>NC_137788.1:139764932-140185948 GCF_963383645.1 Muscardinus avellanarius | reverse complement strand
TCACTAAGTAGCTGAGGCTGTCCACAAACCATGATTCTCCTGTCTCAGCCTCCCAAATGCTGGGATTACAAGTGTGTACCACCACGCCCATCTTACTAAATTGCTTTTTGAGTTGCTTCCATTTATTTTTTTTATTTTTATTTTTATGATACTGGGGATTGAACCCAGGGGTGTTCTACCTCTGAGCTACACCCCTGGCCCTATTTTATTTTTATTTTGAAATGGTCTCACTAGGTTGATAAGCATCTTTCTACTTGCTGATGCTGTCCTTGAACCTGCAGTCCTCCTGCCTCAGCCTCAAAGTGTGTACCACTATGCTGAATTGCTTTTAGTTTTTGCTATTTCGATTAACACTGCTATTATATGTACAAGTTTGGTGGGGGTTTTTTGTTTGTTTGTTTTGCCATACTGTGGATGGAACCCGGGGGCATTCTACCTCCCAGCTACACCCCCAGTCCTATTTTTTATTCTTTATTTTGTTTTTTTTTTTGTTTTTTTTTTTTTGGTGGTACTGGGGGTGGAACCCAGAGGCTTTCTACCTCTGGGCTATACTCCCAGACCTTTTTTATATTTTATTGGAAACAGGGTCTCACTAAGTTGCTGAAAGCCTCACTAAGTAGCTGAGGCTGGCTTCGAACCCGTGCGATCCTCCTGTCTCAGCCTCCCAAGCGCGGGGATTATAAGTGTGCGCTACCACGCCCGGCTTATTCTTTATTTTGAAACAGTCTCACTGAGTTGCAAAGGGCCCCACTAAGTAGCTGAGGCTGACCATGAACCGGGATTCTCCTGTCTCAGCCTCCCAAATGCTGGGATTACAAGCATGTGCCACCATGCTTGGCTATGTACAAGTTTTTGTGTGAACATATGGCTTTCATCTCTCCCTTTCTCCCTCTTCTTTTTTGTAGTGGGAATTGAACCCGAATCCTAGCATATCCTAGATAAATACTTCACCATGGAGCTACACACCTAGTCCTTTTTTTGTATGTGTGGTGTTGGGAATTGAGCCAAGGGACATTCTACCTCTGAGCTAAATACACAACTCTGTCTGTCTGTCTGTCTGTCTGTCTGTCTGTCTCCTGAAACAGTCTCACTATGTTGCCAAGGCTGGTCTCCGACTTTCTTTGCTACCAAGCCCAGCTTTATTTTTCATTTATCTTATTTATTATTATTTTTGTGTGTGTGGTACTGGGAATGGAACCCAGGGGCATTCTACCTCTGAGCTACACCCCCTGCCCTATTTTTTATTCTTTATTTTGAAACAGGGTGTCACTGAGTTGTAAAGGGCCTCACTAAGCAGTAGCTGAGGCTTGCCACAAACCATGATCCTTCTGTCTCAGCCTCCAGAATGCTGGGATTACAAGCATGCACCACCATGCCTGGCTGGCCAGCTTTATTTATTTTTTTTTTTTTTTACTTTTTTTTGTGTGTGCAGAGCCGATTTTCAAGCTATCTGCAAATTTAGCCTTTTATTGAACATGTTACAAGAGTTTTAGTTAAAAAGACCAAAGCCCGCAGGGTGTGGTGGCGCACGCTTGTAATCCTCGCGCTTGGGAGGCTGAGACAGGAGGATCGCGCAGGTTCAAAGCCAGCCTCAGCTACTTAGTGAGGCTCTCAGCAACTTAGTGAGACCCTGTTTCCAAATAAAATAGAAAATGGGTCTGGGAGTATAGCCTGGAGGTAGAAAGCCTCTGGGTTCCACCCCCAGTACCACCAAAAAAAAAAAAAAAAACAGGACCAAAGCCTTTGTCATCAGACTCCTCAGATTCTTCTTTCTTTGTTTCTACTTTCTTCTCAACTGGAGCAGCAGCAGAGGGGGCAGGACCTCCTGCGGGGGCAGCACCAGCTGCAGGAGCAGGTCCACCAGCCCCTACATTGCAAATGAGGCTCCAGATGTTGACGTTGGCCAGGGCCTTTGCAAACAAGCCAGGCCAAAAAGATTCAACATTTACACCAGCTGCTTTAATGAGGGCATTGATTTTATCCTCCATGGTGATCATCTCATTGTTGTGCAGGATTAGGGCGGAGTAGATGCTGATGAGCTTGGAGACTGCGTCCATGGAGTGGGCTGCAGGATGTGGTGCTAGCTGCCAGATGAAGTGAGGGCCTCACTCCATCATGGCCTTTACTTCCTCGGAAGAACCGAGTACCTAGGCGGCAGATGAGCAAGAAACTTTTCTTTTTTTTTTTTTTACTTTGAAACACATTTCACTAAGTTGTAGAGGGCCTTGCTAAGTTGCTGAGGTAGGCTGCAAACCTATGATCCTCATATCTTAGCCTCCCAAGTACTAGGATTACAGGTGAGCGCCACCACACCCGGCTATTTTTTCTTTTGTCACTTGTGCTTTTGGTGTTGTGTTACTATTATTCTGTAAGGGAGAGTTTCTTATGCCTGGATTTACACACACACACACACACACACACACACACCCCGCCATGGTGCTGGTTATTGAACCTAGGATCATACCTCTAAGCTATAGACCCATTTATTTTTTATTTGGAAAAAGGTCTTGTTAAGTTGCTGAAGCTGGCCTCACACCTGCAGTTCTCTTGTCTCAGCCTTCCATGTACTGGGATCATAGGCCTGTGCCACCATGCCTGGCTCATTGCTGGAATTCACGGTTTAGTGACAGAGTGGTGCTGTTAACAAGGATATGAGATGAGAAGGGGAAGGGTGGGTGTTTCAAAGGTAGGAAGTACTTAGGCAACAAAAAGTGAATTCTGTATAGATATTCTAGATTTAAGGTACAGAAAGGTCATGCAGAAAAAGTGATACCAAGTAGGTAGTTGGCAAGATAGGTCTGGAAGAAGGAAGTCTGGAGATGGAGGGGGAGTCTTGAGAATTAGAGGGCATCCTCTTAGAAGTGACAGGTCAAGCTGTAGAAGTAGATGAGATCTACCTCCGGGGATCTAAACAGTTCCCTGAAGGTTAAGTGTTTTGAGGGAGTGCGTGGAGGAATGATGGCAAGAAACAAAACAGCACTGTCACAGGGCTAAGGGAACTCAGGGTGTAGTGGCACATGCCTGTGATCCCAGTACTCGGGATGGGGTCACAGGCTCAAGGCCAGTGCACGGTAACTCAGGGAGACCCAATCTCAAAGTAGAAAATAAAATAGGGGCTGGGGAGCTGGGCGTGGTGGCGCATGCTTGTAATCCCAGCAATTGGGAGGCTGAGACTAGAGGATCATAGGTTCAAGGACAGCCTTAGCAAGAAGAGACTCTCAGAGCCAGGCATGGTGGCACACTTAGGTCCTTTGCAACTCAGTGAGAACCTGCTTCAAAATATAGAATAAAAAAAATAGGGCTGGGGGTACAGCTCGAAGGGTTCCATCCCCAGTACCGAGAGAGAGAGAGAGAGAGAGAGAGAGAGAGAGAGAGAGAGAGAGAGAGAGAGAGAGAGAGAGAGAGGGAGGGAGGGAGGGAGGGGGGGGGGAGGGAGGGAGGGAGGGAGAGAGAGAGAGAGAGGAGAGAGGAGAGAGATACTCTCATTAATCTAGCGAAACCCTGTTTTAAAATAAAAATAAAATAGGGCTGGGAGTGTAGCTCAGAGAGAGAATGCCTCTGGGTTCAATACCCAGTACCCCCAAAAAAAGAAAGAAAAAGAAGAAACCCCAAAATATTACCTTACTGGATATGGTGGTACACGCCTATAATACTAGTACTTGGGAGACTGAGATAAGATTGTGGGTTTAAGGCCAGACTTAACAATTTTGTGAGACCCTGTTTCCAAATAAAATATAAAATAGAGCTGGGGGTTTAGCTTGGAGATAGAATGCCCCTGGGTTCAATTCCCAATACTAAAAAAAGATGCAGCTGGCAGTATTACACAGGGCAAGTAGAGTGGAAGGATGAGGAGGTCTCTGATGGCTTTTATTTATTATTTATATTTATTTTTTTGTGGTACTGGGTATGGAACCTAGGGGTAGTCTACTTCTAAACTACATCCCCAGCCCTATTTTATTTTATTTTTTTCTTTCTCTCTCTTTTTCTTTCTTTCTTTCTTGGTGGTACTGGGAGTGGAACCCAGGGGCTTTCTACCTCCAGGCTATACTCCCAGACCTATTTTATACTTTTTATTTGGAAACAGGGTCTCACTAAGTTGCTGAGAGCCTCATTCAGTAGCTGAGGCTGGCTTCGAACCTGTGCAATCCTCCTGTCTCAGCCTCCCAAGCGTGGGGATTACAAATGTGTGCCACCACACCCAGTTTTATTTTTATTTTGAAATAAGATCTCACTAAATTGTGGAGGGCCTCATTAAGTAGCTGAGGCTGCCTGTGAACCTGCTATCCTCCTGGCTCAGCCTCCCAAGTACTGAGATTACAATGTGTGCCACCATGTCCAGCCACTGATAGCTCTTATTTTTATTCTATTGTTTTTTCGGTACTGGGGATGGAATTCAGGGGCATTGTACCTCTGAGCTACACCCCTAGTCCTATTTTTTAGTTTATTTTTATTTTTTATTTTTATTTTTTTGTGGGTCTGGGGATGGAACCCAGGGGCATTTGACCTCCGAGCTACACCTCTTGCCCTACTTTTTATTCTTTATTTTGAAACCGGGTCTCACTGAATTGCAGAGGGCCTCACTAAGTAGCTGAGGCTGTCCGCAAACTTCAATCCTCCAGTGTTAGCCTCCTGAATGCTGGGATTACAAGTGTGCACCACCACGCCCGGCGGTCTATATTTTAGTATTTATTTATTTATTTATTTATTTATTTATTTTATTTTTTTGTGGTACTGGGGGTGGAACCCAGAGGCATTCTACTTCTGGGCTATCCTCCCAGACCTATTTTTATATTTTATTTGGAAACAGGGTCTCACTAAGTTGCTGAGAGCCTCACTAAGTACCTGAGGCTGGCTTCGAACCTGTGCTTTCCTCCTGTCTCAGCCTCCCAAACGTGGGAATTACAAGTGTGTGCCACCATGCCTGGCTTAGTTTATTTTATTTTTAATTTTTTAAATTTTTTTGGGGGGTGGTATTGGGGATGGAACCCAGGGGCCTTCTACCTCCGGCTACACTCCCAGACCTACTTTATATTTTATTTGGAAACAGGGTCTCTTAAGCCAGCTGAGACTGGCTTCGAACCTGCTCGATCCTCCTATCTCAACCTCCCAAGTGCAGGGATTACAAGCATGCATCACCACACCCGGCTAGTTTTTTATTTTTGAAACAGAATCTCACTGAGTTGCAAAGGGCCTTGCTAAGTAGTTGAGGCTGTCCGTGCAAACCATGATCCTCCAGTCTCAGATTCCTGAATGATAGGATTACAAGCATGCACCACCATGCCCGGCTCGCTGATAACTTTTTTTTTATATATATATTTTATTTGGAAACAGGGTCTCACTAAGTTGCTGAGAGCCTCACTAAGTAGCTGAGGCTGGCTTCAAACCCGTGCGATCCTCCTGTCTCAGTCTTCCAAGTGCGGGGATTACAAGCGTGCGCCACCACACCCAGTTCTCACTGATAACTTTTAAAAGAGCTATGGGGCAGCAGAAGTGGACAAGGGAGTCAAAGTTGGCAGTAAGATAGTATCAAGAAATACTAAGTAGGGAGCTGGATGTGGTGGTGCATACTTGTAATCCCAGCATCTGGGAGACTGAGACAGGAGGATCACGGTTCTTGGCCAGCCTCAGCTACTTAGTGAGGCCCTTTGCAATTCAGTGAGACCCTGTTTCAAAATAAAGAATAAAACATAGGGCTGGGGGTGAAGCTTGGAGGTAGAATGCCCATGGGATCCATCCCCAGTCACACACACACACTAAGCAGGGGCTTGGTGCAGTGATGCATGCCTGTAATCCTAGAATTTGTGAGGCTAAGGCAGGAGAATTATAAGTTTAAGGCCAGCCTTGACAACTTACAAAGACCCTGTCTCATACAAAAGGGGTGGGGATATAGCTTAATTGTAAAGCATCTCTTGATTCAGTCCCTATTATTGCAAAGAAAAAATAAAGACTTCTTGTAGTACTGTGTTTGAAGTGTCAGTTTGGGAAATGATGGTGTGATTTAAGAGCATCTCGCAGGGCGTGGTGGCGCACGCTTGTAATCCCAGCATTCAGGAGGCTGAGACCGGAGGATCACGGTTCACGGACAGCCTCAGCTACTTAATGAGGCCCTCTGCAACTCAGTGAGACCCGGTTTCAAAATAAAGAATGAAAAATAGGGCAGGGGGTGTAGCTCGGAGGTCAAATGCCCCTGGGTTCCATCTCCAGATCCCCCACCCCCCAAAAAAAGCATCTCAACATCAGAAACCTTATTTATATCTGAGATATACTTTGTGAAACAATTGTTATGTTGCTGGTATGTGATTGGCAAGTAAAGAAAAGAAGAGGGCCCCATCATCCTGGTCCCAGAGGTGAGGTAGCACCACAAACAAAAACAGAACAGATTAAACCTGACCCGTGTGAGGGACGAGCACAGTGAGTGTAGGTGCGACTGCAGAGAAGCCAAGTCTCCAGTGCGCGGCCTCCATCCAGTCCACTGTGCAGGAGACCAGTTGGACTGCCACGAGCACTTGGAGTTGAGATTCTTCTCTCAGCCTTTGTGCCCTCTTTGCCTTTTTTTTTTTTTTTTTACAGTACTGGAGCTTGAACCAAGGGGCATTCTGCCTCGAGCTATACTCCCAGCCTTATTTTTTTATTCTTTATTTATTTTTATTTTTGGTGGTACTGGGGTTCCTGGTAGCCCTTCTACCTCCGGGCTACACTCCCAGACCTATTTTTACATTTTTATATGGAAACAGGGTCTCCTAAGCCAGTGCATGTGGCTGGCTTCGAACCTGCGCCATCCTCCTGTCTCTGCCTCCCAAGCGCGGGGATTACAAGCGTGCGCCACCACACCCGGCCTGAGGCTGGCTTTGAATCTGTGCAATCCTTCTGTCTCAGCCTCCCAAGCGCGGGGATTACAAGCGTGCACCACCACGCCCAACTTATTCTTTTATTTTGAAACAGGATCTCACTAAGTTGCAAAGGGCCTCACTAAGTAGTTGAGGCCGGCCATGAGCCTGTGATCCTCCTGTCTCAGCCTCCCATGTACTGGTATTACAAGCGTATGCCACCGTGTTCAGCTTTTCTTTTACTTTTATTCATGTTGTATGTGTAGGGCATGAATGCTTAATCTTTATAACAGCGTACCCTTGCTCATCTTTAATGCCATTTTTTTGTATTCCAGTTGATGCTCTCTGAGTGGTTAATTGATGTCCCTTCAGATTTGGGGCAGGAATGGATTGTGGTTGTGTGCCCTGTTGGAAAAAGAGCTCTCATTGTGGCTTCTAGGGTGAGTAGCTGTCTCCTGCCCCTCTGCCCTCAGGCCTGGTCTGTGGTGGGGGGAATGCTGTATGCTCTGTTTTCCTTATCTGTCACAGCAGTCATTCTGGAGTGGGGCTCAAAAGGCTTTCCTGCAGGAAGGATTTGAGAGCCTTCTCTGGCTGGTGACACCTCTGCAGAATCAGGAAGCACAAGGGTAAGGTGACCTGGATGCCTAACAAGAATGGTAGTTTTGTCCTCACAGGGTTCTACCAGTGCCTACACCAAGAGTGGCTACTGTGTCAATAGATTTTCTTCCCTTCTGCCAGGAGGCAACAGGCGAAACTCAACGAATGCAAAAGGTACCTATGTAAGATGTCTGTTTACTAAGCTTTATTTATTTATTTATTTATTTATTTATTTATTTATTTATTTTTGTGGTACTGGGGGTGGAACCCAGAGACTTTCTACCTCCGGGCTATACTCCCACACCTATTTTATACTTTATTTGGAAACAGGGTCTCACTAAGTTGCTGAGAGCCTCACTAAGTAGCTGAGGCTGGCTTGTTTTGTTTTTTTTTTCATATGGTACTGGGGTTCCTGGTAGCCCTTCTACCTCCGGGCTACACTCCCAGACCTATTTTTACATTTTTATATGAAAACAGGGTCTCCTAAGCCAGTGTGCGCGGCTGGCTTCGAACCTGCGCGATCCTCTTGTTTCTGCCTCCCAAGCGTGGGGATTACAAGCGTGCGCCACCACGCCCAGCCTGAGGCTGGCTTTGAACCTGTGCAATCCTTCTGTCTCAGCCTCCCAAGAGCTGGGATTACAAGTGTGTGCCACCACGCTCGGCCGTTTATTAAGCTTTAACGTTTGTAAAAAATAATGTTCATTGTTTGGTTAAATATATTTGTTATTTATTTATTTATTTACTTACTTATTATGGTACTGGGGTTAAACCTAGAGATATTCTACATTTGTGCTCAGCCCTGTTTTATTTTATTTTTTTTGTGGTCCTGGGGGATTTAACTCAGGAGGATTTTACCTCTGAGCTACACCCTCTAATCCTAATTTTTATTCTTTATTTTGAAACAGGGTTCCACTACATTGCAGAAGGTCTCACTTAAGTAGCTGAGGCTGGCCATGAACCTGCAATATTTCTGTCTCTGCCTCCCTACTATTTATTAGTATTAGGAATTGAACTCAGGGATATTCTACCTCTGAGCTATATCTCCAGCTCTTTTTATTTTTTGTTTTGAAAAAGGCTCTTACTAGGTTGCTGATAGTCTCAATATGTTGCTGGGCTGTCCTTGAACCTGCAATTTTCCTGTGTCAGCCTCCTAGATACTGAGATTCCAAACATGTAACACCACGTACCCAGTTTTGGTTAATTTTAAAGACCTACTATCTAACCCAGGTGTGGTGGCACATGCTTGTAATCCCCGCACTTGGGAGGCGGAGACAGGAGGATCGCGCAGGTTTGAAGCCAGCCTTGCTGGCTTAAGAGACCCTGTTTTCAAATAAAAAATATAAAAATAGGTCTGGGAGTGTTGCCCAGAGGTAGAAGGGTTCCACCCCCAGTACCACACACACACACAAAAAAAATCCAGGCTATACTCCCAGACCTATTTTATATTTTATTTGGAAAAAGGGTCTCACTAAGTTGCTGAGAGCCTCACTAAGTAGCTGAGGTTGGCTTCGAACCTGTGTGATTCTCCTGTCTCAGCCTCCCAAGCACAGGGATTACAAGCGTGCGCCACCATGCCCAGCTAAAACCTACTATATTGATTGTTGATTATTGATTGATTGTACTGGGGATTGAACCCAGGGTCATTGTACCTTTGAGCTACATACCCAGCCCTATTTTTTTTTTATTTTATTTATTTATTTTGCGGGTGTGGGGATGGAACTCAGGGGGCATTCTACCTGCGAGCTACACCCCCTACCCTATTTTTTATTCTTTATTTTGAAACCGAGTCTCACTGAGTTGCAGTGGGTCTCACTTAGTAGCTGAGGCTGTCTGCCAACTGCGATCCTCTGGTCTCAGCCTCCCGAATGCTGGGATTACAAGCGTGCACCACCATACCCGGCTTCCTATTTTACTTTTATTTTGAAACAGGGTCTAGCTAGGTTAATGAGAATCTCACTACTTGCTGAGGCTGTCCTCAAACTGGTGATCCTCCTGTCTCGGCACTCCAAATACTGGGATTGCAAGCGTGTGCCACCAAGCCTGGCTCCTTTTTCTTTTTTCTATTTGTGGTACTGGTGATTGAACTCAAGAGCATTCTACCTCTGAGCTATACTCCCAGCCCTGTTTTATTTTTATTTTAATTCTTTAATTTGAAACAGGGTCTCACTAAGTTGTGGAGGACCTCACTAAGTAGCTGAGGCTGGCTAGGAACCCGCGATCCTCCTGTCTCAGACTCCCAAGTACTGCGAATATAAGTATGCGCCACCATGCCTGGCTTTCAAAAGTTTACTTTAAAGTGAGCCGTTAGCTGGATGTAATAGCACATGACTGTAATCCCAGTATTTGGAATGGAACCCCAGTACCACACACACAAAAATAAGTACATAAAAATAAAGTATACTTTTGAAATTGTGCCCAGACACTATCCTGACCCAGGACTTAGGCCCTCCTCTTCACGGTCAGGCCTCTTGAGTTGCAGAATAGATGGATCCTGCATTGGGGCAGGGCTGGACAGTGAAACTCTGAATTAAGGTCAACATGCCTTTGGAGGCTGGTTTAGTGGCATACACCTATAATTCCAGTACTTAGGAGACTGAGACAGGAGGATCATAAGCCTTAACAACTTAGCTAGACACTCAGGAACTTAGCGAGACCCTATTTCAAAATAAAAAGGGTAGCCGGGAGTGGTGGCACATGCTTGTAATCTCAGCATTTGGGAGGCTGAGACAGGAGTATTGCGGTTCAAAGACAGCCTCAGCTACTTAGTGAGGCCTGCTGCAACTTATTGAGACCCTGTTTCAAAATAAGGAATAAAAAATAGGGCTGGGGGTATAGCTCAGAGGTAGTCCTACCCTCTAAAAAAAAAGAGTGTAGCTCAAAGGTAGAATGCCCCTGGATTCAATTCCTAGTATGATAACAAACAAACAAAAATGCCTTTGGACTATTATTATTATTATCATTATTATTATCATTATTGTTTTTGTGTGTGTGTGGTACTGGGGATGGTACCCAGGGGCATTCTATCTCGAAGCTACACACCCTACTCTATTTTTTATTCTTTATTTTGAAACAGAGTCTAAGTTGTAGAGGGCCTTACTAAGTACCTGAGGCTGTCTGTGAACCCAGATCCTCCTGTCTCAGCCTCCCAAATACTGGGATTATAAGCATGCGCCACCAGGTCTGGCAGAATTTTCAACTCTTTATTGGATGATAGGACATTAATGGGTTAAGCTATACTAGGTAGCCAGAAAGTGCTCTGAGGAACTTTCTCCCTAATGAATCATTAGCCCTTTGTGCTAGCGATTACTGTAATCACTAAGGATTGTTGGACTTGGCTGCTAAGATGGGGCTCCCTAGATTGTGAAGGAGGAGGGAACCCTGGCTGGAAGAGGAATCCTGACTCTGCTTTTTATCTCCAGACTATACCATTCTAGATTGCATTTACAGTGAGGTGAACCAGACCTACTACGTTCTGGATGTGATGTGCTGGCGGGGACACCCTTTTTATGACTGTCAGGTAAGGAATGATACTCCCTTCATGTCTTTGCCTGTCTCCTCTGCTCCCGGGAAAGAGGCTCAGCATGTGGGTTTGGTACGTGACCAACTTCTTGCTGTGTACAGGATGTGGTATATCAGAACATTATCTAAATGCTCCCTGCATCTTTGAATGTGTTTAAATAAGCTTAGCTTTAAAAAGGAAATAGGAAGAACTAAGGGAATTATAGCAATTCTTGTGAGGAGGAAAGAGAAACAGCAGAAGTGTAGGCTGGGACTTGGTAGCAGCTGCAGCCGCCCCCTCAGCTCTCTAGAGAGTGGCAGGACTGCTGGCAGGGCAAATAGTGAGGTGGAGAGGATGCCACCTCATGCAGGCAGCGCCAGGAAGAGAAGGTGGAAAGTAAGGCGCCATCAAATAGCCTCCGCAGCCTCGCTCCTTCATCAGCCACATCCTGCCCGGAACATGCCAGAGCTTCATGGTGTGACGCAGCCCTCAGCTCTCAAAGGCTAGCTCTAGAGGCTTCCCAAGCAGGGAGCGACTCCTGCTCCTCCCTCTAGTTTCACTTTCCCAGCATTTGCCTCACACTGTGATTTTGTGGTGTCCACAGCGGTCATCAGAGTGAGGCTGGGTCTGCCCAGGCCCCTGTGGCTGTTGGCAACACTCCCTCCACTGTCTCTGTTGTATTCCATTGGTTTTTTTGTTTTTTTTGTACTCCTTTTTGCTTTCTATTAATCAATCTACTAGAGTCGTATTCAGTGTGTGGTTTCTGGACCAGTCATATCACAAAGTTATTAGAGATGCACGTTTCTCAGACCTGTAGAACCATCAACTGCAGGGGTGGGTCTGTGGTTTAACAAGCCTCCAGACAATCTTCATGAAAGACTTCTGTGAGAAAATCACAAGTTGTCACCATAGACTTGTTTTGTTTTGTTTTTGTACTAGGGAATGAACTCAAGGGTATTCTATTTCTGAACTGCACCCAACCCCTTTGTTATTTGTTCGTTTGTTTGTTTGTTTGTTTTTGTGGTACTAGGAATTGAACTCAGGGACAGCCTACCTCTGAGCTATATCCCCAGCCCTATTAATTGTTTATTTCGAAACAGCTCACTAAGTTGCTAAGGCTGGCTGTGAACCTTTGGTCTTCCTGTCTTAACCTTCCAAGTATTGGGGGGACTATAGGCATGTGCCACCACATCTGGCTCCTTAACCTTTTTAATGTTTATTTATTTATTTATTTATTTTTTGCGGCACTGGGAATGGAACCCAGAGGCATTCTACCTCTGAGCTATACCCCCAGCCGTATTTTTTTATTTTTTTATTTTGAAACAGGCTCTCACTGAGTTGCTAAGGACCTCACTAAGTAGCTGAGGCTGTCTGCGAACTGCGATCCTCTGGTCTCAGCCTCCTAAGTGCTGGGATTACAAGCATGTGCCACCATGCCTGGCTAAATTTTATTTTGAAACAAAATCTCATTAGGTTGCTGAGAGTCCCACTATGTTGCTGAGATTGTCCTTGAACCTGTGATCCTCCTGTCTCAGCCTCCTAAGTACTGGAATTACAGTCATGTGCCACCATGCTCAGGAATAGGTTGTTTATTTCCATGATAGTAGCCTTCCAAATTATGTCAGGTTGTGATTGTACTCAGAATTCTAAAGTGTTCATCTTTCAAACTTTAATAGTTAGGATCTGCATTATGCAGCAATTTGTGGGCATTGTCTCATTAAATCTCTTATAATAGCCCTTTAAGTCAAGTACTATTATTATTTTTTGTGTGTGTATGTGGTACTTGGGGATGGAACCCAAGGGCTTTCTACCTTCAGGCTACACTCCCAGACCTATTTTATATTTTATTTGGAAACACGGTCTCACTAAGTTGCTGAGAGCCTAAGTAGCCAAGGTTGGCTTCGAACCTTTGTGATCCTCCTGTCTCAGCCTCCAAAGCGCGGGGATTACAAGTGTGTGCCACCATGCCTGGCTAGGCCAAGTACTATTATTATCTTCCTCAAAACTACAACAACAACATAGAAAGGGCTATGAGAGTAGAATGAGTTTAGAGGTAGAATACCCCTGGGTTCAATCCCTAGTACCACAAAAAAAGAAAATGAGAACCACAAGGCTTATATAACTATAGAAGAGCATATATCATTTTTATATTCAGGGAACTAAATAGTTTACGAAAAATTTCATCTATATTATAGGTCATTTGGGGGCTGTTGGAGATTGAAATTATAGACATTTTACTTCCAAGCTATACCCCAGCCATTTTTTTTTTTAACTTTTAAAGTTTTGAAACAGGGTCTTGCTAAATTGCTAAGATTCTAGCTATGTTACTGAGGCTCGTCTGGTGTGTGTGTGTGTGTGTGTGTGTGTGTGTGTGTGTGTGTGTGTGTGTGTTTGGCGATTGAACCCAGGAGCATTCTACCTCTTGAGGTACACTGTCACAGCCTGATTTTATTAATTTATTTATTGGCAGAACTGGGGATTGAACCTTGTGGCATTCTACCTTCAGGCTCCACCCCCAGCCCTATTTTTTATTCTCTGTTTAGAAATAGGGTCTCACTGAGTTGTGAAGCAGCGCCTTACTAAGTAGCTGAGTCTGGCTGCATACCTATGATCCTTCTTTGCATCACTACACCCAGTGCTTATTTTTTTATTTTGAAACAGGTCTCACTAAATTGCTAAGGAATTTGCTAAGTTGCTGAGGCTGGCTTGAAACCCATGATTCTTCTATTTTAGCCTCCCAAGTACTGGGATTCTGTGCCTGGCTGACCTACGGTTTTAAGTAAAGTGGAGATAATGGC
Source organism: Muscardinus avellanarius (assembly GCF_963383645.1). Lineage (NCBI taxonomy): Eukaryota > Metazoa > Chordata > Mammalia > Rodentia > Gliridae > Muscardinus > Muscardinus avellanarius. The sequence continues at coordinate 140,172,227 of NC_137788.1, read as the reverse complement.
AGAAGGGCTATGTCTTTGTAAATCATCACTTACAATGGGGTGTGTGGCTCCTATTAGAGTTTGAGATGAGCAATATTTCGTCTTTCTTTTCTACTTCTCTGTGACAGACAGATTTCCGATTCTACTGGATGCATTCAAAACTGCCAGAAGAAGAAGGACTGGGAGAGAAAACCAAGCTCAACCCTGTAAGCCTGGCGTTAGCATTATAGAGTCCTTGTTGACTTTTATTGGACTGCTATCTGAATATAATATTATGAATAAAGTTTTCTTTTTGTGTGGTACTGGGGATTGAACACAGGCATTCTACCTCTGAGCTGTACCCCCAGCCGTGTGTGTGTGTGTGTGTGTGTGTGTGTGTGTGTGTGTGTGTGTGTGTGTTGGCTTCAAACCTGTGCAGTCCTTCTGTCTCTGCCTCCCAAGTGTGGGGATTACAAGTGTGCGCCACCACGCCCGGCACTGAGACTCATCTTGAACCTTCGATCCTCCTGTCTCAGCCTCTCAAGTACTGGGATTACAAGTGTGCTCCACCATGCCTGGCTTGAAATTATCTTTTTTGAGGCATCATGGTATAATGGGAAGAGTATGAGCTTAATAACCATAAAAAGCCGGGCATGGTGGCACACACTTGTAATCCCAGCATTTGGGAGGTTGAGACCAGAGGATCGTGGTTCGTGGACAGCCTCAGCTACTTAGGCCCTTTGCAACTCAGTGAGAGCCTGTTTCAAAATAAAGCATAAAAAAAATAGGGGTGGTGTTATATAGCTCAGAGGTAGAATGCCCCTGGTCCATCCCCAGTACCTTAAAAAAAGAAAAAAAGTCTGTTCCCCACCTAGACCATTTTAATCAGAATCTCAGGATGTGACCTTGTGACCTGGCAAAAAGTAATTTGTGTGTGTGTGTGTGGGGATTAGGGATTTGACTTGGGGTGTTCTTCCACTGACCTATACCCCAGCCCTTTTTATTCTTTGAGACAGGCTCTCATTAAGTTTTTGACACTGGCCTTGCATTTTTGATCCTCCTACCTTAGCTTTCCAAGTATCTAGGATTTCCAGGAGTGTGCTACCATGCCTGCCTTGCATCAATAATTTAATTTTTTTGGTGTTAAGGATTGAACCCTGGGGTATTCTACTGAGCTCCACCCTCAGCCCTATTTCATTTTTTATTTTAAAATGGTCTAAGTTGCTGAGGCTGGCAACAAACCTGTAATCCTCCTATCTCAGCCTCCTAAGTACTGCAATTTCAGGCGTGCACCACCATGCTTAGCTGCATCAGTAATTTTTATTTTATATTTTTTGAGGAACTGGGGGTTGAACCCAGGGGCATTCTACCTCCGAGCTACACCCAAAGCACTATTTTTTTTTTTTATTCTTTATTTTAAAACAGGGTTTCATAAGTTGCATAAGTCCTCACTAAGTAGCTGAGGCTGGTCACGAACCTGTGATCTTCCTGTCTCAGCCTCCCAAGTCCTGGAATTACAAGTGTGTGCCACCATGCTGCATCAGTAATTTTAAAAGCTCTATGTCCCTTTCCACTCATGGATAATTCTTGTGTATAAAAAAGGTTGAAGCTTGCCAGGCATAGTGGCGCACGCTTGCAATCCCTGCGCTTGGGAGGCGGAGACAGGAGGAGCGCACAGGTTCGAAGCCAGCCGCGCTAGCTTAAGAGACCCTGTTTCCAAAAATAAAAAAGTATAAAATAGGTCTGGGAGTGTAGCCCGGAGGTAGCAGGGCTTCCAGGAACCCCAGTACCACCAAAAAAAAAAAAAAAAAAAAAAAAGTTGAAGCTGGGCAGAGTGGCACACGCCTGTAATCCCAGTATTTGGAAGACTGAGACAAGGAGGATTGCAGTTTCATAACCAGCCTCAGCAATTTGTGAGGCCCTTCACAACTTAGTGAGATACTGTCTCAAAATAAAGTCTAAGCCGGGTGTGGTGGCGCACACTTGTAATCCCAGCATTCAGGAGGCTGAGACAGTATTGCGGTTTGCAGACAGCCTCAGCTACTTAGTGACACCCTCCGCAACTTAGTGAGACCCTGTTTCAAAATAAAGAATAAAAAATAGGGAAGGGGGTATAGTTCGGAGGTCAAATCCCCCTGGGTTCAATCCCCAAACCCGCAAAAAGAAAGAGAGAGAGAGTGAGAGAGAGACTAAAAAGTAGATCTGGGGTTTAGCTTGGAGGTAGAATGCCCTGTGTTTAATTCCCAGTACCACAAAAAAAAAAAAAAATGGTTGAGACCACTGACCTAGTAGTTCAGAGAATAGATTGAGGGAAGGGGTTAGGGAAGGATTAGACTTCTTTCATAACTTTTTATTTATTTACTATACCCAGTATCATTTGTAAATTGTACTAACTCTTTGTTCTAATTTATATTTCAGTTTAAATTTGTGGGGCTAAAGAATTTCCCCTGTACCCCTGAGAGCCTGTGTAAGGTGCTGTCTATGGATTTCCCTTTTGAGGTAATGAAACCATTGTCTGTTGCTTTGACTAGCTATTGCTTTGACATGGCTATAGGCTACATAAAGACTTAGTTACATGAGACAGGGTATGTTTTTGCTGGTCTTGCTGACCTTCAGAGCCTTAGCTCTACCCTTGCTTGACAGGCTGATTTCCAGAGCTGGAAGGGCCCTAATGGGCAGCTCATCCAGTTCCCTCTGAGAAACTGAAGCCCAGAGTGAGGAAAGTATTTCCATTTCTTTTTTTTTTTTTTTTTTTGCGGGTCTGGGGATGGAACCCAGGGGCATTCGACCTCCGAGTTACACCCCCTGCCCTATTTTTTATTCTTTATTTTGAAACAGGGTCTCACTGAGTTTCAGAGGACCTCACTAAGTAGCTGAGGCTGTCCTCGAACCGTGATCCTCCGGTCTCAGCCTCCCGAATGCTGGGATTACAAGCGTGCGCCACTACGCCCGGCTTAAGTATTTCCATTTCTAGGTCCTTCTTTTTTTTTTTTTTTTTTTTTTATGCGGTGCTGAGGATGGAACCCAGGGGCCTCTACCTCTGGCTACACTCCCAGACCTATTTTATACTTTATTTGGAAACAGGGTCTCTCTAAGTTGCTGAGAGCCTCACCCAGTAGTTGAGGCTGGCTTTGAACCTATGCGATCCTCCTGTCTCAACCTCCCAAGTACTGGGATTACAAGCGTGCGCCACCATGCCCAGCCTCTAGGTCCTTCTTATGTGCCTCTTCTTGCTACAGGCATGAGAACCAGTCTCCTTATTTGACCACCATAGTTGGTTGTAAAGTAAAGGGATGTCTGTGGCCGTCCCCAACAAATGTTCAAACCCCGAATCCTCTCTTGGCTAAAGCACAAATGCTTCCTGGCTTGGCAGTGCTCCTGAGCAGTGGCGTGAGAGCAGGGCAGCCAGCCTGTGCAGGTTGCCCAGGACGTGCCCTCTTTCAGCACTGGTCTCCTGTCCTCAGAAGCTTCTTGGTCCTGGATGGTTTTTCAATATCCTCAGAACCTGCAGTTACCCTCTCCTGACTCAAACAAAATTTCCTTTCCCGTCATACCCTTTCAAATTCTGCCTAGTCACCTGCAAGTATTTGCTTGAACTGGATCTAATTTTGTAAAGGATTACAGCTTCCCAAATGAGGAAATGGCACAGGCTGAGTTGCCTTCATTTCTGGGAGTCAATTAAGAAGGTGGTAAGAGCACTCTTTATTTATAAACCTTATACCCCAGTGGCAATAAGTGCTTTTTAGAGACGAGCCACTGAATCATGGAAAAGTAAATAAGGAACTGTAGGAGGTCTTTCCGTTGAGGAACTGAGCTTCCCACAATACGGCTTGCCAGTAGTTTAGGGGGAGGTTTAGGCAGCCAACAGTAGCTGGAGAAGCAGAGCTTCGGGACAGCCCACATCCCTGTGCTTAGTAGTTTAGTGCCTCAGAGGGCCTGCCCATTACCCCTGATTGCAGTCCATGTGTGGGGAACTCAGCCCCTTGGAGATGACAGACTTTTGGGTGGTGTAAAGTACTTGGAATTTGTGGAAAGAAGACTTGGACTCAACTTGAATTCCTGCTTTATACTTACTGTGTTTTTAGGGAGACCCCTCGAACTCCCTGAGCCCACACAACCCTGCCTCTAAAACATTCTTCTGGTAGGTAAGAAGGTGAGATAGTTGGAAAATACTTTGTGAACAAGAAAGTGCTATTTTCTGTTTTTATTTTCTAAAGTTTAGTTTTCAAGCCAGGTGTGGTGGCACATGCCTGTAATCCCAGTACTTGGGAGGCTGAGACAGGACAATCACAGGTTTGAAGCCATCATCAGCAACTTAGTGAGGCTCTCAGCAACTTAGTGGGATCCTGTTTCCAAATTAAAAAAAAAAAATAGTCTGGGGGAGTAGCTCAGAGGTAGAATGTCAATCTCTAGCACCACACACACACACACACACACACACACACACACACACACACACACACACACACACAAATTCTAGGCGATTTCCTCATTAAGAGAAACTACACATGTGAAAAGTGAGGACTCTTTCCTCTAGTAATAACACACAAAAAGAGCTGCCTCTGTGTGCATGGCCTCTGAAACCGCATGTCCCAGAAGTCATTGTGATCCCCCATTTCCCTCTCGTAGGTAGATGGGCTTCTCTTCTACCACAAGCAGACCCACTATAGCCCTGGAAGCACTCCTTTGGTGGGCTGGCTGCGCCCCTACATGGTGTCAGATGTTCTTGGTGTGGCTGTGCCGGCTGGCCCGCTGACTACAAAGCCAGAGTACGCTGGACACCAGCTCCAGCAGATTATTGAGTACAAGAAGAGCCAGAAGGAGAAACTCGCACACAAGGCCTCTGAAAATGGGCACTATGAACTGGAGCATCTGTCCACCCCCCAGGTGGAGAGCTCTCCCCGCAGCCCAGACCACACTGGGGGCCTCATGGAGAACTAGAGGGGTCTCCTGTGGTCACCATGGCACCTGGCCCCAGAAGGAAGACTGGGGAGGAGGACAGTGACAAAACAGGTGACTTTATATCAGCATGGACGTCTCAAAGCCACTCCACTCCATCTGAAAACAGCTTGTCTTTTATCTGAAATGCTGGCTCACATGGGGGGGGGGGTCCTAGATTGGGCAGAAGTGATTGATTTGATCAACTACTGTAATAAGTGTATCTCAGAACCACAGTGTAAATATATGAAATTCTTAAGTTGTTTTGTGATTTTTATGCTTTAGACAGTCATTTTTTATCCCCTACCTTCCCTGTTCCCCAGACTACTTTTTAAACCATGACTATTCAAGTCTTAGCCCATTTCACCTATTTCTGAACTCAGACATTCTGCTGAGTTTCACTTGGTGCTGTTGGTAGCAGCATTTTCTGAAAGGTCTTACCAGGAACTGCAGTTCTTAGTATTTGAATATGTTCCCTCTTCTGAGAAGACAAGTGTGATTTTCTTTGGTTTAGACATTGTTGAAGATAAAATGCTAGTGGGGTTCGCTCCTTCACAAATGTTTGCGCTCCTACTAGGAGATAAACCTTGTGCTAGGTCCTTGAGATGTAGAGTGGGTTTTGGAGGTGAACAGAACTCAGTCCTTGACCTTGAGGAATGCACAGTCCAGTGTAAAAATAAACCACCAGTGTGTGGGGCTCATCATGTTCTGACGTGATGGTTTTAGTACAGGAAGAGCATGGGAACAGGATGAAAGGAAGAGCAGAGGAGGCTGCACAGAGGAGATGAGAGCTAGGTGAGGCTCTGAGGAGAGGCAGGCACAGCTCTGCACACCAGGAAGGGAGGAGTTCCTCACAGAGAAAGCAGTGTGTGCTTCGCTGCACCTCTCCAGAGCAGGGCAGGACTTGTTCTGGAAACTGAAGTAGGTTCAGCATAGCAAGAGTACAAAGTAGGATTGGTGAGCCAGGCATCCATGCCTGTAATTCCAGTGCATGGAAGGCTGAGGCAGGGGGAATTACAGGATCAAGTCCAGCCTAGCAACTTAGGGCCTGCCTGCCTGCCTGCTTTCCTTCCTTCCTTCCTTCTTCTTTCTCTTTTTCTTTTTACTTATCTTTTTCTTTTTGTGTGTGTGTGGTACTGGGGATTGAACCCAGAGGTGTTTTACCTCTGAGCTACACCTCAGCCCTATTTTATTTTATTTTTTGCAGTACTAGGGATTGAACTCAGGGATCTACCTCCAAACTATACCCCTAGCCAAATTTTTTATTTTTTAATTTGAAACAGGGTCTCACTAAGTTGTGGAGTGCCTCACTAAGTAGCTGAGGCTGGCTTCAAACCTACAATCCTCCTGTTTCTGCCTCCCAAGTCTGGGATTACAAGCATGTGCCATCATACTCATTTTGTATTTTGGGGTTGCTGGGGATTGAACTCAGGGGCCTTCTACCTCCAAGCTAAATCCCAACCCTTTAAAAATTTTTTTTTGCTTTGAAACAATGTCTCACTAGGTTGCTGAGAGTCTTAACTAAATTGCTGAGGTTATCCTCAAACCTGCAATTCTCCTGCATCAGCTTCTCAAGAACTGGGATTACAGGTGTGCCCCACTGTGCCCAGCTTATTTATTTATTTTTTGTTTAACTGGGAATTCAAAACAGAGGTCCAGCCCTACTTATTTTATTCTTTTTTGAAACAGGGTCTCACAAAGTTGCAGAGACCCTCACTAAATTGATGAGACTGGCTGTAAATCTGCAATCCTTTAAGCCTCCCAAATACTAAGATTACAAGCACGCACCACTACATCTGGCTAGAAATACTGTTTTAAAATAAAAAATAAGGATCATTTTGCTTTTGGGGACCTCCTCCCCTGTGAGGGGGGAGCTGTTTTTGTCTTCTGTCTTTCCTTAACTTAAAAAAATCTTTCAAAGCTAGGCGTGGTGGTGCAAGCTTGTAATCCCAGCATTTGGGAGGCTGGGACCCAAGGATCACAGCCTCAGCTACTTAGCAAGGCCCTTCACAACTCATTGAGACCCTTGTTTCAAAATAAATAAAAAGACTGAAAAACAGAGCTGGGGTGTACATCGGAGGTACAGTGCCCCTGGGTTCTATCCCCGGTACCACACAAAAAAAAATTAAATAAACTTTCATATTTCTATAGATTTAAAAAAAATAGTAAAATAGAGCAGGGAGCCGGAGATGGTAGCATACACTTGTAATCACAGCGCTTGGGAGGTTGAGACAGGAGGATCACACAGGTTCGAAGCCAACCACAGCTACTGAGTCAGTCTCTTAGCAGCTTAGTGAGACCCTGTTTCCAAATAAAGTATAAAATAGGTCTCAGAGTATTGCCTGGAGGTAGAAAAGCCCCTGGGTTCCACCCCCAGTACCACAAATAAAATAAAATAGGGCAGGGGATGTAGCTCTGAGGTAGAATGCCCCTGGGTGGTTCAACCTCCAAACCACCACCATTGAAAAAAAAAAAAAAAAGGAGGAGGAGGCTGAGAAGAAGTAGCAGCTTCTTGTTTGTTTGTTTGTTTTTGTGTGTGGTACTGGGGATGGAACCCAGGGGCATTCTATCTCCAAGCCTGTCTGCAATCCTCCTGTCTCAGCCTCCCAAATTCCTGGATTACAAGCCTGCACCACCACACCCAGCTTATATTTTATTTGAAAACAGAGTCTCACAAAGTTGCTGAGAGCTTTACTAAGTAGCTGAGGCTGGCTTTGAACCTGTGCAATCCTCCTGTCTCAGCCTCCCAAATACTGGGATTACAAGCGTGCGCCACCACGCTGGCAGGATTTAGATTTTATGTCATGAGTGCAAGGGGGCTCCAGAAGAGCTTTGGGGCAAGATCCATTTAGATCTGTAAATTGGGGGGCTGTGTAAAACTAACTGATTAGTTTCTGCTCTGTGTTCAGGAAGTGTGTCCCAGTTCCCGTGACCTCAATCTGCTTTTCACCTTTCTAGGACTTCTCTTGTAGGACAAAAGGACCTCACCACACTCTCCCAACAGCAGTAGGGTCCTGTGGACACAATTTCAGAAGGATCCAGGTCAGATCTTGTCTTCTATGCAATGCTCTTTTGGAGTTGATTAGTTCTGGGAACCGATCTGGCCAGAAGTAGTGGTTAAGCAGAGCCTCATTACACAAATTCTGCACATCCAGTGGAACTAGTTCCAGTCTTGGCTTTTAGAGAGCTGCTTAAGCTGACTCTGTAAAATTGGAGAAGGAAGAAGCCCCCCCTTCAGCCCTCACTCAGTGATGATTCTGCTGGCTGTTGATTTGAATGTTTGCTACATCAATAAGTTCTTTCCTAAATCTACATCAATTTTGTAATAAGAACATTGTTCCTTTTGCCAAGGCACATGTTGTAGGCTGCCTAGACATTTAGTCTCTGTTTGATGATCTTCTGAGTGCTTTAGTGTGGATTCTCAGCAACCAATTAATCAGTTCCGAGGCTGTGCATGCTAGTGTCAGTAGCAACATGGCCAGGCTCTGCTCAGAAATAATGGAGCCTGGAAAGACTGCTTCCCCAAAGGACCCTCTCCAGAGACAGATGCGTGCATGAGTCAAAGAACATGTCAGCCAAACTTATCAATAAGCACAACTTTATTTATGGTACTGGGGAATGAACCCAGGGGTATTCTACCTCTGAACCATACCTCCAGCCTTTTTTTATTTTAAAACAGTCTCAAGCCAGATCCTGTAATCCTGTACTTGGGAGGATAGCAGGTTCCTGGCCAGTCTCAGATACTTAGTGAGGCCTTCTGAAACTTACTGGACCTATTTCAAAATAAAGAATAAAAATAGGGCTGGGACTGTAGCTTGGAGGTAGAATGCTCCTGGGTTCAATCCCCAGTACCACCAAAAAAAGAAAAAGAAAAGAAATAAGGTCTCATTTTGTTGCTGAGGCTGTCCTCAAACCTACAATCCTGTCTTTACCTCCCAAGTACTGAGATTATAGGTCTGTGCCACCACACTTGGCAACAAGCACAGCTTGATATCACTGGATTTTAGTTTTCAGGACTCAATTTACTCTCAAAAGTACTCTTCCTATCTCAGCCTCCCACTTATTGGGATTATAGGTGTGTGCACCCTATCTTCTAACACCAGTTACAAGTTTGGAGGCCTCTAAGACCACCCTCAGGTTTGATAATTCACCAGACAGGCTCACAGACCTCATTGAAAGCTATTATAGCTGGGCGTGGTGTCACAGGCCTGTAATCTCAGTACTTGGAAGACTGAGACAGGAGAATTGCAAGTTTGAGGCCAGTGCGTGGTAATTTAATGAGATCCTGTTTTAAAGTAAAAAATAAAAAGGGCTGGTGTGTAGCTCAGAGGTAGGAGAAACTTGGGTTCAATCTCTACTACTACAAAAGAGAAGAAAAATGAAGTTGTTACACCCATGGTTGCGGTTTATTACAGTAAAAGAAAACTGAATCAAGCCAGCCAAGGGAAGAGACATTTGAGGCAGTTAGTATCTAGGAAAGTTCCAAACACAAAGCTTCCAGTTCTCAGTTGTTCTTTCCAGTGGAATCACGGTTATTTTCCCGGTAACTGCATGTAACAATATTCACAAAGGATTGCCAACCAGGAAATCTTGCTCAAATCTTTGTGTCCAGTGATTTTATTTGAGCTCAGTCATGTGGATCAGTGTAGGTTGTCTACCCACAGGGCTGACCTCAATCTTCAGCCCTTCTGGAGGTCTAGCTGGTAATTTGTGATCCAGTTCCCCTCTTCTTCCAACACAGTGCTACACTCTTGACTATTCAGTATACCCTAAACCTTCCAGGTAAATAAAGTCAGTATTAGACAGGACATTCCAGAGGATCAGAGGTTACCTCTCAGGAGCCAAGGCAAGGGCCAGTTCTCTGGGCAAGGGTTTTTGGTACTGGAATTGAACCCCAGGGCATCCTACACCCCCAGCCCTATCTTTTATTTTTTGTTTTGAAATGGATCTTGCTAGGTTGCTGAGCCTCTTGCTAAATTGCTGAGGCTGATCTCCAATCTGAGATCCTATTGTCTTCAAAGTACTGGATTATAGGTGTGTGCCAGTACAGCCGGCTTTATGGTTAAGGTTTTTTGCGTGTTTTGTTTTGTTTTTGCAGTACTGGGGATGGAACCCAGGGGCATTCTACCTTTGAGCTACACCACCAACCTTATTTTTTATTCTTTATATTTAAACAGGGTCTCACTAAATTGCAGGGAAGGGGGCCTCACTAAGTAGCTGAGGCTGTCCATGAACCTTGATCCTCCTGTTTTAGCCTCCAAATGCTGATATTACAAGTGTGTGCCACCACACCCAGCTCTTTTTTTTTTTTTTTTTTTTTTGGTACTGGGGATTGACCCCAGGGGTCTTCTACCTCCGAGCCGCACTCCAGCCCTATTTTTATTTTTTATTTCACCAAGTTGTAGAGGATCTCACTAAGTAGCTGAGGTGGCTGTGAACCTGTATCCTCCTGTCTCAGCCTCCCAAGTACTTTTTTTTTTTTTTTTTGGCACAGGAGATGGAACTCAGGGACACTCTACCCCTGAACTATACCCCCAGCCCTATTTTATTTTATTTTATTTTATTTTATTTTATTTTATTTTATTTTATTTTTTGGGTGTCTGGGGATGGAACCAAGGTGCATTTGACCTCTGAGCTACACCCCCTACCCTATTTTTTTATTCTTTATTTTGACGAGTTGCAGAGGGCCTCACTAAGTAGCTGATGTTATTTGCCAGCTGTGATCCTTCAGTCTCAGCCTCCCGAATGCTGGGATTACATGCGTACGCCACCCCCTGCTCTTATTGTTTATTTTTGAAACAGGTTCTCACTGAGTTGCAAAAGGCCTCACGCTAAGTAGCTGAGACTGGCTGCAAACCGAACTGAGATCTTACTGTCTCAGCCTCCCAAATGCTGGGATTACAAGCATGTTACCACGCCCAGCTTTATGGTTAAATTCTTAACCATACATTTGCTCTTATTTAGAAAGTACTTGCTTTTTTTTTTTTGGTAGTACCAGGGATGGAACCCAGGGACATTCTACCTCTGAGCTACATCTTCAGCCCTATTTTTTATTTTTTATTCCTTATTTTGAAACAGTCTCACTAAGTTGCAGAGGGCCTCACAAGTTGCTGAGGCTTGCCTGGAACCTTTGATCCTGTTTCAGCCTTTCAAGTACTGGATTACAAGTGTGCAGTACCACACTCAGCTGGGGGCCTGCTTTTATGGGTCTTTGGATCCCACTGGATGGAAACCCTGGGGCATTTGACCTCAGAGCTACACCCCCAGCCCTATGTTTTGTTCTTTATTTTGAAACCAGGTCTCACTGAGTTACAAATGGCCTCCCTAAGTAGGCCAGGCTGTCCTTGAACCTCATCCTCTGGTCTCAGCCTCCCAAATGCTGGGATTACAAGCTTGTGCCACTAAACCCAGCTGATTTTTGTTTTGTTTTGTTTGTGGTATTGGGGATGGAACCTAGGGGCAGTCTACCTGTGAGCTACACCCCCAGCCCTATTTTTTTATTCTTTATTTTGAAACAGGGTCTCACTGAGTTGCAAAGAGCCTAAGTAGCTGAGGCCCTTTGCAATCAAGCATCCGCCACCGTGCCTGGCTGGAGGAGGGATTTTTTTATTTACAGATTTTTTTTTTCCCCTGGTACTGGGGATTGAACCCAGGGGCATTCTATATCTGAGCTACATTTTTTCTTTTTTCTTTTTTTGGAAGGGGTGGGGGTGGTACTGAGGATTGAACTCAAGAGCATTCTACCTCTGAAATATACTCCCAGCTCTAAAAAATAAGTTTTAAAATTTGAAACAGGATCTCAGCTGCTGAGAGCCTCACTAAATTGCTGAGGCTGAGTTGGAAGCTGCATTCTTCCTGTTTCAGCCTCCCAAGTACTAGAATTACATACAGGTGTGCACCACCCACCGTACTAAACAAAAAGTTATTTTTTTGTTTTGAACCCAGAGGCATTCTACACCTGAACTATACCCCAAACCCAATTTTATTTTATTTTATTCGGTACTGGTGATAGAACCCAGGGGCATTCTACCTCTGAGCTACACCCCCAGCCCTATTTTTTATTCTTTATTTTGAAACAGGGTCTCACTGAGTTGCAGAGAGCCTAAGTAGGCCGACGCTGTCCACGAATCACAATCCTCACATCTCAGCCTTCCAAATGCTGGGATCACAAGCATGCGCCACCATGCTGGGCTCCAATTTTATTATGAAACAGGATCTCATTAAATTGCTGAGGCTGGCCTCAACCTGTGATCCTCCTGTCTCAGCTTTTCAAGAACTAGGATCACAGGTGTATGCTACCATCTTGCTAGCAAATGTTATTTGATTCTTTCTGATATGCTCCACAAGAGAAGTGGACACCCCCTTGAGATTTCTCCCTCAGTATAACTGCTTGGACTAATTTCCCCCTTGGTATGACTATATGGGATTCTGTGATTATACCTCATCTTTACATTAGAGCCACATTAATTGTATTATTTTTTCATCAGGTGCTGAGAGGTTTGGCCTTGGTAGGGAATAAAATATGGATGCTGGTTTTTTTTTTGTTTTTTTTTTTTTTTGTCTTTGATACTGAGGATTGAACCTAGGGCATTCTACCTCCTAGCTACTCCCAGCCCTATTTTATTTTTCTTTTGAAACAAGGTCTGTTACAGTTTGGGAATGTTATGGTTTTGGGGAAACTGTCCCCAGGGACCCCTGGTTAGGGTCCCGAACACAATTTCCCTCAAACCACAACAAAACCCGAAAAGCAGAAAAAGTGCGGGTTCTTGTCCTGAGCTAAGGATAAATACACATTAGCCCGGACTCTTGCTGAAGATTTAAAGAAGTTTATTAAAAAGATAGAAATACAGAAGATAGTTACAGCCCCATGCCAGAATGGCATGGGGGGGGGTTCAAATGAATGCCCCACCAAAGATACAACAGGTGGACGGGACTTTTATAACCCTGACTTTCATCTTGTTTATGTAATTCTGAGGTAGTAAGGTTCCTCCCCCAGTAAGGTATAGCAAGGTGTCTCCTTTCAAGAAGGTCGACCCCTCCTCCCATCCTAGCTAGATCATCCAGTTATTATGTAAACCTGCCTTTAGAATGAGGATGAGGAAGTCCTAGTTCTCCTCTTCTATAGACTTGCTAATTACCTTTAGCTAGGTTGATTTACATTGGAATAATTGCCTGCTTCTAGGCAGAAACCAAGTCCTTTCACAGATTTGCCCCTCACCCATTTTTTGGAATATATTAATAATCATAGCTTTCTCAAATCTTCCTAGGCCATTCCCAATACTGGTACATCACTGAGTTGCAAAAGGCCTCACTAAGTAGCCGAGGCTGTCCATGAACCAGGATCCTCCTGTCTCAGCTTCCCAAGTACTGAGATTACAAGCCTGTGCCACCACACCTGGCTCAGACCCTGTATGTATGTATGTATGTATGTATGTATGTATGTATATATTTATTTTGGTGGTAGAACCCAGGAGGTTTTCTACCTCCGGGCTATACTCTCCTGAGGGTTATACTCTCAGACCTATTTTGTACTTTATTTGGAAACAGGGTCTCACTAAGTTGTTGAGAGCCTCACTAAGTAGCTGAGGCTGGCTTTGAACCTGTGAGATCCTCCTGTCTCAGCCTCCCAAGCTCTGGGATTACAAGCATGCGCCACCACGCCCAGCTTTCAGTCCCTGTTTTAAAACAAATTTTTTTTTTAAAAGGGGAAGAGCCAGGCATGGTGGTGCACACTTCTAATCCCAGCATTTGGGAGGCTGAGACAGGAGGATCACTGTTCAAGGATAGCCTCAGCTACTACTTTAGGCCCTTTGCAACTCAGCGAGACCTTGTTTCAAAATAAAGAATAAAAAATAGGGCTGGAGGTGCAGCTTGGAAGTAGAATGCTCCTGGCTTCCATCTCTAGTACCACAATAAAATAAAATAGTCTTCCAGAAGATTGTCTGGTTACTTTACAGAAATAGCTGGGAATGAAACAGATCCAAACACCAAGTGTTTCTTTGATTCTCACCAAGGGCAACCTGAAATCAGCTGCAGAAATGAGGTGAGACTGGGGGGTCTCTTTTGAAGTCTTAGAACCTGGAGTGGCCACCTGAGGCCCCATCTACTTTCGAAGATCACTTGAGCCTAGTGATCAACACACTGGTCAACAGAGCAAGACCTGGTCTCGGAAAAGAAAGTTCTAAGATGAGTATCAGAACCCACAGCATCCTTTTCAGTTGTCTCAAGATCTCTTCTGCGGTTCCCTCAGGGTGAGCCTCAGTGCTTCATCTCCGGGGACTGACTAGCTGTGGCTCCCTCTTGTTCATTGGTTCCCTTTAGGAATCTTTGGAATGATACAAAAACCTAACAGACCCTTCCTTTCCCTAACTTCCCCAAGCTGATTCAAACACGGTATCCAGTATTCCAAGTCCTGTGTCGCCCCCAAGCTCTTGCCTGCACTGGTTTGAGTGAAAAATGAAAGGTCTACTAAAGGCTGGATGATTCAGGAATCATCCAGTGTGTGTGTGTGTGCGCGTGTGTGTGTGCGTGTGATTAAAATTAGCTACAGTGACCCGGGCGTGGCGGCGCACGCTTGTAATCCCAGCATATGGGAGGCTAAGACAGGAGGATCGCGGTTCATCGACAGCCTTAGTTACTTAGGCCCTCTGTAACTCAGTGAGACCGTTTCAAAATAAAGAATAAAAAAATGGGGCTGGAGGTGTAGCTCTATCCCTGGGATCCATCCCCAGTAACCCCCCCCCAAAAAAAAAACAAAACATAAGCTACACTGGTAGTGGATTCCAGGCCGGAGCCCGCCCGGAGCGTGCCCGCAGGGAGACGGGCCACGCGTGTGCGGGGCGGCGCTGGCACCTGGGCGTCGGGACCCCGCGAGGGAAGCCTCCCCAGGCCGCCGGCCGAGTGACGTGGACGCAGAGGAGGATTGTGGGTTCCTCGGCGCAGGAGGTAGCGGAGTCGGCCGCGAGGGTGCCCGCCCGCAGATCGCTGCCCGGCGCGGCCCGCCCGCCCGCCGTGAATGGGCCGCTAGTTGTCAATGGCGCCGCGGGGGGCGCGGGCGGCCCTCCGGGCGGGGGGCGCGCGCTCGCGGCTGCCCGCCCCGGCCCCGGCCCCGCCCTCGGCCTCGCGCGGCTGCTGAGCCGGCGGAGCCCCGCCAGCGCCGGCCTCGGGCGTTTCCGGCGGCCCGCGCAGGGCGCCAGGCTCCTCGCTCGCGCGCCCGCCCGCCCGCCCGCCGCGGCCGCGATCGTCTGCAGGGCGGAGGCGGCGGCGCCGGGCCGCCATGCGCCAGCCGGCCGCGGGCTGCTGAGCGAGCGAGCGAGCGAGCGAGCGGGACGCGGACGCCGAGCCGGGCCGAGCGAGGCATGGAGCCCGCGCCCGCGCCGCGGCCCGACCGGGCGCCCGAGCTGACCGCGGAGGAGGAGCAGGTAAGGCGGGGGTGTGTCCGCGCCCGGCCGGCCCGGCGCCGCCGAAGGCCGCGCGGCCGAGCCCGCCCTGCGGAGGGGGCGCCGGGAGGAAGGCGGCCGGGCTCCGGTGACCGCAGCCTCGCGGACAGCCGCGGCACACCTACCGGGGAGGTCCTGGAAGACCCGGCCTTCTCGGCGCCCCAGACCCCTGCCCTCCCTCCGGTCCTGCTCTCCCAAGCCGGACGCATCTCCTCG
This sequence comes from Muscardinus avellanarius, assembly GCF_963383645.1. Taxonomy (NCBI): domain Eukaryota; kingdom Metazoa; phylum Chordata; class Mammalia; order Rodentia; family Gliridae; genus Muscardinus; species Muscardinus avellanarius. The sequence goes on along the minus strand of NC_137788.1, from coordinate 140,156,676 downwards.
CCCGCTTCCCTACCCCCACCTCGTCCGACTCCATCTTTCTGAAGCTTACATTGAGCCCCATTGTCCCTTATAGCTGATGACCTTCAGTTCCCAGGAGGAAGTGGTTTGCGGTATCATTCTGAGGGCTCGGGTAAGGAAAAAGCCCTTAAAGTCCGCCCCCGGCCCCCACCCCAGCCCTGGAGGCTCCAGCCACCACGGAGGAAAATGGGAAAGTCGGCTAGCTGAGACTGGGTTTTTATTTCTCTTCCTTGGCAATTCCCATACACGGTCAAAGATAGCCACAGTCTCCTCTACATTAAAAAAAAGAATAAAAAAAATTAAAAGTAAATGAAAAAAGGTGAGCTTTTCTGGTAATCCATTTCAACCTCTCCTGCCTTTGTTGCCAAGACCGATATTTGCTAGCACTGTCAGTTCTATGGAGACAATCTGTTTTTACAAACTAATATTGGTTAATGGGCTTAAGAGCTGCTTTTTAAAAGCCTTTGACTTTTCTCCCCCATTGCATAGATGACGTTTTTCATATTAGGCCCTAGACCACAGTCTTGCCTTTTGATGCTGTGAGATAAAATCAGCTTAGGAAGAAAATACAAAAATTCTGTTTTGTACAAGCAGTGGTAACTCCTGGTAACTGCAGTTGGGTGTTATTAAAACTGGTCAGACCCTAGTACAAGCAGGTGGCCAAGTAGTCCATCATGCCAGAACTGGGGAAATACTTTAGTAATAAGGTATATTTATTTAGGTTTTCTTTTTTCTTCCTTTCTTTCCTTTTCTTGTCTGTCTTTTTTTTTTTTTTTTTTTTTTTTTTTCCAATACTGGGGATTGAATCCAGGGGCATTCTACTTCTAAACTACACCCTCAGGGCTGTTTTTTATTCTTTGTTTTGAAACAGGGTCTTAATTACTAAATTGTGGAGGGCCTCACTAAGTTGCCGAGGCTGGCTGTGAGCCTGTGATCCTTCTGTTTCAGTCTCCCAAGTACTGGGATTGCAGCATGTGCCACCACACCCAGCTCTAGGTTGATTTTATAGGGACAAATCGTTTTCCTCTTAACTATTCTTCCGGTCCGTGCACCACACAGATTTGAAGATTTAAGGACATCAGGTCAAGATGCACAGCTATAATTCCAGCTACTTGAGAGGCTGAGGCAGGAGGTTCATAAGTTCCTTTGTTTTTGATACTGGGGATTGAACCCAGGAACATTCAACCTCTGATCTACACCCCCAACCCTTTTTTTTTTTTTTTTTTTTTGGTGGTGGTACTGGGGATGGAACCCAGGGGCATTCTACTTTCAAGCTACACATTCAGCCTTATTTTTTATTCTTTATTTTGAAACAGAGTCTCACTGAGTTGCAAAGGGCCTCACCAAGTAGCTTAAGCTGTCTGTGAACCGCAGTTTTCCAGTCTCATCCTCCCAAATGCTGGGATTACAAGCGTGAGCCACCACACCTGGCTCCCCAGCCCTATTTTATTTATTATACTACTAGGGATTGAATCAGGGGCATTCTACTTCTGAGCTACATTCCCAGCCCTATTTTGTTTATTATTTTGAATAGGATTTTACTAATCTACTGAGTCTGCCCATGAACCTGTGGTCCTCCTGTCTCAGCCTCCGAAGTAGTAGGATTATTAGCATGCACCACCACGCCCAGCTCTATTTTATTTTTTATTTTTGTCCTGGGGGTTGAACTCAGAGACACTTTACCTTTGAGCTACACCTACAGACCCTTGAAACAGGGTCTTGCGAAGTTGCTGAGGGTGTTCTTGAATCTGCAATCCTCCTATTTTAGCATCCAAAGTACTGGGATTACAGGCATGTACCACCATACCTGGTTTATCTTTTTTTTTTTTTTTTAATAGTACTGGGGATTGAACTCAGGGGAATTCTACCTCGGAGCTAAACCCCCAGCCCTATGTTTATTCTTTATTTTGAAACAGGGTCTCGATAAGTTGCAGAGGACCTCACTAAGTAGCTGAGGCTGGCCTCAAACCTGTGACCCTCCTGTCTCAGCCTTCTAAGTACTGGGATTGTAAGCATGCACCACCATATTTATATTTTAAAATGTTGAAACAAACGTTAACAGCAACATTGTTCTAATTATGGTTATGCCAGATACTCTGATATTTTAATATTGCATGAGAGTACTTTAAACTATAAAAGTTTCTTTGAAATATTATTTATTTACATATTTATTTAGTGTTACTGGGAATTGAATCCAGGTGCATTCTACCACTGAGCTACACCCCCAGCTCTACTTTATTTTTTATTTGGAAGTAGGCTTTTACTAAACTGCGGAGGGTCTCACTAAATTGCTGAGGCTAAGCTGGGTGTGGTGGCGCACACGTGTAATCCTAGCATTCTGGAGGCTGAGACTGGAGGATCGTGGTTCGCGGACAGCCTCAGCTATTTAGTGAGGCCCTCTGCAACTTAGTGAGACCCTGTTTCAAAATAAAGAATAAAAAATAGGGCAGGGGGTGTAGTTCGAAGGTCGAATGCCCCTGGGTTCCATATCCCCCCCCCCACACACACACACAAATTACTGAGGCTGGCTGCAAACTTGCGATTGATCCTCTTGTCTCAGCCTTCCAAGAACTGGAATTAAGCATGTGCCACCACTCCTGGCTCATTAAAGTATTTAAATGGTAGCAAATGTGTGTCAGCCTTACAAAGGCTATAATAAAATATTATAATTTATAATATTGCCCCTTTGCTCAGCCAGCAGCCGGCATCGGAGCCTTCTGTGAGGCAAGGCCGCTACTGAGGCCTCCGAGGCCGGGATCGGAGCCTGCCGAGGGGTTAGGCCCGTGCTGGGGCCAGCGGCTGACACTGGAGCCTTCCGTGAGGCAAGGCCACTACTGAGGCCTCTGAGGCTGGTATTGGAGCCTGCCTTGAGGCTAGGCCGGTGCTGGGGCCACCTAGGCTGGGATCGGAGCTAGCTGAGGGGTTAGGCCGGTGTCGGGGCCAGCGAGACCAGAATCGGGGCCTCCCATGAGGCAAGGCCGCTGCTTGAGCCAGCGAGGTCTGGATCAGTCCACCGGGTAGCCAGGCCACTACTGGGGCCGTCAAGAGTGGGATCGGTAATTGCAACGCGGCATGCACAGAGAAATATCGCAGAAAATAAAAACCAGATGCTTCCCCTAATCAGCAATAACTAGGAGGAAAGGGGCAACAGGAAGAGGTCGAGCTATAGAAAGGGCCCTATAGTGAAGCAACTAAGGTGACCAATCAAAGGGTATGGAATAGGGAAGGATGGAGCCTCTTTAAAACGCAGGAGGTACATAAACACGTGTATCAAAGTTAATCACCAAACAAGCATGGGCTCGAGAGAGGGGGTGGGAATGGGATGGGGACTGGATGAGGGCTAATTGGATGATGTGTGCTTGTATATCCTCTCAAGTCTTGTATTCCAATGTGATATATGATTACAATGCACAAAAAAAAATATATATATATATATATATATATATATATATATATATATATATATATATATATATATATTGTCCCTTTGCTCAAACCCATTATAGAACTCAGTTGGTGTTGATTTTGAAGCTTGTGGAAGAATCTTTGAAATATCCCAGTGTTGGAAATTTTTTGTACTTTTAAGAGTCCATTTGGAAATGGTAAATCTATTAGAACCCCGTGTGGTGGCACATGCCTGTAATCATGTCACTTGGGAGGCTGAGACAGGATGATCCCAGATTCAAAGTCAGCTTCAGAGCCGGGCGTGGTGGCCCACGCTTGTAATCCCCGCACTTGGGAGGCAGAGACAAGAGGATCGCGCAGGTTTGAAGCCAGCCACGCACGCTGGCTTAGGAGACCCTGTTTCCAAATAAAAATGTAAAAATAGGTCTGGGAGTGTAGCCTGGAGGTAGAAGGGCTTCCAGGAACCCCAGTACCACCAAAAAAAAAACAAAAAACAAGCCAGCCTCAGCAACTTAGTTGAGACCTTGTTTCTAAATAAAAAAATAAAATAGGGCTGAGGGTATAGACCTGAAGTAGAAGTCCCTTGGTTCCACACCTAGTAACACACACACACACACACACACACACACACACACACACACACATTATTGGAGCCTTATTTTATAAGCAAATATGAGATTACACTGGGTTAACACATATTCAGGCAAAAGAAAAAGTGCCCTTTTTCAGATGTGTGAAATGCCATACAGATGTTTCTAGAATAGATTCCTCCTGTATTGTATCTCCTTTTATATAGTCATGCTAATCAAACCCATAAATCTTCCGGGTCATTTTTCTGTCCTTCAACTCCTGAATACAATATATCGTCAGTTTTTCCTGAATATCTGTTGGATTCAACTTTCCAGTACCATCACTATCACCCTTTTTTTTTTTTTTTTTTTTTTTTTTTTGGTGGTACTGGGGTTCCTGGAAGCCCTTCTACCTCCAGGCTACACTCCCAGACCTATTTTTACATTTTTATTTGGAAACAGGGTCTCCTAAGCCAGCTCACAGCTGGCTTCAAACCTGCGCAATCCTCCTGTCTCTGCCTCCCAAGCGCGGGGATTACAAGCGTGCGCCACCACGCCCGGCTACTATCACCCTTCTTCAAACTACTGTGTAGGTTCAAACAGGAGTTTTTTTTCCCCACCCGATCTGTCTATATTTCAGAATCCAAAGTCAAATTGCAAATATGATTATATCTTCCCCTCCAAAATAAGCATTAATAAAACCCTTTATGCTGGGCATGGTGTTACATGCTTGTAATCCCAGTACTTGAGAGGCTGACACAGGAGGATCGCAGGTTCGCAGCCAGCTTCAGCAATTTAGTAAGACCTTGTTTTAAAATAAAGAATAAAGCTGGGCGTGGTGGCGCACTCTTGTAATCCCCGTACTTGGGAGGTGGAGACAGGAGGATCGCGCAGGTTTGAAGCCAGCCTCGCTGGCTTAAGAGACCCTGTTTCCAAATAAAATATATAAAATAGGTCTGGGAGTGTAGCCCAAAGGCAGAAGGGTTTCATCCCCAGTACCACCACACACACACACACACACACAAAAAGAATAAGAAATAGGCTGGGGATGTAGCTTGGAGTAGAATGCCTCTGGGTTCAATCCCCAGTTCTACAAAACAACCAGAACAGTAACCACAAACTCTTGAGTGGTGTTTTGATTTTTGTTGTGGCATTGCTGAGGATCAAACGCAGGGACTCACATGCTAGACAAACATTCTATCACTGAATTACACTCCCAACACTGTTAGTGGGTTTTCATCGCCCTGGGAGTGTGTGCAGCCTATAGCCTAAACTTGTCACGTTTCATCCCTGAGTCAGGCACACTGGCCTTACTGTTCTGCTCTCTTGCTGTTTCCTCCGGCTACAGGGTGTGCGTACTAGCTGCTTCCCTCTGTCTGGAAACACTTGTATTGTGAGCCTCCTCTTCATCCTACTGCTCTCAGCTTTTACTTCCTTGCAGAATCTCTTCTTGATCTCAGATTAAGTTCCTGCTACGAGCTCTCATTTACCTGTTCTTTACATCACTTATTACAGGTCCATACTTACTTGTGTGATTTTTATAACTGTATTCTCTAGGAGGGTTGGAATTTTTTGCTTGTGTTCACCATGGTAGGCACATTGTCTGTAAATAACGACTGGCTCTTATCCTTCAGGAAGTACTTGCGGAATGAAGGGTAGTTCTCCTGATTTGTATATAGGCCGCAGCATCTCCTTTCAGTGTGGTTTATAAAAATAAAGCCATAATAAGCTGGGTGTGGTGGCTCATTCCTGTAATCCCAGTACTTGGGAGGCTGAGATAAGAAGATTACAGGTTCTCAGCCAACCTCCGCTACTTAGTGAGGCCTCTGCAACTTAGTGAGACCCTGTTTCAAAATAAAGAATAAAATATAGGGCTGGGGGTATAGCTTGGCGGTAGAATGCCCCTGGGTTCAATCCCCAGTATTGCAAGAAAAAAAAAGGGGTTGAAGCAGTTGGGAGTATAACTCAGAGGTAGAATGCCCATGAGTTCAGTCCCCAGTAAGTACCAAATAGATAAATGAATAAAGGCACTGCTAGTTTTATTTATTTATTTATTTATTTACTTATTTATTTATTTATTTGCAGTACTGGGTATTAAATCTAGAGCTTTCTGCATGCTAGGCAAGCCCTCTATCCCTGAGCCACATCTCCAGCCCTTAAATACGGGGATCAGAAGTATGTGCTACCACACTCAGCCCTATAGCCCCTTTCTGTAGAAAATTATTTTAGAGTTTATGTTATGTAGTTTGTAACATTTTAAGGATTAGTAGAGAAATGCATGTAAAGCACATAGCCCAAGACTTACATTGTGAGTACTCAATAAAGTTAGCTCCTACTGCTACTGTTTATCTATTTATTTACTTATTTAATACTGGGATTGAACACAAGGGCAGTCTCACTGAACTGCATTTTTCTTTTTCTTTTCCAAGTAATTCCAGTTACTTGGGAGGCTGAGACGGGAGGATCATTGGTTCAAAGCCAGTCTCAGCAATTTAGCGAAATCCTTAGTGATTTAGGAAGACCCTGTTTCAAAATAAAAAGGGCTAGGAGTTTAGCCTGGAAATGGAATGCTCCTGGGTTCAATCCCTGGTATTGAAACAAAATAAACAACCCCCCCATTAAAAAAGCAATAATAATTCCACCCTGTGTTTTTTGTTTCTTTTTTTTTTTTCTTTTTCTTTTCTTCTTCTTCTTCTTCTTTTTTTTTTTTTTTGCAGTACTGGATAGAACCCAGGGGCATTCTACTTCCAAGTTACACTCCCAGCCCTATTTTTTAGTCTCTTATTTTTTTTTGAAACAGGGTCTCACTGAGTTGAGAAGGGCCTCACTAAGTAGCTGAGGCTGTCAGTGAACCACGATACTCCCGGTCTCCCCCTCCTGAATGCTGGGATTACAAGTGTTCACCACCACGCCTGGCTACCCTGTGGTTTTAATTTAATTAATTAACTAATTTTTGGTAGTACTGGGAATTGAACACTGGAACCCTGTACCACTGAGCTTTGTCTCAGGGGTGTGTGTGTGTGTGTGTGTGTGTGTGTGTGTGTGTGTTACTTGGGATTGATCCCAGGGATAATCTACCTCTGAGTTTTACCCCCAGCCCTATTCCCTGTGTGTGTGTGTGTGTGTGTGTGTGTGTGTGTGTGTGTGTGAGACTAGGGATTGGAACCCAAGGGCATTCTATCTTCGAGTTACACCCCCAGCCCCATTTATTATTATTATTATTATTATTATTATTATTATTATTATTATTATTTGTGTGTGTGTGTGTAGTACTGGGGGTAGAACCCAGGGCTCTTCTACCTCCGGGCTGGCTTCAAACCTGTGCGATCCTCCTTTCTCAGCCTCCCAAGCGCTAGAATTACAAGTGTGCATCACCATCCCTGGCTCCCCATTTTATTATTTCGAAACAGGGTCTTGGTAGGTTGCTGAGAGTCTTATTACATGCTGAGGCTGTCCTCGAATCTGTAGTCCTCCTGTACTGGGATTACACGTTTATGCCACCACATCTGGCTGTTTTTGTTTGTTTTTGAAACAAACTCTCACTAAATTCCTGAGGACCTAAATTGCTGAGACTGAGTTGGAACCTGTGATCCTTCTGTCTCAGTCTCCCAAGTACTGGGATTATAGGCATGTGCCACCATGCTGGGCTCTTTTTTTTTTTATATATAAATTTTTTTTCTTTACACTACTGGGGATTAAACTCAGGGGCATTATACCTCTGAACTGTACTCTCAGCCCTATTTTTTCTGTTTTATTTTGAACCAGGGTTTCACTAAGTTGTGAAGGGCTTCACTAAGTAGCTAAGGCTGGCTGTGAACCTGTGATCCTCCTATTTCAGCCTTTCAGGTACTGGGATTACAAGCCTGTGCCACCATGCCCAGCTAATAGGCTCTTTTTTTTCTTTTTCTTTTTTTTTTTTTTTTAATTTGAGACATGGTCTTGTTAAGTTACAGGCCTCTGCCACTGTACCCAGCAGTTGTTTTTATTTTTATTATGTTTTTTATTTTTTATTTTTTGTGTTACTGTGGATGGAACCCAGGGCTTTCCACCTCTGGGCTACATTCTAAGACCTATTTTATATTTTATTTGGAAACAGGGTCTCACTAAGTTGCTGAAAGCCTCACTAAGTAGCTGAGGCTGGCTTTGAACCTGCACGATCCTCCTGTCTCAGCCTCCCAAGTACTGGGATTATAAGTGTGTGCCACCAAGCCTGGCTTATTTTTTTTATAATAGAATCTTTTTTTTTTTTTTTTTTTCCGTACTAGGGATAGAACCGAGGGGCATTGTACCTTCGAGCTACACCCCCAGCCCTATTTGTTATTCTTTATTTTGGAGCAGGGTCTCAGTAAGTTTGGAGGGCCTCACTAAGTAGCTGGGGCTGGCTGTGAACCACGATCCTCATGTCTCAGCCTCTCAAATGGGATTACAAGCGTGCGCCACCATGCCCAGCTCTAATAGAATCTTTTAAAGTTAAAAATTTAACTGCTGTATAGTAGACTTCAGAGATGTTTGCCAATTTTCCCGAGGGCAGGGGTTTTGTCTTATTTCTTGTGGCCAAGAACTTCCCTTTTCCCACAGTCTTACATGTCCTGTTCTAAATGTCATCCCCCCCAGGCCCCCAAGTAACCATAAATCAAGGACAAAATGATTCATGATGTTAAATTGAGGCCTTCCAGAAAGGAAAAAGAGCAGATAGAAAGGTGAAGAATTCTTATTGTCATTATTGCCAATATTAATGTTATTGTAGTTAACACTTAGGTAAAATCTCATTTGAATATGAGAATTAGTCTTGGAAGTTTTTTTCTGCGTGTGTATGGTATTAGGGATTGAATCCAGGGGCATTCTGCCTCTGAAATGCACTCCCAGTCCTATTTAATTTTTTTATTTTTTATTTTATTTATTTATTTTATTTATTTATTTATTTTTTTTTTTGCGGGTCTGGGGATGGAACCCAGGGGCATTCAACCTCTGAGCTACAGCCCCTGCCCTATTTTTTATTCTTTATTTTGAAACCGGGTCTCACTGAGTTGCAGGGGGCCTCACTAAGTCACTAAGTAACTGTCCGCGAACTGCGATACTCCGGTCTCAGCCTCCCGAATGCTGGGATTACAACCATGCGCCACCACGCCCGGCTATTTTTTTTATTTTGAAACAGGGTCTCACTTAAGTTGTGGAGGGCCATGCTAAGTTGCTGTGTCTGGCTGCAAACCTGCCATCCTCTTGTCAGCCTCCCAAGTTGTAGGATTATAGGCCTGTACTACCATGCCTGCCCAGTCTTGAAATTTCTGAGCATGTTAGAAATGTGTGTGTGTGTGTGTGTGTGTGTGTGTGTGTGTGTGTGTGTGAAATGAGAATTGAACCCAGAGGCAGTCTACCTCTGAGCCACACCCAATCCTGTATTATTATTATTTTCTTTTTTTGTGGTACTGGGGATAGAACCCAGGGGCATTGTGCCTCTGAGATATACCCCCAGCCCTATTTTTATTCTTTTTTTTTTTTTTTTTTTTGGTGATGGGGGGGTGGAACCCAGAGGCTTTCTACCTCTGGGCTATTCTCCCAGACCTCTTTTCTAGTTTTTTATTTGGAAACAGGGTCTCACTAAGTTCCTGAGAGCCTCACTAAGTAGCTGAGGCTGTCTGCGAACCATGATCCTCTGGTCTCAGCCTCCTGAATGCTGGGATTACAAGCGTGCGCCACCACGCCTGGCGTTATTTTATTTTATTTATATTTTATTTTTTGTGGTGCTAGAGATTGAACCCAGGGACATTCTATCTCTGAGCTACACCCCCAGCCTCATTTTTATTCTTTATTTTGAAACAGGGCCTCACTAAGTAGCTGAAGCTAGCTGTGAACCTGCAATCTTCCTGTCTCAGCCTCCCAAGAACGGATCACAAGCATGTGTCAAGTATGCCTGACTCTTATTTTTCCAAAACAGAGTCTGGCTAAGTTTTTGAGACTCGTCTTTTTTTCTTTTTCTTTTTTCTTTTTGGTGCTGGAGATTGAACACAGGAGCATTCTACCTCTGAGCTACACCCCCAGCCCTATTTTATTTTTTATTTTGAAATGGTCTTGTAAATTGCTGAGAGCCTAGCTAAATTGCTGAGGCTGGCCTTGACTATGGCCATCCTGTTTTGGCCTCCCAAGAACTGGTTATTACAGGTGTACACCACCATGTGCAGTTTAGTTTGTGAATATTAAGGGACATGAAGATTTTCTTCCAGGAACCTGACCTTCAAATAATTACTAATAAATTGAAAAGTAAAACAGGTACTCCATTAGGAAGGAACTTAACAACTTCTGCTACTTCTACTTCCTCCTCTTCCTCCTTCTTCTTCTTCTTATTATTATTTTATTATTATATTGAACCCAGAGGTAGCTCTTAGCACCTCCATCCCTTTTTACTTTATATTTTCAAACAAGATTCCACTACATTGCTGAGGCTGGCTTTGAACCTGTGATACGCCTGTGTCAGTCTCTCAAATACTTAGATTATAGTTGTATGTGCCACCAAGCTTGGTGGAACTAAGCTTTTATTTATTTATTTGTTTATTTATTTATTTATTTATTTATTTATTTATTTATTGCAGGTCTGGTGATGGAACCCAGAGCTTTCAGCCTCTGAGCTATACTCCCTGCCCTATTTTTATTCTTTATTTTAAAACCGGGTCTCAAGCTGGGCATGGTGGCGCACGCTTGTAATCCCTACGCTTGGGAGGCTGAGACAGGAGGATCGCACAGGTTTGAAGCCAGCCTCAGCTACTTAGTGAGGCTCTCAGCAACTTAGTGAGACCCTGTTTCCAAATAAAGTATAAAATAGGTCTGGGAGTATAGCCCAGAGATAGAAAGACTCTGGGTTCTACCCCCAGTACCATAAAACCGGGTCTCACTGAGTTGCAGAGACTAAGTAGCTGAGGCTGTCTGAGAACCGTGATCCTCCAGTCTCAGCCTCCCGAATGCTGGTTTTACAAGCGTGCACCACCACGCTCAGCTGGAACTGAACAATTTAAAAAAGGTAAAAATTAAGTACTTGGAAAGCTGAGACAGGATCTCAGGCAGGTATGAGGCCAGATGCAGGGGTATAACTCTGAGATAGAACATCCCTAAGTTCAATTTCTCAAAACAAACTCCCAGGAGGGGAAATCTCAGCAAAGCTTGAACAGAAGGATAGGAGAGGAAGAAAGCTGAGGTTGTTCAATGGAGGAGCTACATATGAATATGTGTAATAGCATAAATACAACATGATTAACCTGGTCACTCTCTACTGGGGGGGGAAGGGAAATGGAGGGAGAAGGGCACAAAGCACAATGTAAATGTACACCACTCTCAATATGTTCCACTTATAAAAAATAAAAATAAAAAACTCCCACAGTACCACAAAATTAAATAAGTTAATAAAGTAAAAGTTAAGACATTTGTGAATTCGTGCATTTAAGTCAAGTTTTCTGATTTGTATCCCTTTTATTGTGTGGGGAAAAACAGTGATATTGAGGTACTTCAATTTTCTTAATATTAATCCATTTCTGTTGTTGTAATGGGGATTGAACCCAGGGTACTAGGGATGAACTTTGGAGGCGTTCTACCTAACCCTATTTTACTTAATTTATTCTTTTACTTTGAAACAGTGCCTTACTAAGTTGCTGAGAGCCTCACTTGCTGAGGTTGGCCTGGAACCAATGGTCTTCCTGTCTTTGCCTCCCAAGTACTAGGATTATTACAGGTGTGTGCCACCATGTCTGGCTAGGCCTATTTATTTATTTTGGTACTGGGAGTTGAATCCAGGGTCTGGCACAGGCTAGGCAATCACTCTACTACCAAGCCACATTCCCAATCCTATTTGTTTGTTTGTTTGTTTGTTTGTTTGTTTGTTTTTGACTGGGACTCACTGAACTGTATAAGCTGGTCTTAAATTTAAGATCCTCGTGTCTCAGCTTTTTTTTTTTTTTTTTTTTTTTTTAAACAGGGTCTCACCGAGTTGTAAAGGGCCTCACTATGTAGCTGAGGCTATCTGCAAACTGCAGTCCTCCTCTCTCAGCTTCTCTGGGATTACAAGCATGTGCCACCATGCCCGGCTTGTCTCAACATTCTAAATAGCTGAGATTATTGTCCTGTGCCACCATACCCAGTTAAGCCCCATGTTATAGTAGAATGTGATAACGTTTTTCTGGGTGTAATACCTCTGAGCTATACTCCCAGCCCTATTTTATTTTTATTTTGATACAGGGTCTTGTTAAATTTCTGAAGCTGTTTTAGCCTCCATGTACTGGGATTATGGGCATGTGTCACCCTGCCCAGCTTTATTTTTTATTTTGAGACAAGGTCTTGCTCAGTTGCCCAGGCTGGCATCAAATTTGGAATCCTTTTGTCTCAGCTTCTGTAGTTGGTAGAATGACTGAGTGTGCCGTATACCTGTATAGCACTTTCATATCTGATTTTGACAAGGCCTCCTAACCTAACTGGGGGTGTAGCTCAGTGGCACAGTGCTTGCCTAGCATGTGAGAGGTTCCAGGTTTGATCCCCAGCAGTATAAAATGAAAAAGATGGCCAGGTGTGGTGACCCATGTTTGTAATGCCACTACTTGGAAGACTGAGACAGGAGGATTGAGGACAGCCCCAGCAAGTAGTGAGACTCAGCAACCTAATGAAACTCTGTTTCAAAATAAGAATAAATATAGGGCTGGGGTGTAGCTCAGAGATAGAATGCCCCTGGGTTCAATCCCTATCACACACACACACACACACACACACACACACACACGCACGCACGCACGCACGCACACAAGAGGTGGAGGAGAAAAGCAAGCAAGCTTGAGCATTAGTTTCTTAAGCAGGGATAGGAGAGTGAGGCTGAGAAGCTCCATAACCATGGGAAGCATTATTTGTTCATTATTTACTGGTTATTCCTAGATCCAGACTGCAAAACAAAGAGGCCAAAGCAGTAGATTTCTTACTTTCTCTAGCCTCTGCTTTATTTATTTATTTCATTTATTTTTCTGTGATACTAGGGACTTTACCCAGGTGCATTCTACCTTTGAACTAATAACCTCAGCCTTTTTTTTTTTTTGCGGTACTGGGGATGGAATGGGGGGGGGCACTCTACCTCTGAGCTACACTTCCAGCCCTGTTTTTTTATTCTTTATTTTGAAACAGGGTCTCACTGAGTTGCAAAGGGTCTCACTAATAGCTGAGGCTGGCTGCGTATCGCAGTGCTCCTGACTCAGCCTCCCAAATGCTGGGATTACAGGGGTGCGCCACCACGCCCGGCTCACCCCCAGCCCTTTTTGTTTTTTGCTTTTGAAATGGTCTCGCTAGGTTGCTGAGAGTCCTGCTTAAGTTGCTGAGGCTGATCTCATACTTTCTGCTTCTGAGAAAAGTATTCCATTTTTTTTCTGGGGAAGGTAGTTTTTGGAATATATCCTGGTTTCCTCTGAAATACCAAGTCCATTCAAAACATAAACACACAGTTGTCTTTTTATCCAGTTCAGGTAGTATAGGTAAAACTAGGATTATAGGGACTGTGGGTGTAGCTTAGTGTTAGAGCTTGTATTTAGCCTGGGTGAGGCCCTGAATTGGATCTAACATACAGCACTGCAACAAAACAAGAACAATCAGGATTATAGATTTATTCTGAAACCAGAATTGATGGGTATATTGTAGGTACAATGCTCTATTACCGAGTTATATCCCTAACTTAATGGGCAGATACTAAAGAGGTCTGTCTATGCTTATTAGGACTGAAGTGTGGAGACATTAATTCATTAATTACTTTTTTCTTTATTTTATTATTTATTTATTTATTTCAGTACTGGGTATGGAACCCAGAGGCCTTCTACATACGGGCTACACCTCCACATCTATTTTTTCTTTTTTCTTTTTCTTTTCTTTTTTTTTTTTGTGGTATTGGGGATGGAACCCAGGGGCATATTATCTCCGAGCTATACCCCGGTCCTATTTTTTATATAGTCTTTTTATTTTTTATTTATTTTTATTTTTTATCTTTTGCAATACTGGGGAGGGAACCCAGGGGCAGTCTACCTTTGAGCTACACCCCCAGTCCTAATTTTTAGTCTTTTTTTTTTTTTTGAAACAGGGTCTCACTGATTTGCGAAGGGCCTCGCTAAGTAGCTGAATAACTACTATGTGAATACCTTGTTAGTATGAGAATTGTCTTTTTTTTTTTTTTTTGGTGTGTCTGTGGATGGAACCCAGGGGCATTCGACCTCTGAGCTATACCCCTAGCCCTGTGTTTTATTCTTTATTTTGAAACAGGGTCTCACTAAGTTGCAGAGGACCTAAGTAGCTGAGGCTATACGTGAACGGCGATCCTCCCGTCTCAGCCTCCCAAATGCTGGGATTATAAGCGCACACAACCATGCCTGGCTTGTGAATTGTCATGTTTTAATACCTTAATATTTCTCCCTGTGATATCTAGTTGAGGTCTATTCTGTGGGAGGATAAGAGTGTTCTTTGTAGAGCAAGGTACCAAATGTCGTGATACAAATGGCCCCATGTGAATAGCATTTTCCTCCCTTTTCCCCAATTATAGATCCAGGAATTACTTGAAAAGGTTTTTTTTGTTGTTGTTGTTCTGGGGGTGGAATCCAGGGACATTCTACCTCTAAGTTATACCAGCCCGTTTTATGTTTGACCTTGAAACAGGGTCTTACTAGGTTACTGGTGGTCTTTTTTGGGGGTTAGTGAGTGACCCCAGGCTATTCTACCTCCACTACACCCTCCCCCCAGCCCTTTTGTGTGTGTGTGGTACCAGGGCATTCTACCTTGAGCTATACCTTCAGCCCAATTTTTAATTTTGAAACAGCTTCTCATTAAGTAGACGAGGCTGGACTCGAACCTGTCATCCTCCTGTCTTAGCCTCCCCAGTACTGGGATTACAAATGTGCATCACCACGCCCAGCTCTTTTTTATTTTTGTTTTTTTACTTTTATACTTTCTGTAGTACTGGGAATGGAATCCAGGGACCTTCTACCTCTGAAGTACACCCCCAGACCTATTTTATTTTTTATTTGGAAATAGGGTCTTGTGAAGTTGTTGAGGACCTTACTAAGTTGCTGACGCTGTCTTAGACCTTGTGACCCTCCTGTCTCAGCCTCCCAAGTACTGGGATTACAGGCCTGTACTACCACACCCAGCTACTGAGGCTGGTCTTGAACCTGCTATCTTCCTGTCTCAGTCTCCGAAGTACTGGGATTACAGGTGTGCACTACCACACCCAGCAGTTGTCTATGTTTTAACAACCTTTCAAATGAACACTTATTAATTTGAGAGCTAGTGATGTAGAGAACACCTAGAGTTTTTGCTGTTGTTTTTGTGAAGAAACCATCTATAAGTGAGTTTAGACATCCAGGCACACTTAAGGAAAGGAAATTCTGGATTTCTGTGTTGACTTCAGAACTAGGTGTAAGACTAGTATGATACTGGATAAAAGCTCCAGGAAATATTTGGTTCTGGACTAGAACTGTACCATTCCCTGGGAGAGGAATAGTGAGATTGTTTTCAAAGACTAGCTAGCATTTATCATGGTTTCTCGTTTCCCAAAAAAGAGCAGAACCTTTATCTATTTGAGAAGTAGAAATGGAACCAGGGTGTCTACAAGGTTGAAAACGGGACATTGGGACAGCTGATGTCCACTGCAGATGGCATTCCCTGGAGACATGCTCTGCTTCCAAGTCAATATTGAATGAAAGGAGACACAGGCTATTCTGATTGAGCCAGGACGCCTGCCAGCTTTGACAGGGCCCTTCCATAGGGAAGCTCATGTTACTCCAGTGTCAGTTGCTCTGAGAATCTGGACCTAGGAGTTACCAGATTTTACTGCCTGAGTCCTGCCAAAGAGCTGAGCCCAGTTCTAAATGGAGCGTTGCAGTGAGGACATTCAGATTGCTGGCAGTGTTTCCAGTCTTCATTCTTTATAGGTTACCAATCACTGCTTAGGTATAGTAAGCTGGTCAGCTGATACTAGTTATGAGTATTATAGGTTTGTTCCTGAGTTTATCTGACAGCTTCCCAACCTTAGAAGTATTGACTGAGTGGAATTGAAATGGTGAGGTATAAGATTATCTTATGCTATGACTGACATTGCCTAATTGCAGTCTCCTGGCCAGCTGTGTTTTTTTTTTTTTTTTTTTTTTGACTACTTAATAGAGTTTGTGGGGCCAGGAGACATTCAAAAAGAGTTCTGGTTTGTTTCTTCTTTTCTTTGTTATTGGGATTGAACCCAGGGTTGTTCTACCTCTGAACTGCATCCAGGTATATTTTATTTTTTTATTTTGAAACTGGGTTTCACAATGTTACTGCACACTGGCTTTGAACTTGTGAACTTTCTGTCTCAGCCACCTAAGTACTGGAACTAGAGGCATGTGCCACTACACCTGGCTTCAGAGTCCTAGTTTCTTGAATATGTGACTCAGAATCAGGATTCAGTTACCTAGGGCACAGGGTTTGGGCTCATTCTCAGGAAGAAAGCAGAGCTAGTTAAATTGGGTGTAGAAGCTGGACGTGGTGGCACATGTTTGTAATCCCAGTAGTTGGGAGGCTGAGACAGGAGAATTGCAAGTTCGCGGCTGGCCTCAGCTACTGAATGAGGACCTCTGCAACTTAGTGGTCTAGATTCTATTTCAGAACCAAGAATAAGCCTGGCATGATGGTGCACGCTTGTAATCTCAGCATTTGGGAGGCTGAGACAGGGCAGGACTGTGGTTCGTGGACCACCTCAGCTACGTAGTGAGGCCCTCTGCAACTCAATGAGACCCTGTTTCAAAATGAAGAATAAAAAATAGGGCTGGGGGTATAGCACGGAGGTAGAATGAATGCCCTTGGGTTCCATCCTCAGCACCACAAAAAAAGAAAGAAAGGAAGGAAGGAAGGAAGAAAGATTGGTGTAGATTTCCAGCAGGTCTAATATGCCAGCTACTAGATTTTTTTTTTGGTGGGTCTGGGGATGGAACCCAGGGGCATTTGGCCTCCGAGCTACACCCCCTGCCCTATTTTTTATTCTTTATTTTGAAACCGGGTCTCACTGAGTTGCAGAGGGCCTCACTAAGTAGCTGAGGCTGTCCATGAACCGCGATCCTCCAGGTCTCAGCTTCCCGAAAGCTGGGATTATAAGCGTGCGCCACCACACCTGGCTTTATTCTTTATTTTGAAACCGTGTCTCACTGAGTTGCAAGGGGCCTCACTAAGTAGCTAGCTGAGGCTGTCTGTGAATCACGATCCTCCCGTCTCAGCCTCCCGAATGCTGGGATTACAAGCGTGCGCCACCACACCCGGCAGCTACTAGAATTTTAAACTAAATATCATCAAGTCAGTTCTGTGAGATCCATTTGAATTTTTCGATTGAGTCAAAATTGAATGTAAGGGTTTGTGTATGTTTATGTATTGTGTCTGAGGGGCTATTTGAGAATGAATGTGTTATTAGGTGATGGAAATGAAAGCAGTCATCAAATAGCTTCATTTATGTGAAATAGAAGAAATATAGTAGGGAGAAGGGGATAGTTACTATATTTTCAAAATATTCACCTTTCAGTCGTGTGTGTGTGTGTGTGTGTGTGTGTGTGTGTGTGTGTATTGAGCCCACATTGTTTTATCTCTGAACTTATAGCCCCAGCCCTATTTTATTTTGATACAGTGGCTCGCTAAATTGCTAAGGCTGTCTTTGAACTTAAATACTCCTGGTCTCAGCTTCTCAAGTAAGTACTGAGATTACAGGTGTGTGCCATCATGCTGGCTACCATTTTGCTCTTTTACTGGACTAATTTTTTTATTTTTTTACAGTACTGGGGGTGGAACCCAGGAGCATGCTACCTCCAAGCTATACCCCCAGCCTTATTCTTTATCTTAGAAACAGGGTCTCACTAAGTTGCAGAAGGCCTCACTAAGTAGCCGAGGCTGTCCATGAACCCAGACCCTCCTGTCTCAGCCTCCCAAATGCTAGGATTACAAGTGTGTGCCACCTGGCCTGGCTATTCTTTATTTTGAAACAGGGTCTCACTAAGTTGTGGAGGGCCTCCCAAGTTGCTGAGGCTGGCCTTGAACCTGCAATCCTCCTGTCTCAGTCTCCCAAGTATTGGGATTACAAGCATGCCCCACCATGCATGGTTTACTGGGCTAATTCTAAATTTTTAGTGACTTTTTTTTTTTTTTTTTTTTTTTTTTTTACCATACTAGGCATTGATCCCAGGAGCATTCTACCTCCAAGGTATAGATAGCCCCAGCCCTATTTTTTATTCTTTATTTTGAAACAGGTTCTCACTGAGTTGCAGAGGACCTCAATAAGTAGCTGAGGCTGGCTGTGAACCTGCGATCCTTCAGCCTCCCAAGTACTGGGATTACAAGTGTGTGCCACCATGCCCAGCTCTTTAAGTGACTTTCTTAAAGTTTAGCACTCAGAACTGAAGGCAGTATTACAAATGAAGTCTGATAGACCTGCTTATTTTGGACACATGAGCTTCTGTAGTGCTCTCCAAATTCGTAATAATCTTGGCAGTTTTAGCAAATTGTTGACTCAGAGTCAACAAAAATTCTTAAAATCTTTTTTAGTTTTTATTTTATTTTTTTTTTTTGTGTGTGTGTGGTACTGGGGGTGGAACCCAGAGGCTTTCTACCTCTGGGCTATACTCCCAGACCTATTTTTATATTTTATTTGGAAACAGGGTCTCACTAAGTTGCTGAGAGCCTCACTAAGTAGCTGAGGGTGGCTTCGAACCTGTGCGATCCTCCCGTCTCAACCTCCCAAGCGCGGGGATCACAAGCGTGCGCCCCCACGCCCTGGGAGTATGATTCTTTCTTTATACAGCGCCTTCTCTGGTTTGTTTTAAATGCTTAACAAATAGTTGCTACCCTAGTTATTTTTGCTGGATAGTACTCATTGGCCTGTATTAAGAGGAAAGTCTTGCTGTAACAAATTAATGAGTAAATTTGCTTACTTTCTTGTAACATGTGACTGATACTTTCTTATATATGACAGGGAACCAGGAGCCAAGGGAGACAGAAATAACATTTTGAGAAAAATAGAACAGCCGGCTGTGGTGGTGCATGATTGCCCAGAGGCTGAGACAGGAGGATCGCAGCCCCAGCTACTTAGTGAGTCCCTCTGCAACTTAGTGAGAGAGACCCTGTTTCAAAATAAAAGAATAAAAGGCAGGTGTGGTAGCACATACTTGTAATCCCAGCATTGGGGAGGCTGAGACAGGAGGATTGTGGTTGGAGGATGGCCTCAGCTACTTAGTGACACCCTCTGCAACACGGTGAGACCCTGTTTCAAAATAAAGAATAAAGTGCTGGGTGTGGTGGGGCACACTTGCAATCCCTGTGCCTGGGAGGAGGAGACCAGAGGATCGCGCAAGTTCAAAGCCGGCTAGCTTAAGAGACCCTGTTTCCAAATAAAAATTATAAAATAGGTCTGGGAATGTAGCCCAGAGGTAGCCTCCAGGAACCCCAGTACCACCAAATAAATAAATAAATAAATAAATAAATAAATAAATAAATAAATAAATAAATAAATAAATAAATATAGGGCTGGAGGTATAGCTTGGAGGTAGAATGCCCCTGGGTTCCATCCCCAGTACTGAAAAGAGAAAGAAAGAAAGAAAGAAAGAAAGAAAGAAAGAAAGAAAGAAAGAAAGAAAGAAAGAAGAGAGGAAGGGAGGGAGGGGAATGAAGGAACAGAACATTTCCTACCTGTCAGGTATTGGAGACGCCGTTCCTGGTCTGGGCCTTCACACATGGCCTGTGGAGTGCTGATAAACCCTTTCCCTTACTTCCTCTGGTAGGAAGTCATTAACACCGAGGAGCTTTTCATCTTAAATAGCTCAATTAATTCTGGCCCTTTAGTGTTGCCTGAAGCTTTGGGCTCTTACTGGGAGATTCACTGAGTGAGCCCTGGTTTCCTGTTGTTCTGTTCTCAGTGTGATATTAATCCTCTAATAGTAGTTAGCTTTTTTCTTTGGTTCTTGGTGTAATAAATGGAAGAGTCCCTGAATTTCAGAACCATTTCCATTGGTTTAATCAGGAGGGTGTATTAGATCTTTCTTCATGGGTATTCAGCCCTAGTATTTCTGATGGGATTTGTAGGGCTTTGAGTTTGAAGTTCATTTGGTTTCTTACTAGGCGAAAGAAAGATTTCCTATCATGTAACACACAGATACTAGGATAAAGAGTTCTGAGAAGCCAGGAGTGGTGGCCCACGCTTGTAATCCCAGCATTCGAGAGGCTGAGACAGGAGGATCACAGGTTCGAGGCCAGTCTCAGCTACTTAGTGAGGCCTTCTGCAACTCAGTGAGACCCTGTTTCGAAATAAAGAATAAAAAAAAATAGGGCTGGAGTGTATAGCTCGAAGGTACAATGCCCTGGGTTCCATCCCCAGTACCGCAGAAAAGCCCCTGGGTTCCACCCCCAGTACCACCAAAAAAAAAATGTTGCCTTTTAGCCGGGCATGATGGCACACGCTTGTAATCCCAGCATTTGGGAGCCTGAAACAGGAGGATCATGGTTCATGGACAGCCCCAGCTACTTAGTGAGGCCCTTTGTAACTCAGTGAGACTCTGTTTCAAAAATAGGGCTGTGGGTGTGACTCAGAGGTATAATGCCCCTGGGTTCCATCCCCAGAACTGCAAAAAGAAAAAGAAAAAAGATAAAAAAAGTTGCCTTTCAAAGCATACCCTGGAATCCCAATTTGTTCAACAATAGAAACAAAAAAATGATCCCTGGCCTTCTGTCACAGAAAACTCTAAGAGTCCTCTCTGGCCTGGCCGTCTTGCTCTTCTTGCAGATAATGGTGGAGATGTTGGCTCCAACACACACCACGCTTGGCCCCCAATTACTTCAGGGGAAAAAAAAAAGGCATTCAAGCGGCAAGGAGCGGAGGAGACTAGTAATCGGTTTCCTAGTCTCCAGGAAGTAAGCCCCAGTGCAGCAACTTTCCTGATTCCAGCAGGATAAGAGGACTCCCCCAGAGGGGGAGCATTGCAAGGCTTTCACCAGCCTGGTGGATCGGTGCTGCCTTTATGGCTTTCACTGGCTGGCTGGTGCCTAGTGTTTGAGGGATCTGAAGTCCCTAAGTAGAGAATGAAATGGAAGTGAAACACCATGTGGTGTCATGGCCGGCATAGAGAGCCACTGGGGCCTTTTGGTGCTGTCTGGGAGTAGCCCAGGCTGCGCACTGGCGACTGCACACCACTGGTCTCCCAACATTCACACAAGACGCTTTCCACTGAGGGACAACTAAAAGGAAAGTATCTGAGTTGCAGCATCAAGGAGACAGGGACTGCGATGGTTTGGGCCAGACAAGGAGGTTTCATCCCCAGATCCTTTGCTTATCTCAGCTCTTGTCTCCAAGAGCTAAAATAATGTAATTTAGTAAATGGTGGAAGGCAACAGAGCACCCACACAGAGGGTCTCAAAAGGGTCGCCATGCCCCGGTGTTCTCACTGGGCCTTGGCTGCAGCTGCTGCAGGCAGCTAGCTTTGCTTTGCTTTTTTTTTTTTTCTTTTCTTTTTCTTTTTCAGTACTAGGGCTGGAACCCAGGGGCATTCTATCTCTGAGCTATACTCCCAGCCCTATTTTTTATTTTTTATTTTGAAACAGGGTTTTTCTGAGTTGCAAAGGGCCTTGCTAAGTAGCTGAGGCTGTCTGCAAACCACGATCCTCCCGTCTCGGCTTCCTAACTGCTGGGATGACAAGCAAGGTTGCTGAGCCTCTCACTGAGCTGCTGAGGCTGGCTTCGAACCTGTGATACCCCTGTCTCCGCCTCCCAAGTACTGGGATTATAGGCACGCACCATTATGCCCGTTTTTTCAGCTGTTTTATAGCAGGTTCTTTAGTATGACTATAGTCAGGAAACTTGTTTTTACTTAGACATGAATATGAGAGAAGTATATAATTATAGAGAGCCTCTTGACTATGCCAGAATGAATCTTACTCTTATTGAAAAGGCTGGTTGAAGATGGTTGTTAGTTTTTGTTATTTATTTATTTAGTTTTTGTTATTTATTTATTTATTTATTTATTTATTTATTTATTTATTTATTTATGGTGGGGATGGAACCCAGAGCAGTCTACCTACGAGCGATATCCCAAGTGCTATTGTTTGTTTGTTTTTTTTATTTATTTTGAGACAGGAGGATCGCAGTTCAGACAGCTTCAGCTACTTAGTGAGGCCCTTTGCCACGCACACCCTATTTTTCTTTTTAAACGGGGTCTCACTAAATTGAGGAAGGCTTCACTAAGTAGCTGAGGCTGACTTTGAACCTGTGATCCTCCTGCCTCAGCCTTCCAAGGACTGGGATTACAAGCATGTACCATCATACCTAGCTTATTCTTTTATTTTGAAATAGGGTCTCATTAAATTGCAGAGGTCTTTACCAAGTTGCTGAAGCTGTCCTTGAACTTGTGATCCTTCTGTTTCAACCTCCCAAGTACTAGAATTGTAGGTACATAACCACTTTGCCCTGTTTATGTTGCTTATTAAAATGCTAGGACATGTTTTTCTGGCAACCAGCAGGGTTACAAATTAGTCTATACTCAGTGGTTAGGCTGCCAAATTCATGTGTAAACATAGCTAGAAATCTGATTCACTTTATATAGAGAATGTCTTTTGATAAGACCATTCTTTCTGACTTCTTTTCAAAGGTTTATCTCTTCCACCAGAGAGTCAGGGATGCAGGAGGGTGAATCTGAGGTTGAACAGAGCAGGTGGTATGTGTATGTATTTGTATCTGTAAATATCACATCACTGTTTACAGTACACCGGACTCTCTTCATGCAAGGCCTGGTCAGGCTAAACCAGGAGGAATTGTTCCCGAGCTTAAAGCCAAGAATAACATCCTGAC
Organism: Muscardinus avellanarius; assembly: GCF_963383645.1. NCBI lineage: Eukaryota > Metazoa > Chordata > Mammalia > Rodentia > Gliridae > Muscardinus > Muscardinus avellanarius. The sequence continues at coordinate 140,133,843 of NC_137788.1, read as the reverse complement.
CAGCAGGGGGACAGAGGTCAGCTCAAGGCAACAGTCTTGGGAGCAACAGGACATTAAGAACTTTGGAATTACTGAGTTTATTTAAAAAGAAAGCAAGATGAACTTTGAAGGAAGTATGTGAAACTTGCATGCCTTTTTCATATTAGGGCATGGTTTATTTATGAAAAATATTAATAGTTGGATGTTTGATAAGCTTGTTTCATCTCCTAGTCATTCGGGTTTTTCTCTCCTACCTATACATTGATTTATCTGTTCTCTCCCCTTCACCCATTGCTAGGAATTGAACCTAGGGCCTTACACATGCTAGGCAAGTGTTCTACTGTTGAGCTACACCTCCAACCTAATCTGCTCATTGCTTTTAGTAAGAATATTGTATAGTCAGTCAGCTGTGGTAGTGTACGCCTGTAAATCCCAGTTACTTGGAAGGCTGAGGCAGGAGAATCTCAAGTTCAAGGCCAGTTTCAGCAACTTAGCCTCTGTCTCAAAAAAAAGGCTGGGGATGTAGCTCAATGCACCTCCTGGTTTCATTCCCCAATACTACTCCCCCTACAAAAAGAAAAGTTCATTAAAAACCAAATACAGGCCGGGCGTGCCAAATACAGGCCGGGCGTGGTGGCGCACACTTGTAATCCCCGCTCTTGGGAGACGGAGACAGGAGGATTGCGCAGGTTTGAAGCCAGCCACGCTGGTTTAAGAGACCCTGTTTCCAAAAAAAAAAAAAAAAAAAAAGGTCTGGGAGTGTAACCCGGAGATAGAAGGGCTTCCAGGAAACCCAGTACCACAAAAACAAAACAAAACAAAAAACAAATACAAAGCTGGGTGTGATGGCGCACGCTTGTTATCCCAGCATTTGGGAGGCTGAGACTGGAGTATCACAGTTCATGGACAGCCTCAGCTACTTAGTAAGACACTTTGGAACTCAGTGAGACCGTGTTTCAAAATAAGGAATAAAAAATAGGCCAGGGGGTGTAGCTTGGAGGTCAAATGCCCCTGGGTACGATCCCTAGACCCGCAACAAACAACAACAACAACAAATACAAGCTGGGAGGTGGTGCACACTTGTAATCCTAGTACTTGGGAGGCCGGAACTGGAGGAATCCCAGGTTCATGGCCAGCCTCAGCTACTTAGGCTCTCTGCAACTTAGTGAAACCCTATTTCAAAATAAAGAATAAATTTTAAAAAAACCTGGTTGTGGTGGCTCATGCTTTTAATCCTAGCATCTGGGAGGCTGAGACAGGAAGATCTCAGGTTTGCAGCCAGCCTCAGCTCCTTAGGCCATTTGCAACTCAGACTCTGCTTCAAATAAAGAATAAGAAATAGGGCTGGGGGTGTAGTTTGGAAGTAGACCCCCCCCCCCCCGTTCCATCCCCAGTATCATAAAAAATAAAAATAGAGGGTTGGGGTGTAGCTTGAAGGTAGAATGCCCTTGGGCTCAAACCCCAGTACCCAAAACAAAACAAAATTCCCTTTAGAGTGTCCCGGCCATTCCTGAGTGGGGCCTTTCTGTGCCCTCTCTGTCTTTGCTCATTCCGCCGCTGGCCCCTTGATTCACGGTCAGCTCAAATGCTTTTCTTGGGGAGCATTCTGAGTTTTTCCTGTTTTCTTCTGAACTCATTCCTCTGATTTGACTTCAACTAGTTCAGGGCCAGAGTGATATTCTGAAAGGTGTTTTTTGTTTGTTTTGTTTTGTTTTTGCGGGTCTGAGTGTGGAACCCAGGGGGCATTTGACCTCCGAGCTACACCCCCTGCCCTATTTTTTTTTATTATTCTTTATTTTGAAACAGGGTCTCACTAAGTTGCGGAGGGCCTCACTAAGTAGCTGAAGCAGTCTGTGAACTGCGATCCTCAGGTCTCCGCCTCCCGAATGCTGGGATGACAAGCGTGCGGCACCGCGCCATGCATGACCTTTATTTCTTGTGTCTTTTCTTGTGCTTTGTCTGATCTGCTTTGCCTTTTCTCTTCATTTCTAGAGGTGTAGGTTATACTGGCTCAGTTAGGTGGCTCTGAAGCTTAGTGTAGCCTCAGGCCTCTTGGACTTTGGCCTGTCCTATAAATTGGGTGGTGAATCAGGAGCTCTTTTGTCAGGTATTGCTGACTTTCCTGGGATATTCTAGTTTGTTAGTTGTTTAAACAGTATTTAGCAATTTAGATATTTGTAAGGTAGGATTCTGAAGTAGGTCATTGCCTTTACTTATTCTCTTTTCATTTTGCAATTGAGAAATTAATGAAGAGAAGATTTGTCTTAGTTGGCCTGTGTGTGTGTGTTTGTGTGTGTGTGTGTGTGTGTTTGTTGAATGTGTTGTGTTACTAGGGATTAAACCCAGGGACATTCTGCCTCTAAGCTGTACCCTCCGACCCTTATTTTTATTTATTTATTCATTTTTTGGGACAGGGTCTCATGAGATTGATGAGAGTCTCACCACTTGCTGAGGCTGTCCTTGAACCTGCAGTCCTCCGGTCTGAGCCTCCCAAGTACTAGGATTAAAGGTGTGCACTACCACACCTGGCATCTTTTTAAAATTGAGTCAGGACTCACTATGTTGCCCAGGCTGTCCTCCAGTTTACAATCCTCCTGAATGCTTTCTTATATCTTTTGAAGCAAACCTCCTTTTTTATTATTTATTACTACGTATTATTAGTATTAATGTTAAGTATACCTAATTAACAAGTAGTAGGTGCTTAATAACAAGTCAGTATATCTTCACTGAGTTCATTGGTAATAAGGGTGTGGTTAATATTTAAAATACTCCTCAGGTTGATCACATTGTGGACTGGCAACTGAGAAAAGATTCTGGATGTAAGGGACAGAGTAGTCATGCAGAAAGCTTTTAGTAGTTCAGAATACACATGCACAAAATCTCAATTTAAATTTTTTTTTTTGTATTTTGTACTGGGGATTGGACCCAGGGACATTCTACCAATGAGCTATACTCATCCCTATTCTATTTTTTGTTTGTTTGTTTATTTATTTATTGTGGTTCTGGGGATTGAACCCAGAGGCATTCTACCTCTGAAGCACACCCCCCAGACCTATTTTATTTTAATTTTTTGGTGGTAGTGGGATTGGACCCAGGGACATTCTGCCTCTGAGCTATACCCAGCCCTATTTCATTTTGGAAACAGGGTCTCACTAAATTGCTATGGTTCTTGCTAAATTATTGAGGCTGACCTCGAGCCTGAGAGCCTCCTGTCTCAGCCTCCCAAAACTGGGATTATAAACATGTGTCACCATACTCAACTCCCAGCCCTATTTTATTCCTTATTTTGAAACAGGATCTAAGTTACTGAGGGCCTTGCTAAGTTTCTGGGGCTGACTACAAACCTGAGATCCTCCTGTCTCAGACTTCCAAGTACTGGAATTGTACCACCATTCTGGCTTGCTGTCTGTTTATCTTTCTTTATTCCTTTCTTTTTGTGGTCCTGGGGATTGAACCTAGGGGCATTCTCTACATCTGAGTTACAATCCCATCCTTGTTTTGTCATTTTATTTCATTTTATTATTTATTATTATAATTTTTTTGTGTGTGTGTATGTGGTACTGGGGGTGGAACCCAGAGGCTTCCTACCTCCGGACTATACCCTCTGTACTTAGGCCCTTTTTCAAAATAAGAAATAAAATTGGGTTGGGAGTATAAGTTGGAGGTAAAATGCCTCTGGATTCTATCCTCAGTACAAAAAAAAAAAAAAAAATTGGGTGTGGAGATATATACCTCTAATCCCAGTATGTGGTAGACTGAGACAAGAGGATTGAAGGGGTCAAGGCTAGCCTCAGCAACTTAGTGATATCCTGGGTTCAATCCCTAGTACCAAAAATAAATCAATTAAATAAATAGAAAAAAATCTAATATGATGAAACAGAAGTTTGGCTGGAGTGGAAATTGGTTATAATGTTAAGGAGTTACAGGGATAGGAACAGTTCTAGGAAGGGGCATCTTGCCAGCTTGGGGTCAGATAGTGAAAGTGAAAATTTCCTGTCTTTTCCTCACCATTAGTTCCCTTCCTGAAAAGCATTTTCCAGAGGGGCTACTAATGGTTCTCCGGGTGCTCGTAGACTAGTATCCAGTTTTGGGGATGCTATGAAGAGGTCTTATGTTATTAATTGTCACAAATAATAGTTGGCCTTTTGATTTGTTAAATTCTTCCAATAGTTTTCCTCCTATCAAATAGTTCTGCTAATTTCAAAGTGGAAACCATTTTCTGGTTGTTTTGCTATATTCGTTTCGCTTGTGAGACCAAATCAGCAGCTGAGATTGTTATATCGCATTATGTAATAATCCTTCAGAGGACCCAGCCACTCCACCCCCCCTTAAAAAGCAAAACATGGAGCTGGGCGTGGCAATGTATGCCTGAAACCTCAGTACTTGAGAGAGTGAAAAAGGAGGATTGCAGGTTCGAATCCAGCCTCGGCAATGTACTAAGACTCTCAGCAACCTAGTGAGATCCTGTTTTAAAACAAAAGAGAGCTGGTGGGGGGTGCACCCTTGTAATCTTGGTACTTGGGAGGCTGAGACAGTAGGATCAGAAGAGGTTTTTGGCCAGCCTTAGGAACTTGGTGAGACACGCTGCAACTTAGACTAGACTGTTTTCAAAAATTAAAAAAAAATTAGGGTTAGGGTCGTAGCTCAGAGGTAGAATGCCCCTAGGTTCAATCCCTAGTACAAGAAAGAAAGGTAGGCAGGCAGGCAGTCTGGGGATATAGCTCACAGGAAGAATGCCTCTGGGTTCAATTTATTTTGTGGTACTGGGGATTGAACCAGGAGCATTCTATCTCCAAGGTGTGACCATAGCTCTATTTTATTTTTATTTTTGAAACAGGATCTTGCTAGGTTGCTGAGAGTCTGACTACTTGCTGAAGTTGTCCTTGAACCTGTGATCCTCCTGTTTCAGCCAGTCAAGTACTGGGATCATAGGTATGTGCCACATTACCTGGCACAAAAAAATTAAATAAGAAGGGGATGGGTGCCAGGTGTGGTGTACACTCGTAATCCCAGTGTTTGGGAAGCTGAGACACAAGGATCTTAGGTTCAAAGACATCAACTTAGCGAGGCCCTCTGCAACTTAGACCCTGCTTTCAAATAAAAAAATAAAATAGGACTGGAAGTATAACTTGAAAGTAGAATGCCTCTGGGTTCAATCCCTAGTAACACACACACACACACAAGCCAAGTGGGTGCCACCATGCCCAGCTCACAGTATTTCTTCCTACGCCTCTGTGCTAAGTCCTGTACTGACCTGACTGACTTCCGTTCTCATTTTGTGATGTGAATTTTAAATGTATTTGGTTTCAGACTGTTTCTACCATTTGTTTTTCCCCGCTCCCAAAGTTTGAATTTATCTTTACTGGGAAAAGAATGATACTTTTTGTCTGTTAATTTTTTGGGTTTTGTCTTGCTTTTTGTTCTATTACATGTTGTCTTTTTACTAATTATTCTTATTTTTTTCTTGTTTTTGTTTTTTGTCAAACAGGCCACCAGGCAGTTTCTTGAAGAGATTAACAAGTGGACAGTTCAGTACAACGTTTCCCCGCTGTCTTGGAATGTGGCTGTCAAGTTCCTCATGGCCAGGAAGTTTGATGTGCTCCGAGCCGTGGAGTTGTTTCACTCCTACAGAGTATGTGGCTCAAGGGTGGACATACTTGTGGTGGGCTTTCAAAGTGCTGCTATTCTTTCTAACTTCCTAACTATAGTTCACACATACATTGCTACTCTTAACTATTCTTCCCCATTCTATGAAAAATGGATCAATATCTAAGAATCCTGTGAGAACTGAGACTGGGCCAAGGAAGAATGATTAAAAACCAGAATGAGCTGGGCATAGTGCTATATGCCTATAATCCCAGTACTTGAGAGGCTGAGACAGGAGGATCACAGATTCGAGGATAGCCTCAGCAAATAGTGAAACTCAGCAACCTTGTAAAACACTGATTTAAAAAATAAAAATAGCCGGGCATGGTGGTGCATGCTTGTAATCCCTGCACTTGGGAGGCTGAAACAGGAGGCTCATGGAGGTTCAAAGCCAGCCTCAGTTACTTAGTGAGGCCCTCAGCAACCTAGTGAGACCCTGTTTCCAAATAAAATATAAAATAGGTCTGGGAGTATAGCCCGGAGGTAGAAAGCCCCTGGGTACCATCCCCAGTACAAATAAATAAACAAACAAACAAACAAATGAAATAAAAATAATGAGCTGGGTGTGGTGGCACATGCTTGTAATCCCAGCATTCTGGAGGTTGAGAAAGGAGGATCATGGTTTGTGGGACAGCATCACCTACTTAGTGAGGCCCTTTGCAACTCAGCGAGACCCTGTTTCAAAATAAAGAATAAAAAATAGGGCTGGGGGTATAGCTTGGAGGTAAAATGCCCCTTGGTTCCATCCCCAGTACCATTTAAAAAAATCCAAAACAAAACAAAAAAATCAAGATGTTACTTGTAATATCCGAAGATGAAGTAGCCGGACACCATTCTGCTTTAGGATAGTGGTTGACCCTTCTTGGAGTTTGAATGCAAGCCCTCTTCAGTTGCCTCTGGCCACCTGCCCTATTTACTCCCCTGGTTTTCAGGATCTCTGAGATTTGTAGAAACCATTTCAGATGAATTCTACTTTTTTTTTTTTTTTTTTTTTGTAGTACTGGGGATGGAACCCAGGGGCATTCTACCTCTGAGTTATACCTCCACCCCTATTTATTTATTTTATTTTTTTTTTCATTGAAACAGGGTCTAAGTTGCCAAGAGCCTCACTAAATAGCGGAGGCTGGCTATGAACCTACAATCGTATCGCAGCCTCCCAAGTACTGTAGAATTACCAGCGTGCGCCACCATGCCTGTCTAGATGAATTCTTTTTTTTTTTTTTTCTTTTTTTCTTTTCAGTATTGGAACACAGAGGCATTGTACTTCCGAGCTATACCACCGGCCCAAGTTTTTGGTCTTTTTAAATTTTTTGAAACAGGGTCTCACTGAGTTTAAAAGGGGCTCGCTAAGTAGCTAAAGCTGTCTGCAAACTCTTCTGGTCTCTGCCTCGTGAATGCTGGGATTACAAACGTGCACCGCCACACTCAGCGTTAGATGAATTCTAACCTTAAGGAGCAATTTTAGAAGGTGAGCTCTAGCCTTAGAAAAGAACAACTGTATTAGGTACATATCTTAACAGTATCCTCATACGAATATAGATATATCAACATTTTACTTTGTTAAGGGAATTCAGTCTTTGAATATGTATTTATATTTGTTTCTTAGTTGGCAGCATCCTTTCTTTTATTTTATACTGGGGATTTAACCAGTACAAAAAATATATATATCCTTCTGCACTAGATCCTTAGCCCTACTTTTTTTTTTTTTAATTTTGAAGCAGGGTTTCACCAATTTGCAGTGGGCCTCATAAGGTCTTAGCCTCCCAAGTACTGGGATTACAGGTATGCGACATTGTACCTGGCTCAGTTGGGAACATCCTTAATAGAATAGAATACTGTGTGTTGTGTAACTTAAGAGTTAGAAATTTTTCTTTAGATAAAATCTCCATAAATTAAAAAAAGATTGTGAAACCAGGCGTGATGGTGCATACTTGTAATCCCAGTACTTGGGAGGCTGAGACAGGAGAATTGCAGGTTCACATTCAGCCTCAGCTACTTAGTGAGGCCCTCTGCAACTTAGTGAAACCTTGTTTCAAAATAGAGAATAAAAAATAGGATTGGGATATAGCTTGGAGGTAGAATGCCCCTAGGTTTCATCTTCAGCACTGCAAAAAAAAAAAAAAAAAATTTAAATTGTGACAACGGGTATTAGAATTAATTCAGGACTAAAGTTTATGCCTGTCTGTGTGGGTCAGCACAGTCAAATTTCATTAATTTATTCAACAGATATTTATTGTATGCCTACTATGCTCCAGTTGCAAAGATTACTATTAGAAGGAGAGTAAAAAATAAATATGGAACTGTTATAAGGCATTTATATAAATGTTGTAAGTGCATTCCTTGGAAGCAGATAAGTTAGATGGGTCAAGGAAGCCTTCTTGGTGGGTATGTTGGCACACGTTTGTAATCCCAGCACTTGGAAACTGAGACAGGAGGATTGCCAGTTTATGGCCAGCCTCTGCTACATAGTGAGGCCCTCCACAATTTAGTGAAACCCTGTCTTATTTTTTATTTTTTTATTTTTTTGTGGTACCGGGGGGTGGAACCCAGGGGTGTTCTACCTCTGGGCTACACCCCAGCCCTATTTTATAATTTATTTGGAGACAGCGTCTCACTAAATAGCTGAGGCTGACCTCGAACCTGTGCGATCCTCCTGTCTTAGCCTCCCAAACTCTGGGATTACAAGCGTGCATCACCACACCCAGCTTCAGACCCTGTTTAAAAAAAAAGAAGCCAGGCGTAGTGGTGCACACTTGTAATCCCAGCGTTCCAGAGCCTGAGACAGGAGGATTGAGGTTCACGGCCAGCCTCAGCTACTAAGTGAGGCCCTTTGCAACTCAGTGAGACCCTGTTTCCAAATAAAGAATAAAAAATAGGGCTGAGGTGTAGCTCAGAGGTAGAATGCCTCTGAGGGGAGAGAGAGAGGGATGGAAGGAGGGAGAGAGGAGAGAGAGAGAGAGAGAGGAAGAAGAAGCAGAGGAGGAGGAGGAGGAGGAGGAGGAGGGAGAAAGAAGAAAGGAAGGAAAGAGAAAGAAAGAAGAAAATAAGGTTGGGTGTGTAACTCAGAGGTAGAATATGCCTAGGTTCCAACCTCAGATCTGGATAAAAAACAAAATAAAAAATAAAATAGGGCCTCACTAAGTTGTAGAGGGCCTCACTAAGTAGCTGGTGTTGGCTGGGAGCCTATGATCTCTCGTATCCGTAAGTCTCTCAAATACTGAGATTACAAACATGTGCCACCATGCCCAGCTTTGTTTTATTTGAAACAAAGTCTCACCGGGCGTGGTGGCACAAGTTTGTAATACCAGTACTTGGGAGGTTGAGACAGGATTACAGGTTCGTGGTCAGCCTCAGCTACTTAGTGAGGCTCTCCACAACTTAGTGAGACCCTGTTTCTGAATAAAGAATAAACCAGTGTGGTTGCACATTCTTGTAATCCCAGCATGTGAGAGGCTGAGACAGGAGGATCTCACAGGTTTGAAGCGAACCTCAGCTACTTAGTGAGGGGGCCCTTTGCAACTCAGTGAGACCCTTTTTCAAAAAGATAAAGAATAAGGCCAAGTATAGTGGCCCATGCTTGTAATCCCAGCATTTGTTAGTCAGAGACAGGAGGATTGTGGTTCATGGACAGTCTCAGCTACTTAGCAAGGCCCTTTGCAACTCAAACTCAGTGATACTCTGTTTCAAACTAGGGCTGGGGGTGTAGCTCAGAGGTACAATGCCCCTGGGTTCCATCCCCAGCACTGCTAAATAAATAAATAAATAAATAAATAAATAAATAAATAAATAAAGTCTTGTTAAATTAATGAGAGTTTCACTACTTGCTGAGGCTGGCCTGGAACCTGCAACTCTTCTATCTCAAATACTGGGATTATAGGTATGTGCTACCACACCTGGCTCCAAGAAAGTATTTTGTTGTTGTTACCATGATGTACAATGGTAAAGTGTGTCTCTAAAAAAGGGGATATCAGCCAGGCATGGTGGTAAACTCCTGTAATCCCAGGACTCTGAAGGCTGAGACAGGAGGATGACGGTTTGCAGTAGGCCTCAGCTACTTAGTGAGGCCCTCCGCAACTCAATGAGACCCTGTTTCAAAATTAAGAATAAAAAATGGGGCTGGAGATATAGCTCAGAGGTAGAATAGCCCTGGGTTCCTCCCTAGCACCACACACAGACACACACACAAAAATAGGGCTTAGAGTCTAGCAAGTAAGCAAAATAAATAAATAAATAAATAAATAAATAAATGGAATGTGAGTGATCAGCCTTTTTACTCAAAAGGACTGGAAGTACTGGATTCAGTGACAGCAAGATCCTGGTTTATAGCTAGATGTGGTGGCGCTGGTTTGTAATCCCAGTGGCGTTTGTAATCCCAGTATTTGGGAGACTGAGACAGGAGGATTGCAGGTTCAAAGTAAGCCTCAGCAATTAGGCTTTCTGTAACTTAGCAATACCTGTTTCAAAATAAAAAATAACAAGCGAGGAGTGGTGGCGCATGCTTGTAATCCCAGTACTTGAAGGCTGAGACAGGAGGATCACATGTTCAGAGCCAGTTTCAGCTACTTAGTGAGGCCCTCTACAACTTAGTGAGACCGTTTCAAAATCAAGAATAAAAACTAAGCCGGGCATGTTGGCGCACGCCTGTAATCCTCGCTCTTGGGAGGAGGAGACAGGAGGATCTCGTGGGTTCAAAGCCAGCCTCGCTGGCTTAAGAGACCCTGTTTCCAAATAAAAAAGTATAAAATAGGTCTGGGAGTGTAGCCAGGAGATAGAAGGGTTTCCAGGAACCCCAGTACCACCCAAAAAAAATAAGAGTAAAACATTAGGGCAGGGGGTGGAGCTCAGAGGTCTAATGCCCCTGGGTTCTACCCCCATACCCGCAAAAAAAAAAAAATAAATAAATAATAAAATAAAGTAAAGTAGGGCTGGGGGTGGAGCTCAGAGGTAAAATGCCTATGAGTTCATTCCCTAGTACCACATATACAGAAAAAATAGATCCTGGTTTACTATAGCAGGAACTTTTAGTTTAATAAATAAATAGATTGGGAGGAACACAGAATTTAGTAAATTGAGTATTAAATAATTTAGCACATTTGGGAGGCTGAGACAGAAGGATCATGGTTCACAGACAGCCTCAGCTACTTAGTGAAGCCCTTCGCAACTCAATAAGACCCTGTTTCAAAATAAAGAATAAAAAATAGGAGCTAGGCGTGGTGGCACATGCTTGTAATCCCAGCATTTGGGAGGCTAATACAGAAGGATCGCGGTTCATGGACAGCCTCAGCTACTACCTAGTGAGGCCCTTTGTAACTCAGTGAGACCCTGTTTCAAAATAAAAGAATCAAAAATAGGCCTGGGGGTGTAGCTCGGAGGTAGAATGCCCCTGGGTCCCATCCCCAGTACTGGAAAAAAAAAAAAAAAAAAAGAATTTAGCCATGGAGATGAGGAAAATGAAGTCATGGTAGCTGTTGTTAGAATATCAAGTGGAGAGAGGGCTCCTTTTAAAATAAGAGAGGTCTAAGCCTGGAGGATGTGTGAGGATGTTTGTATGCATCCAGACAATTTTTGGGTCCATATTTCAATATCCTGGTGTAATGTCATTGCTGCTGCAGAAGTTTAAGAACTTAATCTTGCATTCTAATGTCATATTGGTTGGTCTTAAAAATGAGATTCTTACTGATTCAGAGAAAAATGTCTCAAACATTATATGTATTAGGTATTATATAATGTCGCTTTGGACAACAATTCTGATAATGGTTAGCTGAGGTGGCAAAGGAATTGATAATTTAATGAGTTGACTTCTCCATTCCGTATCTCGCATTTGGTGTTACGTGGAGCCCTACTGGATGTACAGTGCTTTCATCCTGATTCATCTTGCTCTGCTTCCTTTGTAGGAAACACGAAGGAAGGAAGGCATTGTGAAGCTGAAACCTCACGAGGAACCTCTCCGTTCTGAGATCCTCAGTGGAAAATTCACCATCTTAGTGAGTCTTTATGGACCCATCTTGTAGTACCTTTTGTTGCTGTGTTCCTATTTGAACTTTGTTCCTAGGTACCTTATTTAGAGTCAGGAGCAGATGTGAAGGAGCCATGCAGTTTAGCACAAATTATTATAGTAATAATTGAATTACTAATAACTGTAATTATTAGGATTACGAGTAAAAGCTGAATAATTGAACTATGCAGAATCATTTGTATAGTAGACTTACAAAAGTTTATTCATTGGTCTATTAAGACTATTGAATTCCAAAGCCTAAACTTTGGAATGGGCACACAGGTGCTCAGAATACACCTTGTAGGACACACTTGTAATCCAGCACTTGGGAGTCTGAGACAGGAGGATCTCAGGTTTGCAGTCAGCCTCAACCATTTATTTATTTATTATTATTATTATTATTATTATTATTATTATTATTATTTTGGTGGTAATGGGAATGGAACCCTTCTACCTCCGGGCTACACTCCCAGACCTATTTTATATTTTTTATTTGGAAACAGGGTCTCTTAAGTAAGCCAGAGAGGGGCTTCGAACCTGTGTGATCCTCCTGTCTCCGCCTCCCAAGCGCGGAGATTACAAATGTGTGCCACCACCCCCGGCAGTCTCAGCTATTTAGTGAGGCCCTTCGCAATTTAATGAGACCCTGTTTCAAAATAAAGAATAAAGCCAGACATGGTGGCGCATGCTTGTAATCCCTTCGCTTGGGAGACAGACAGGAAGATCACGCAGGTTCGAAGCCATCCGCGCTTGTTTAAGAGACCCTGTTTCCAAATAAAAAAGTATAAAAATAGGTCTGGGAGTGTACCCCGGAGGTAGAAGGGTTTCCAGGAACCCCAGTACCACCACCACCACCAAAAAAAAAAATAATAATAATAATAATAATAAAATAAAGAATAAATAAAAATAGGGCTGAGAATATAGCTTGGAGGTAGAATGTCCCTGGGTTCCATTTTCAGTACTGAAAAAAATAACACACCCTTTTTGCCTCTCTGGTAAGTTTATGATATACTTTCTTTTGATACTGGGAATTGAACCCAGGAAAATTCTCCCACTGAAACTTTTTATTTTTTTGTGTGATACTAGGGATTGAACCCAGGGGCATTCTACCTTCACTCTATACCTCCAGTCCTGTCTTATTTTTTATTTCGAAACAGGGTCTCATTACATTGCTGAAGCTGGCTTCAAACCTGTGATCCTCCTATTTCAGCCTCCCAAGTACTACCACCAGACCTTGCTTTATTTTTTATATTGAAACAGGGTGTTGCTAAGTTGCCCAGGTTTTCCTCCAACCTGTGATCTTCTTGTCTCAGCCTCCCAATATAGAGATTATAGGTTTGTGCAGTCTATCTCTGAGCTATACTCCCAGCCCTATTTTATCTTTTTATTTTGAAACAAGGTCTCGCTAAGTTGCTGAGGCTGGCTGTGAATCTGCAATCCTCTGTCTCATACTCCTGGTACTGGGATTAAGTTTTATATCATCATTATCATCATCATTATTGTTATTGTTATTATTACAGTACTAGGCAGAGGCACTCTACCTCCAAGATACACCTACAGCCCTATTTTTTATTCTCTGTTTTGAAACAGAGTCTCACTAGGTTGCGGAGAGCATCACTAAAGTAGTTGAGGCGGCTGCAAATTATGATTCTCCTGATTCATCCTCCCAAGTTACTGGGATTACAAGCATGTGCCACCATGCCTGGATATATTATTCTTTTAAGGGTTGTGGAAACCATGATCCTGTTCTATGGTTCTCTCCTGCTGCTTGTTTCTTTTGCTATTCTGCCTGGGAAATTAGTTACAGAGCCAGTGCAGAACCATCTTTTAATTACTCTATAGTTGAAAATGAAGGAAACTTTATTTTAACTACAAGAATGTAGTACCATCGTGGAGGGGGCAGTGCTGAAAGAATCAGATGTGGGATACTGCTAAAGCTTTCCCTTTAGCCGGGCGTGGTGGCGCACGCTCGTAATCCCCGCACTTGGGAGGCAGAGACAGGAGGATCGCGCAGGTTCGAAGCCAGCCGTGCGCGCTGGCTTAGGAGACCCTGTTTCCAAATAAAAAATATATAAAAATAGGTCTGGGAGTGTAGCCCGGAGGTAGAAGGGCTTCCAGGAACCCCAGTACCACCAAAAAAAAGAAAAAAGAAAAAAAAGCTTTCCCTTTCCAGAGCAATTGATAGAGGTCAGGGAAGTATTGTGAGCATCCATTCTCTTATACATGTCAAATCTTTATCTAGACATAAGCCTTAGTTTGTTGTGATTTTCTGTTTAATTTTCACATTTTCTTGTTTTATTTGCTCTAGGATGTTCGGGACCCCACCGGAGCCTCCATTGCCCTCTTCACTGCCAGGTTGCACCATCCCCACAAGTCAGTCCAACATGTGGTACTTCAGGCTCTGTTTTACTTGCTAGACAGAGCTGTGGATAGGTAAGCATTGAAATGATCTATTAGATGGCCTACATCCAGATAGAAAAGTGCCAGTTATTGACTTGATTAAATTTAGGAGTATCAGCCAGGTGGTGTGGCTCAGGCCTGTAACTCTAGTACTTGTGAGAATGAGAGAGGAAAACCACAGGATTGAGGACAGCCTCAGCAAGTAGTCATGCTTTTGCCAAATTAGCGAGACCCAAGCTGGGCGTGGTGACGCACGCTTGTAATCCCCGCGCTTAAGAGGCGGAAACAGGATCGCACAGGTTCGAAGCCAGCCTCAGCTATTTAGTGAGGCTCTCAGCAACTTAGTGGGACCCTGTTTCCAAAAAAAAAAAAAAATTATATATATATATATATGTCTGGGAGTATAGCCTGGAGGTAGAAAGCCTCTGGGTTCCACCCCCAGTACCACCAAAAAAAAAAAAAAAAAAAAATTAGTGAGACCCGTTTTTCAGAATCAAAATAAGGCTGGGTGTGGTGGTATATGCTGCAATCCTAGCATTTGGGAGGCTGAGGCAGGAGGATCATGGTTCGAGAACAGCTTCAGCTAATATTTAGTGAGGCCCTTTGCAATTCAGTGAGATCCTGTTTTAAAATAAAGAATAAAAAATAGGGGGGAAGTAGAATGCCCCTGGGTTTCATCCCCAGTGCTATAATAATAATAATAATAATAATAATAATAATAATAATAATAATAAATTAAAATAAAAATAGACGGGCGTGGTGGGGCACGCTTGTAATCCCCGCTCTTGGGAGGCAAAGACAGGAGGACAGCACAGGTTCGAAGCCAGCCTCGTTGGATTAAGAGACCCTGTTTCCAAATAAAAAAGTATAAAATAGGCCTTGGAGTGTAACCCAGAGGTAGAAAGGTTTCCAGCAACCCCAGTACCACCAAAAAAAATAAATAAAAATAAAATAAAAAATATATATAAATAAAAATAAGTGGTCATGGTGATACATGCTTGTAATCCCAGCATTTGGGAAGCAGAGGCTGAGACAGTAGAATCACAGGTTTGCAGCCAGTTTCAGCAACTTCTGAGGCCTTTTGCAACTTAGTGTTACCCGTTTCAAAATAAAAAAGTAAGCCAGGCGTGGTGGCACATGCTTATAATCCCAATATTTGAGAGGATGACACAGGAGGATAACAGGATTGCGACCAGTTTCAGCAACTTCTGAGGCCCTCTGCAACTTAGTGGACCCTGTTTCAAAATAAAGAATAAAAAATACTGCCAGGCGTGGTGGCGCACACTTGTAATCCCCGCGCTTGGGAGGCGGAGACAGGAGGGTCGTGCAGGTTCGAAGCCAGCCGCGCTGGCTTGAGAGACCCTGTTTCCAAATAAAAAAGTATAAAAATCGGTTTGAGCGCGTAGCCCGGAGATAGATGGGATTCCAGGAACTCCAGTACCACCATAAACAAACAAACAAACATCTTTAAAATTTTTTAAAAAGAATAAAAAATAGGATCACTGGGCGTGGTGGAACACGCTTGTAATCCTAGCATTTGGGAGGCTAAGACAGAAGGATTGTGGTTCGAGGACAGCCTCAGCTACTACTTAATGAGGAGGCCCTTTGCAACTCAGTGAGACCCTGTTTCAAAGTACAGAATAAAAAATCGGGCTGGGGGTATAGCTCGGAGGTAGAATGCCTCTGGGTTCCATCCCCAGGACTGCAAAAAGAAAAAGAAAAAAGAAAAATAGGCTTGGGGTGTAGCTTGAAGGTAGAATGCCTCTGGGCTCAATCCCCAGTACCAAATAAATAAATAATGTTTTAATTATTTGTTTATAGCTTTGAAACTCAGAGGAATGGACTGGTGTTTATCTATGACATGTGTGGTTCTAATTATGCCAACTTTGAACTGGATCTTGGCAAGAAAGTTCTAAACCTCCTGAAGGTAAGGCTGTAGGAGAACGCTCTCGGCTCTCCTTTAATGATTAGATATTTTATTTTCACTCTTCTTTGGGAAAAGATTTAGTAATGATTTAAATTTCAGACCCTATATTCATTTCTTTCTTTCTTTTTTAAACGGATTGAACCCACGGTCATTCTACCTCCAAGTTAAACCCCCAGCTTGCTTGCTTTACTTACTTACTTACTTACTTACTTACTTACTTACTTACTTACTTACTTTCTTACTTTCTTACTTTCTTACTTTCTTACTTTCTTACTTTCTTACTTTCTTACTTATATTTTGAAACCAGGGTCTCACTAAGTTGTAGAGGGCCTCACTAAGGAGCTAAGGCTGACTGCGAACCCAGATCCTCCTGTTTCTGCCTTCCAAATACTAGGATTACAAGCATTCGCCATCATACCTGGCTCTCAATTTTTTTTTTTTTTTAATGGTACTGGAGATTGAACGCATGGGCATTTGTCCTCTGAGTGACACCTAAGCCCTTTTTATTTTTTGTTCTTAAACAGGGTCTTACTAGGTTCCTGAGGGTCTTCCTATGTTTCTGAGGCTGTCCTCAAACCTTCAGTCTTCCTGTGTCAGCCTCCCAAGTACTGAGATTACAAATGTATGTCATCACTCCTAGCTTCTTTTATCTTCTTCTTTTTATCTAATTTTTGAGGGGGAAGGTTCTGGGTTTGAATCTAAGGGCTTCTATCTCTGGGCTACACCACCAGCCCTTTGTATTTTTTTTTTTTTTCATTTTGAAACAGGGTTTTGTTAAATTACTGATGCTGGCCTTGAACCTGTGGGCTGCCTGTATCAGCCTCCCAAACACTGGGATTACTGGCATGCCCAGCCAGACCTGCTGATGATCTGACCACATTTGTAATCGCTTCATGCGCCTTCAGAGGATGAGCAGTTTCATCTCAGAATGTAGAACCTGAATCACTATGCACTGTATCTCTTTATTTAAGTTGCTTTTTATACCTGAGTATGGTGGAACACACGTGTAATCACAGTGCTTGGGAGGCTAAGAAAGGAGGATCGCAAGTTTGAGGCCTTCCTCAGCAATTTAGTGAGGTCCAGTCAAAATAAAAGGGCTGGGTATGTGGTATGGCGTAGCGTGGAAGTAGAATGCTCTGGGTTCATCCCCAGAACTAATAAATAAATTAGTCATGACTAACTAAATTGATTTGGGGTTTGCTGAGTCACATACCACAGTTTGAAATACATTGGTATGTGTTCTAGGACCTCACTTGGAGTACTGTTTAACTAGATTTTTAGAAATGTTTATTTACTAGTATAGCTTTATAACAGAAATTATAAAAAGAGATATTATACTGTGTATTTTTTTTTTTTTTCGGTACCGGGGATGGAACCCAGGGGCATTCTACTTCCAAGCTACACCCGCAGTCCTATTTTTTATTTTGAAACAGGGTCTCACTGAGTTACAAACGGCATTACTAAGTAGCTGAGGGTGTCCGCGAACCACGATCCTACTGTCTCAGCCTCCCGAATGCTGCGATTATAAGCGTGCACAGCCATGCCTGGCTCCTGTGTATTATTTTTTTAGGCCTTTTTTTCCAGTCACCATTATATTTCTTTTTTCTTTTTTCATTATTGAGTATTGAACCCAGGGGTATCTGCCTCCAAGCTACTCAGCATTGTATTTTAAAAATTCATATTGTGAGCCAGGTGTGGCGCAGGCTTGTAAACCCAGCATTTGGGAGGCTGAGACTGGAGGATCGCGGTTCAAGGGCAGCACCAGCTATCTGGCCTTTTGCAACTCAGTGAGATCCTGTTTCAAAATAAAGAATAAAAAATAGGTCTGGGGTTGTAGCTCAGAAGTAGAATGCCCCTGGCTTTCATCCCCAGTACTGAAAAAAAAAATAAAAATAATAAAATTCATATTGTGACATGTAGCTATGATTCATTCACTTTCATTGATGGGTTGAATAATTTATTTATTTATTCATTTATTTATTTACGGTACTGGGGATGGAACTCAGGGGCATTCTACCTCCGAGCAACACCCCCAGGCCTATTTTTATTCTTTAATTTGAAACAGGGTCTCACTGAGTTGAAAAGGACCTCACTAAGGTAGCTGAGACTGGATTTCAAACCTCCACAATCCTCCTGTCTCAGCCTCTCGAATGCTGGGATTACAAGTGTGTGCCACCATGCCCAGCTCTGAAGAATTTATTTTTAATTGTAGTACTGGGAATTGATCCCTGGAACATGCTAGTCAAGCACCCTATCACTGACCTACATCCTCAGACTCGTTTTATTTTGAGACAAGGTCTTGCTAAGTTGCTCTGGCTGGCCTCAATCTTGAGATTCTTCTTCCTCAGCCTCCAGAGTAGGAGGCTGTGCCATTACCTGAGTCTCTGTGTGTGTGGCACTGGGGATTGAACGCAGGGGCTTTTACGTCTGACCTACATCCTCACCCTTATTTAATTTTTGAGCTACATCCCCAGCCCTTATCTTTTATTTTGAAACAGGGTCTCGGTAAGTTACTGTGTGCTGGTCTTGAGCCTGAGATCCTTTTTTCTTAGCATCCCAAATACTGGGATTACAGACATGTGCCACCGTGCCTGGCTGTAGATGAGATTTTTTGTGTGTTTGTGGTGATGGTGATACTGGAGATTGAGCCCAGGGATATTGTACCTCCAAACTACACCCCCAGCCCTATTTTATTTTTATTTTGCAACAGGGTCTTGTTGGCTTGATGAAAATCTCACTAGTTTCTGAGGCATCCTGGAACCTGTGAACTTCCTATTTCAGCTCAATTTATTGAGACTCTGAACAACCTAGTTAGACTCTTTTTCAAAATAAAAAATAAACTGGGTGTGGAAGTGCACACTTGTAATATTGTACTTGGGAGGCTGAAACAGGAGGATTGTAGGTTCGAGGCCAGGCTTTACAACTTAGTGAGGCCCTCAACAATTTAACAAAATCCTGTTTAAAAACAAAATAAAAAAAGGCTAAGGGGCCGGGCATGGTGGCGCACACTTATAATCCCCACGCTTGGGAGGCTGAGACAGGAGGATCACACAGGTTCAAAGCCAGCCTCAGCTACTTAGGCTCTCAGCAACTTAGTGAGACCCTGTTTCCAAATAAAGTATAAAATAGGTCTGGAAGTATAGCCCTGAGGTAGAAAGCCCCTGGGTTCCACCTCCAGTACCACACACACACACACACACACAAAAAAAAGGCTACGGGTATATCTCAGAGATAGAATGTCCCTAGATTCAATTCCCAGTACCACCAAAAATAAAAAACTAGGCCGGGCATGGTGGCGCATGCTTGTAATCCCAGCATTTGGGAGACTGAGCTAGTAGGATCACGGTTCACCGACAGCCTCAGCTACTTAGTGAGGCCCTCCTTAACTTAGTGAGGCTCTGTTTCAAAATAAAGAATAAAAATAGTGCAAGAGGTGTAGCTCAGAGGGCGAATGACCCTAGGTTCCATCCCCAGACCTGCTAAATAAGTAAGTAAGTAAGTAAGTAAATTTAAAAAAAAAAAAAAAAAAACTAAAAAGGGCTGGAAGTGTATCTAGGAGGTAGAATACCCCTGGGTTCTATCCCCCGTACACCTCCTCACACACAGACACATGAAGGTGCAGGGTCATTCTTCCTCTGAGGTACACCTCCATCCCTATTTTACTATTTTATTTAGATATATATTATTTATAAATATAATAAATTGTAAGTAAATACATACTTATATGTTATATATATGTATAATAATTATTATTATTGGTAATGGGGATTGAACCCGGGGCATTATACCTCTGAGCTACATTCTACCTCTGAGTTGCAAAGGCCCTTACTAAGTAGCTGAGGCTGTCTAGGAACCTCAATCCTCCTGTCTCAGGCTCCTAAATGCTGGGATTAAAAATTTGCGCCAGCTGGGTGTGGTGGCGCATGTTTGTAATTCTAGCATTCGGGAGGCTGAGACTGGAGGATCGCAGTTCGCAAACAGCCTCAGCTACTTAGTGAGGCCCTTCGCAACTCAGTGAGACCCTGTTTCAAAATAAAGACTAAAAAATAGGGCAGGGGGTGTAGCTCAGAGGTCAAATGCCTCTGGGTTCCATCCCCAGACCCACAAAAAACAAACAAACAAAAATAAATAAATAAATAAAAGTTTGCGCCACCTTGCCTGCTCCTTTTTTTATGTTTTGTAACAGAATCTTACTAAGTTGTTGAGGGCCTCACTATGTTTTTTTGGACTGTCATAGAACCTGTGATCTTCCTGGCTCAGCCTCCGACATGCTGGGATTACAGTTGTGTGCCACAACCACACCTGGCTTCTAATTTTTTAACTACTTTTCCTGAAACCTGAATTAGGCTTTACACTCCCCTATGGGTAAGAATAGGGAGGAGTAGAGCCAGGTGTGGTGGTGCACGTTTGTAATCCCAGTACTTGGGAGACGGAGACAGGAGGATCACAGATTCTCACCGAGCCTCAGCTTCTTAGTGAGGCCCTCTACAACTTAGTGAAAGCCTGTTTCAAAATAAATAATAAAAACTAGGGCAGAGGATGTAGCTCAGAGATCGAATGCCCCTAGTTCCATCCCCAGACCCCCACCCCCACCCCAAAAAATATAAGGCTTTGAGTCTGGCATGGTGGCTCACGCTTATAATCCCAGCATTTGGGAGTTTTCAAAAACTAAAAAAGAGCCAGGCTTGGTGGTGCATGCTTGTAATCCCAGTATTTGGGAGGTTGAGACAGGAGGATTACAGATTCTCACCCAGCCTCAGCTACTTAGTGAGGCCCTCTACAATGTAGTGAGAGCTTGTTTCAAAATAAAGAATAGAAAACAGGGTTGGAATCCCAGCATTCAGTAGGCTGAGACTGGAGGATCGCAATTTGCAGACAGCCTCAGCTACTTAGGCCCTCTGCAACTTAGTGAGACCCTGTTTCAAAATGAAGAATAAAAAATAGGGCTGGAAGTGTATCTCTGAGGTCAAATGTCCCTGGGTTTCATCCCCAGACCTGTAAAAAAAAAATGTTATATATATATATATATATATATATGTGTGTGTGTGTGTGTGTGTGTGTGTGTGTGTGTGTGTGTGTAATTAAAAAAATGACTTAAAAAAATAGGGATAGGGGTGTAGCTCAGAGGTATACCACCCCTGGGTTCCATCCTCTGTACCGCTAAATAAATACATACATACATACATACATACATACTAAATAGGGCTGAGGGTGTAGCTTGGAGGTAGAATGCCTCTGGGTTCAATCCCCAGTACTGCACACACAAAAAAAACGTGTAGGAAATCTAAATTTTTGGCTTGGATAGTTATAGGCCCCATTAGGCCTTAAATCTTCATATGTGTTTTCTGCAGGGAGCATTTCCAGCTCGTTTGAAAAAGGTGCTGATTGTGGGAGCACCCATATGGTTTCGAGTGCCCTATTCCATCATCAGCCTCCTCCTGAAGGACAAAGTCCGAGAGAGGGTAAGACAAGTTAACTTTTTCTTATTTGGAGATAGAGAAATACATTCCCATCTCTACTTGTGGAATCATGCCATTTTCTACTTTCAAAAATTTCTCCTGCTTCTCTCCTAGAGCAACGCTCTCTGCTTTTGTTAGTATACTCATCTTTTTTTTCATTCATTATCTTGGAATGGACTGCCTCCCTCACTATCCTGTAAGTCCCTTGTTTAGGAATTGACCACAGTTCATCTGACTTTCCTTCTTTATAGCATTTTGCATAAGCTAGTACTTAAGGAATGTGTCCTGGTGGTGATTTAAGCATGGCTACTATTTCTAAAATTTAGCATATTGCTAAACAGGCTTTTAATATTGAACAACTCTTAAGGGCAGCAGCATAGCTCAGTGATAGAGTACACGAAGCGTACTCTTGGTTGAGTCCCTACCACCAAAACAGAAATTAACCCCTGCTACAAATGGAAAGTCAGCATTTAATTTAATTGCGTTACTTGAACTGGTTCTTCGCTATATTTCTTCTTTCTTTTATTCCTGGCACTTTTTCTTAAAACAGTTTGTTGTTTCTGATTTCAAGAGGCTTGTCCTAAATTACTTGGATTCTATTCTAATCTCCTGAGTTTATTGGTCTCGGTCATTGATTATAGCCCTTGGAAGAAAGGGCATATGATTCAGGCATGGTGGTGTACACCTGCAATCCTAGTACTCAGGAGGCTGTAACCTGAGGATTATAGGTTCAAGGAAAGGCAGTGTTTCATTCCAAAGGAAGGATGAAAGGAAGGAAGGGGGAGACAGAAGGATGGATGGATGGACAGATGGATGGGCTGGGATGTAATTTGGGAGTAGAATGCCTCTGGGTTCAATCCTCAGTACAAGAAATAAATAATAGGGCTGGGGTGCAGCTTGGAGGTAGTGTGCTCCTGGATTTAATCCCCAGTGCCACAGACAAAGAAGGAAAAAAGAAACGGCAGCCTGGCGTGGTGGCGCATGCTTGTAATCCCAGTACTTGGGAGGGTGAGACAGGAGGATCGTAGGTTCACAGTGAGCCTCAGCTACTTAGGCCCTCTATGACTTAGTGAGATCCTATTTCAAAATAAAGAATAAAATATAGGGCTGGGGGTATGGCTTGGAATAAAATAGCTCTGGGTTCAATCCCCAGTGCTACAAATAAAGAAGAGGAGGAGGGCCGGGCGTGGTGGCGCACACTTGTAATCCCCGCGCTTGGGAGGCGGAGGCAGGAGGATCGCACAGATTCGAAACCAGCCGCACTGGCTTAAGAGACCCTGTTTCCAAGTAAAAAAGTATAAAATAGGTCTGGGAGCATAGCCTGGAGGTAGAAGGGTTTTCAGGAAACCCAGTACCACCAATAATAATAATAATAATAATAATAATAATAATAATAAATAAAAATAAAAGAAGAGGAGAAGGAAAGGGCATAGGAAACAATGGTATACTAGTGTAAAATAATAACAATTTTTAAAATATATTATCAGAAGCTGGACATGGTGGCTTAGGCCTGTAACCCCAGTAATTAGGAGGCTGAGACAGGAGGATCACATAAGCCAATAGGCTTAGAATTGGTAGCATTTATATGGAGTTGACAAAAATAATCTACCTATACATTTTTTTTTTTGTCCTGAGGTTTGAAACCAGGGATATTCTACCTCTGAGCTACATCCTCAGCCTGATTTTATTTTATTTTTTATTTTGAAACAGGGTCTCACTAAGTTGATAAGTCTCACTCCTTGCTGAGACCGTCCATGACCTGCAAGCCTCCTGTGCTGGCCTCCTAGTTGGGCATGGCAGCTCACACCTATAATACTAGCACTTGGAAGGCTGAGAGGAGGATCTCAAGTTCTAGGCCAGCCTCAGCAACAAAGCAAGACTCTCAGCAAGTTAACAAGACCTTGTTTCAAAATAAAATAGGGCTCGGGAATGTAGTTCAGAGGTAGAATGCCCCTGGGTTCCATCTCCAGTACCCTCCCCCCCCCCACACACACACAAAGAATGTCAGCATGAGATGGTACTGAGAAGCCTTTTCAATAGAGTGTAAAGCCTTTTTTCACTGATGCTCACTTCCTTCCAGAAGGTATATAAAGGGGCCTATAATTTCAGGAGTGATTTTGATACACACTGGAAATTCAAACTTTCATCTGAGAAATTTATAAGATTTCAATCCCAGGCAAATGAAATGTCGTCTACTTCTTTTATGTATACACCTAGTATTTTAAGCAAATCACATTCCATTCCCCAAACCTAATATAATCACATTTTTCTTTATCTTCATTATCTATTTGAACTCCCCCCACACACACCCAATACTCACATAGTTCTTTCTGGCCTTACAGATTCAGATATTAAAGACTTCTGAGGTTACCCAGCACCTGCCCAGGGAGTGCCTTCCAGAAAACCTGGGTGGGTACGTCAAAATTGACCTCGCCACTTGGAATTTCCAGTTCCTACCCCAAGTGAACGGCCACCCAGATCCCTTCGATGAGATCATCCTGTTCTCCCTCCCTCCCGCCTTAGACTGGGACTCAGTACATGTTCCAGGTCCCCACGCCATGACCATCCAAGAGTTGGTAGACTATGTTAATACCAGGCAAAAGCGGGGAATTTATGAGGAGTATGAAGACATCCGTCGTGAAAACCCTGTTGGCACTTTCCACTGTTCCATGTAAGTAGGAAAGGTTGGGGCCAGCAGTCAGTTGGTTTACAAAGATACTTGTGATGGGCACTGATAGCAGCTCTTTCCTACCCCACTTCCGTCAAAGGCTCTTCCTTGAATATCACTCTCCTTTACGTGGTAGTTTCTCTCATCCAGGAAGAGAGAGCTCCTGCTTTGATGATTTCTTGCCAATATCATATGCTCTCAACTTTCTTAAGGTCTTGGTACTAATGGGAACCCTATAAATAATAGACATACCTGTGGATATTTTCTTGAAACACAAGTTTAAAAAAAAAAATTCAAGCCAGGCATAGTGGCGCACACCCATAATCTCAGTACTTGGGAGAATGAAATAGGAGGAGCACAGGTTAGAGGACAACCTCAGCAAGCAGTGGGACTCTCATCAATCTAGTGAGACCCTGTTTCAAAACAAAAAATTAATAAGTAGCTGGGGATGGTGGCACATGCTTGTAATTCCAGCATTCAGGAGGTAGAGACTGGAAGATCGCGGTTTGCAGGCAGTCTCAGCTACTTACGCCCTTCACAATTCAGCGAGACCCTGTTTCAAAAAATATAAAGACGCCAGGCGTGGTGGCGCACTCTTGTAATCCCCGTGCTTGGGAGGCTGAGACAGGAGGATCGCACAGGTTTCTCGAAGCCAGACTCAGCTACTTAGTGAGGCTCTCAGCAACTTAGTGAGACCTTGTTTCCAAATAAAATATAAAATAGGTCTGAGAGTATAGCCCGGAGGTAGAAAGCCCCTGGGTTCCACCCCCAGTACCACCAAAAAAAATAAAAAATATATATATAAAGACTAAAAAATAGGACTGGGGGTGTAGCTCGGAAGTAGAATGCCCCCTGGGTTCCATCCCCATTACCGGAAAAAAAAAAAAAAAAAAGAGAAGAGTTGCCTAATGGGAATTAAGCCTCTTGAGATTTTCTTTCTCACAAAAGTACCACAGAACCATCCAGCTAGCTAGTTCCTAACTTTGGTTTAACTGTGGTTGGCAATAGAGCACTGGTTATTTTTCTTACCTTACTGCTATAATTTCTCTTACCTTTTTTCTCTTTTTCTTCCCTATACTAGAGATTAAACCCAGGGCATTGCACATGATGGTAAATGTTCTACCACTGAATTATCTCCCAGCCCTTTTTATTTTGAGATAGGGTCCAAGTTGCACAGATTGACCTGGAACCATCTTTCTTTCCTTACTTCTTCTCTCCTTCCCTTTTCTTCCCTCTCCCTCCTCTTTTCCCTTCCTCTTTTTGTTTTTGTTTGTTTGTCTTTAGTATTGGGAATTGAACTCAGGGGTGTTCTACGAAACTCTACCCTGAGTCCTATTTTTATTTTGAAACAGGGTTTCATTAAGTTGATGAGAGTCTCATTACTTGCTGGAGCTGTCCCTCAAACCTGTGATCCTCCTGTCTTAGCTTCCCAAATACTGGGATTACAAGCTTGCACCACCACGCCCAGCTCTTTCAGAACTTTTTATTTATTTATTTATTTACTTATTTATTTATTTTTGCGAGTCTGGGGGTGGAATTCAGGGGCATTTGACCTCCAAGCTACACCCCCTGCCCTATTTTTTATTCTTTATTTTGACACAGGGTCTCACTAAGCTGCGAAGGGCCTCATTAAGTAGCTGAGGCTGTCCGCGAACCGCCACCCTCCACCTAAGCCTCCCAAATGCTAGGATTACAAGCGTGCACCACCACGCTTGGCAGAACTTTTTATTTTTTTGCTCCAGTCTAAACTGTTGGTGGTGGGCCAGGTGTGGTAGCGCATGCTTGTAATCCCAGCATTCGGGAGGCCGAGACAGGAGGATCATGATTTGTGGCCAGCCTCAGCTACTTAGTGAGGTCCTTTACAACTCAGTATGACCCTGTTTCAAAATAAAGAATAAAAAATAGGGCTGTGGATGCAGCTCAAAGGTAGAATGCCCCTGGTTTCCATCCCCAGTATGGCAAATAAATAAGTAAATAAATAAACTATTGGTGGCTCACTCTATAATTCCAGTACTTGGGAGGCTGAGACAGGAGGATCACAGGTTCTAAGTTGCTTCAGCAATTTAGCGAGGCCTTCTGCAACTTAGCGAGACTCTGTTTCCAAATAAAAAAATAAAATAGGGCTGGGCGTGTGATTCAGAGGTAGAATGTCTGAATTCAATCCTCAACACCACACACAAAAGTAAACTAACCAACCAACCACCCTTGGTGACTGTCCCAGACCTACTCCTTTTCTTTTCATCCCGCAGTTTTCTCTCTCTTCATTTCTGGATCTTGTTTCCTAGTCTCATATTTTCTTTCTTTGCTTAGTTGCATTTTGCCAAGCATAGAATTCTAGATTGGTAAGCTGGGCGTGGTGACGCACACTTCTAATCCCAGCAGTCAGGAGGCTGAGACGGGAGGATCGCGGTTCACAGACAGCCTCAGCTACTTAGTGAGGCCCTCTGCAACTTAGTGAGACCCTGTTTCAAAAGAAAGAATAAAAAATAATAGGGCAAGGGGTGTAGCTAGGTGGTCGAATGCCCCTGGGTTCCATCCCAGAACCGCAAAAAAATAAAAAAGAATTCTAGATTGGTGGCTCGCGTCTGTATCCCTAGTACTTGTGAGGCTAAACCGAGAGGATTGGTGCGATTTAGCCAGATTCTGTTTCAAAGTAAAAAATAAAAGGGCTAGCCAGGTGTGCTGGAGGCCAGCCTCAGCAACTTAGCAGGACTCTATTTCCCCCCAAAAAAGGATTGGGAAATAGCTCAGTGGTAGAATAATGCCTCTGCGTTCAGTTCTTATTTTCTTTCTTTCTGTTTCTTGTTTTTTCTTTTTTTTTTTTTCTTTTCTTTTTATTTTTTTGTGCTACTGGGGATGAAACCCAAGGGCGTTATACTTCTGAGCTACACTCGCAGCCCCCCCCCCCCCGTGTGTGTGTGTGGGTACTGGGGGCGAAACCGAGGGGCTTTTCTACCTCCAGGCTATATTCCCAGCTCTATTTTGCATTTTACTTGAAAACAGGGTCTCACTAAGTTGCAGAGGGCCTCACTAAGTAGCTGAGGCTGGCTTCGAACCTGCGCAATCTCCTGTCTCTGCCTCCCAAGCACGGGGATTACAAGTGTGCGCCACCATGCCTGGCCATGCAGGGGATGGTGGCGCATGCTTTTAATCCTAGTACTTGTATGAGGCTGAGACGGGAGGATCACAGGTTCAGGCAGCCTCACTTACTTAGCAAGTCTCTCTGCAACTTAGACCCTGTTTCAAAATAAAGAATAAAAATAGAGCTGGGTGTGGTGCTGCATGCTTGTAATCTCAGTCCTTAGGAGGCTAAGTCGGGAGGATCACAGGTTCAAAGCCAGCCTCAGCAGCTTAGTGAAACCCTTTTTCCAAATAAAATATAAAAATACATCTGGGGGTATAGCCCTGAGGTAGAATAAAAAGGCCCTGGGTTCTACCCCCAGTACCAAAAAAAAAGGCCTGAGTATGTAGCTAGGTGGTAGACGGCCCCTGGGTTCCATCCCAGTAGCAGGCGTGCGCACACACACTTTCCTCTTCTGAACCCTCACAAGAATTGCCCTTGCTACTCCATTTACAACAAGTTGGGCTTTTTCTAGAACACATCTTCAGATTCTTTCATTTTTCGTCCATTGTCCAGTCTAACCGTGATTTGGAGCTGGGCTTAATGGTGCACACATGTAATCTCAGTATTTGAGAGTTTGAGGCAGGAGGACCACAGGTTAAAGGACAGTCTCAGCAAGTAGTGAGGGTCTCATTAACCTAGTGAGGCCCTGTTTCCAAATAAAAAGGGGGGGGGGTAGCATAGCTCAGAGGTAGAACACCCCTGGATTCAATTCTTAGTACCACACACAAAAGAGTTATATGTAAATCCAGGTATGGTGGCACACAGTTTTAATTCCAGTACTTGGGAGGCTGAGATAGGAGAATTGCAAGTTCCTGGCCAGCATCAGCTACTTAGTTAGGCCCTCCGCAACTTAGTGAGACCCTGTTTCAAACTAAAGGATAAAAAAAATAGGGCTGGGGTGGTGTAGCTCGGAGGTAGAGTGCCCCTGAGTTCAATTCCCAGTACTGCAAAAAAAAAAAAAAAAGTTAAATGTACACCTAGGATGTAGCTCAGTGGTATTGCACATGCTTAGCATTTGTGGTGTAGAAATATATAAACTAGAGAATGAAAAATTCCTGTATCATCACTGCCAACAGTACTTGACACCCAGCTTAGCTTGATAGTCT
Organism: Muscardinus avellanarius; assembly: GCF_963383645.1. NCBI lineage: Eukaryota > Metazoa > Chordata > Mammalia > Rodentia > Gliridae > Muscardinus > Muscardinus avellanarius. The sequence goes on along the minus strand of NC_137788.1, from coordinate 140,105,539 downwards.
TTGAGCATGCGTATATGCACTCCCCCTACTTTTTCCTTATCTTAGCTTGTCTGCTTCATTCCTTCAGGTCTCCAGGAAACCTAGAGAAGAACCGCTATGGGGATGTACCCTGCTTGGACCAAACTAGAGTGAAGCTGACAAAGCGAAGTGGCTATACGCAGGTAGACAAATACATGCCATCTTTTTTGGAGCATTGTGGGAAATTAAACCTCTTTCAAATTGAAGCTCACTGATACTGTAGTAGAATGAAAATGGACTCTGAATCTAGAGAGAGGAGTTTTGAGTTCTGGTTTTGCTTTGTAGTAGTCCGTGACCATAGTAAAGTCTCTAAACACCCATCTTTCACGATATCAAGTGGAAATTAATTAAATTCTTTATGTGAATGCTGTTAGTACAAGGTCTGGTATATTATAGGTGCTTAATAAATGTTATTTGAGCCAGGCTTTGAGTAGCACATGCTTGTAATCCCAGCATTTAGGAGGCTGAAACAAGATTAAGGTTCAGTTTGAGAATAGCCTCAGCTACTTAGTGGGTGGGGCCTTCTGCAACATAGTGAGACCTTGTTTCAAAATAAAGAATAAAATAAAAATGGCTGGGATGTAGCTTGGAGGTATAATGCCCCTGGGTTCCATCCCTTGTACTGCAAATAATGATAGTAATAAAAATAAAAAATAAGGCTGGGCATGGTGGCTCATGCTTGTAATCCCAGCATTGGGGAGGTGGTGACTGGAAGACCACAGTTGTACAGCAGCCTCAGCTACTTAGCGAGGCCCTTTGCAACTCAGTGAGACCCCATTTCAAAAATAAAAAGACTAGCCGGGCGTGGCGGCGCATGCTTGTAATCCCAGCATTCGGGAGGCTGAGACTAGAGGATCACAGTTCGCGGACAGCTTCAGCTACTTAATGAAGTCCTCTGCAACTCAGTGAGACCTGGTTTCAAAATAAAGAATTTAAAAAAAAAAAATGGCAGGGGGTGTATCTTGGAGGTCGAATGCCCCTGGGTTCCATCCCCAGACCCACAAAAAAAATAAAAAAATAAAAATAAAAAGACTAAAAAATAGGGCTTGGGGTGTAGATCGAAGGTACAATGCCCCTGGGTTCCATCCCCAGTACCTCAAAAAAATAAATAAATAAATAAAAATAAATAAATAAATATATAATAAAAATTAAAAAATAAATGTTTTTTGTACTCTTATGTAGTTGTAAAGGCATGCTTATATAGTCTGCATCAATTGGTGGGTATATATGAATCCATACAAAGCAACTTTGATTATATGTACTTCTGATTCTTTTTCACCTGTCTTAGAAAAAAATTGCAGACAACTAAATTCTGGTAATAGTGATGAAATGGCGAGGTGGGCATGGTGGTGCATGCCTGCAATCCCAGCAGCTGGGGAGGATGAGGGAAGAGGATTGAAAATTTGAAGCCAGCCTCAGCAATTTAGTGAGATTTTGTCTCATTGGTATATAGCTTAATATTAGAACATCCCTGGGTTAAATCCCCAAATGACTATATTATTTAATGAATTTATTTATTTTTATTTATTGATTGATTGATGGTACTGGGGATGAAACCCAGGCGCCTTCTACTTCCAGGATACACTCCCAGACCTATTTTTTATATTTTTTATTTGGAAACAGGATCTTTTAAGCCAGTGGAGGCTGGCTTTGAACCTGCACAATCCTCCTGTCTCAGCCTCCCAAGTTCGGGGATTACAAGCGTTCACCACCACACCCGGCTTTAATTTATTAATTTACATACATACATATTAAAAACTACATATGATCTGGGCGTGATAGTGCACACTTATAATCCCAGTACTTGCGAGGCTGAAACAGGAGGATCACTGGTTTGCGGCCAGCTTCAGCTACTTAGTGAGGTCCTCTGAAACTTAGTAAGACCCTGTTTCAATATAAAGAATAAAATACAGGGCTGGGGGTGGGACTTGGAGGTAGAATGCTTCTGGGTTTAGTTCCCAGTACCACATACCAAAAAAAACTCCACCATTTTATTTATTTATTTATTATGGCACTGGGGATTGAACTCAGGGACATTCTATCTCCAAGCTACACCCCCAGTTCTATTTTTAATCATTTAGTTTGAAACAGGGTCTCACTAAATTGTAGAGGGCCTCAGTAAGTAGCTGAGGCTGGCCACAAACCTTTGATCCTCCTGTTTCAGCCTCCCAAGTATTGGGATTACAAGTGTATGCCACCATACTCAGCTTCATGTGTTATTTATATAAATTATTTATTGTGTGTGAGACTAGGAATTGAACCCAGGAATATTCTTTTGCTGAGCTACACCCACAGCCCTTATTAAATAAATAATAGAGTAATAAGTTGGTAAGCTGACTGGCTAATGAACACATATAATGTGGGTTTGATCCTGAGGTAGAGATGTTTTACGAGGGTGGAGTACTGACAGTTCAGACTGTCCTCTGAGTGGTAAGACTCACTGGAGAAGTGAGAGTCTGACCTCTATAGAGTGGAGTAGAGTATGTGTTTTCCTTGATTTGGTATTGAGATTTTCTTTTATCCTTCTACAAAGGTTATACCTCCACAATTTTCCTTCCTCAATTCTATGATTTCTATCCATTGAACCCTATGGCATTCTACCTCTGAGATACGCCCCTAGTCCTATTTTATTATTTTAATTTTGAAACCTGGTCTCCCTAGGTTGATGAGAGTCTCACTACTTGCTGAGGATGTCCTTGAACCTTGGATCCTCCTATCTCTTCCTCAAGTATTGGGATTAGAGGCTTGTGACACCACACTCTGCTCAATTAGTTTGTATTAAGTCTAGAAACTGTGGGTATCTCAGTTGTTTTTTTTTTTTTTTTTTTTTTTCTTCTTTTTTTTCTTTTTGTTTGTGAGGGTGATTGTACTGGGAATTGAATCCAGGGACATTGTGCCTCTGAGATATATCCCCAGCCCTTTAAACATTTTGTTTTGAAACGGTATCTACAAGGGTACCAAGAGTCTTGCTAAATTGCAGGGGTTACCTGGAACCTGAGATCCTCCTGTCTCAGCCTCCCAAGTACTGGGATTACAGGCTTGCCCCATCACATCCAATTGATGTGAGATTTTGAATTGGCCTTTTTTTTTCTTTGCCTAGCAAGAATATACACACTATGCACTATATTTACACATTACATAATTTTTAACCCAAATGATAGATTACATGCACTTGTAGTAATGTCTCCTTTTTATTTTAGACAGATTATATCAATGCCAGTTTCATGGATGGCTACAAGCAGAAGAATGCTTACATTGGTACACAAGGTAAGCTGGTCTGGCCCTCATATGTTAGTTTTGTGCCCTCTACCTATAATTCCTTGTGATAAATGGCATAATTTTAATTAATTAGTTAATTGTGTGTGTGTGTGTGTTGCTGAGGATTGAACCCAAGGGCATTCTATCTCTGAGCTATACCCTCAACCTGTTTCATTTTGTATTTTGAAACAGGGTCTCACTAATTTGCAGAAGGATTGTCGAAATTGTAGAGGCTGTGAACCTCTGATCCTCCTGTCTCAGCCTTCCAAATACTGGGATTATAGGTACACACTGCTATATCCAGTTAATGAAATAATTTTTAAAGGAAGTATAGCTTAAATTGATGTGAACACAGTGCCTTTCATAAAGTTTGGTGGTGGTTTCTTTACAAGATATGCCTAAAACTTCCTGAGTAGAAGTAAACAAGCCAGGCGCACTGGTGCACACCTGTAATCTCAGTACTTGAGGGGCTGAGATGGAAAGATCGCAGGTTCCCAGCCAACCTCAGCAACTTCGTAACGCCTTCTGCAACTTAGTGAGACCCTATTTCAAAATAAGAAATTAAAGCTGGGTGTGATGGCGCACACTTGTAATCCCACTACTTGGGAAGGCTGAGACCGAAGGATCTGGGTTTGCAGACAGCCTCAGCTACTTAGGTACTCTGCAACTTAGTGAGACCCTGTTTCAAAATAAAGAGTAAAATATTGGGCGGGGGGCGTATATCTTAGAGGTAGAATGCCCCTGAGTTTAATCCCCAGCACCATACACACAAAATAAAATAAAATAGGGCTGGGGGTGTGGCTTAAAGGTATAGTGTCCCTAGGTTCCATCCCCAGTACTATAAATGATAATAAATAAATAAAACCAGGTGTGGTAGTGCATGGCACATGCTTGTAATCCCAGCATTTGGGAGGCTGAGCTAGGAGGATTGTGGTTCATGGTGGACAACCTCAGCTACTAGTGAGGCCCTTTGCAACTCAGTGACACTTGTTTCAAAACAAAGAATATGAGTCAGGTGTGGTGGCGCACACTTGTAATCCTAGCAGTCAGGAGGCTGAGACGGGAGGATCGCGGTTCACAGCCAGCCTCAGCTACTTAGTGAGGCCCTCTGCAACTTAGTGATACCCTGTTTCAAAATAAAGAATAAAAAATAGAGCAGTGGGTATACCTCAGAGGTAGAATGCCCCTGGGTTCCATCCCCAGACCTGCAAAAATAAAGAAGGAAGGAAGGAAGGAAGGAAGGAAGATAGAAAGATAGATTGGGCTGGGAGTGTAGCTCAGAGGTAGAATGCCCCCAGGCTTCATCTCCAGTACCATAAATAAATAAATAAATAAATAAATAAATAAATAAATAGGGATGGGGTATAGCTCATAGGTGGAATGCCCCTGAGTTCACTCTCCAGTACCCCTTCACACACAAGAAAATAAATAACATAAACCTACAATACTACTGCCTTCCTGATGATTTGGGGGTTTATTTTATTATTTTTTGGTTGTGGTACTGGGGTTCCTGGAAGCCCTTCTACCTCCAGGCTACACTCCCAGACCTTCTTTTTATATTTTTATTTGGAAACAGGGTCTCTTAAGCCAGAGCTAGCGGCTGGCTTCGAACATGTGCGATCCTCCTGTCTCCGCCTCCCAAGCGCGGGGATTACAAGCGTGCGCCACCACGCCCGGCTTCCTGATAATTTTGGACTGTGTCTCAGTATGGCCAATTCGAGGAAGTAGGACATCAGAACTCTATAGCCCATAATGTGTTCTTCACCTCCAGTTTGAGGCTAGGAATGCCAGTGATTACCAGAGATTGAGTCCAATTTAGAAATGTGCAGCTGTGGTGAGAGTTCTTTGTGGTCCCTAAACCCATTACAGAACACTCAAACATGTTTTCTGGTGTGGGGAGTCTGTGCTGAGAGTGAGGTACTGAGTCAAGGATGATTTCACGTAGTTTCTGTATATTCTTCTGCGGGCCCAGTACTCCTCCCATCCTGTCCTTCATCCATCTCAACAATACCACATCACCTGAAATGAGATGGAAGGAAGCTGGGTGAGATGATGGACACTTAAAGTCCCATCTACATATGAGGTTGAGGCAGAAAGATTACAAGTTGGAGGCCAATCTTGGCAATTTAATGAAACCTTGTCTCAAAATAAAAGATATTAAGGAGTCGGGCACCACATGGGTATAAAGCCCTTGGACCACTGCAAAAGCATGGCCAGCAAAAGATATGACAGACACCTCTTTAACCAAGTGATCAGACTTAGTATTGCCATAGAAATAATACTCAAAAGGATGTTGTATAACTTTTGATGGGATGCAGTGTGAAATGCATTTCACCTTTGTTGTCAGTTTTTTTGTTGGTTGGTTGCTTGGTTGGTTGGTATTAGGGATTGAACTCAGAAGGGTTCATTTATACATACATACATGGGATTGAAACCGGGCATTATACCTCTGAGTGACACCCCTATAACTATTTTATTCTTTATTTTGAACCATGGTCTTGCTAAGTTGCAGGGGTGCTCAGTAAGTAGCTGAGGTTAGCCTAGAACCTGCAATCCTCCTGTCTCAGCCTCCCCAAGTGCTGGAATTACAAGCACATGCCACTATACCGGGATTTATTTTTATTTTGAAACGGTCTTGCTAATTTCTGAGGGACCTATCTTAAATTGCTGAGGCTGGCCTTGAACCTGGGATACTCCTATCTCAGCCATTCAAGTGCTGGGCTTTTAAGTTTGCACCACCAAACCCAGGTTGTTATCAATTTTAAAGTCTGGGGCTGGTGGTATAGCTCAGTGGTAGAATGCTCGCCTAGTATGTACAAGACTTTGATCCCCAGCACTGTAAAAAAAAAAAAAAGAAAGAAAGAAAGAAAAAGAGCCGGGCGTGGTGGCGCACGCCTGTAATCCCCGCGCTTGTGAGGCTGAGACAGGAGGATCACACGGGTTCGAAGCCAGCCTCAACTACTTAGTGAGGCGCGCAGCAACTTAGTGAGACCCTGTTTCCAAATAAAATATAAAATAGGTCTGGGAGTATAGCCCGGAGGTAGAAAGCCCCTGGGTTCCATCCCCAGTACCACCAAAAAAAAAAAAAAAAAAAAAAAAAATCATGATAAACCAGACAAATCCAAATTGTGGAGCATACTTTAAGAAAACTAACTTGGAGCTGGGTGTGGTGGTGCACACTTGTAATCCCAGCATTCAGAAGGCTGAAACTGGAGGATGGAGGATGTCGGATAGCCTTAGCTACTTAGGTCCTTTGCAACTCAGTGAGACACTGTTTCAAAATAAAGAATAAAAATAGGGCAAGAGGTGTAGCTTGGAGGTCAAATTGCCCCTGGGTTCTATCCCCAGACCTGCAAAAAATAAAAGAAAAAAGAAAACTAGCTTGGAGCCTAGCATGGTGGCACACACTGTAAACTCGGTACTTGGAGGGTTGAGACAGATGTAGCTCAGGTTTAAGGACAGCCTCAGCAATGTAGCAAGATTATCAGCAAGGTAATGAGACCCTATTTCAAAAAAGCAAAAACAGAAAGAAGGGATGGGATGTAGCTTAGAGGTAGAATAGGTAGAATGCCTTGGGTTCAACACCCAGTACCACAGAAAGGCAAGAAAAGACAAAAGAAAACCGGCTTGGCGTCTTTCAAGCCAAAAAAAGAAAAAATCCAGGCATGGTGTTGCATGCTGCTTGTAATCCCAGTACTCAGGAGGCTGAGACAGGAGGATTGCAGGTGCCTGGCCAGCCTCAGCTATTTACTGAGGCCCTCTGGAACTTAGTGAAATCCTGTTTCAAAATAAAGAATAAAAAAAATAGGACTGGAGATGTAGGTCGGAAGTAGAATGCCCTTGGGTTCAAAAAAAGAAAAAAGGAGTGGATAATAATGTGTTGCCCAGACACAATCCCTAGGACCAGAAAGAAAAGAAGGGCAGATAACTGTTCTAGATTAAAAGAGATAAACAAAGACTCTATGTGAGCCAAGCGTGGTGGCGCACGCTTGTAATCCCAGCATTTGCGAGGCTAAAACAGGAGGATTGTGGTTCGCTGACTGCCTCAGCTACTTAGTGAGGCCCTCTGCAACTCAATGAGACCCTGTTTCAAAATGAATTAAAAAAAAATAGGGCTGGGGTTGTAGCTCAGAGGTAGAATGCCCCAGGGCTCCATCCCCAGGACTGGGGAAAAAATAAAAAAAGACTGTATGTGATTTGTGATTGGATCTTCAATAGGGAAAAAATACAAACTAGTGGGACAGTTGGAGACTACACGAGTGAATGTTGTATCCATGTTTTAATTGGCTATGTGGTATTTCCATTCTATAGTGACGGTGCTCTTGTTCTCCTAATATGTACTGATATAGTCTACAGATTTATCTGGGCATATTGGTGTATGCCTGCAATCTCAGCTGCTTGGGAGGCTGAGGAAGGATGATCACTGATTAGAGGCCAGCCTGGGCAATTTACCGAGACCCTATGTTAAATAAAAAATAAAAAGTGCTGAGGATGTAGGCTGCCTTGCTGAGTGTTAGTGAGGCACTGGATTCAATCTCTAGTAGTGTTAAAAAAAAAAAAAAAAAAGAAGAAGAAGAAGCCAGGCGTGGTGGCGCACGCTTGTAATCCCAGATTTGGGAGGCTGAGACCAGAGGATCGCAGTTCAGGGACAGCCTCAGCTACTTAGTGAGGCCCTCTGCAACTCAGTGAGACCCGGTTTCAAAATAAAGAATAAAAAATAGGATGGGGGGTGTAGCTCGGAGGTCGAATGCCCCTGGATTCCATCCCCAGACCTACAAAAAAAAAAAAAAAAAAAAGGTATAGCTGGGTGTGGTGGCACATGCTTATAATCCCTGCGTTTGGGAGGCTGAGACAGGAGGATTGCGCAGGTTCAAAGCCAGCCTCAGCTACTTAGTGAGGCTCTCAGCAACTTAGTGAGACCTTGTTTCCAAAAGTATAAAATAGGTCTGGTAGGATAGCCCAGAGGTAGAAAGCCCCTGGGTTCCACCCCGGTAACCACACACACACACAAATAAGGTATAGTCTGAAACATTTATTGCCTGTTTGTGAATGAATGAATGAACAAAAGATAGGTTTTGGGGGCATGGCATTGGGGATTGAACCAGAGGGATTCTCCTTCTGAGCTAAACCCCCCGCCCAATTTTATTTCTATTGGAAATAGGGTCTCACTAAGTTGGGGGGGCCTCACTTATTTGTACAGGCTGGCTTCGAACCCATGATCCTCTTGTCTCAGCCTCCCAAGTACCGGGATTACAAGTGTGCACCACACCACACTTTGCTTAAATGGTAGGTTCTTGATATGTTGGTAAGGTTGGTCTGGAACTGTGGGCTCAAGACATCCTTCCCTCAGACTTCCTAGTAGTTTGGGGCACAGAGGTTCACTGCCACCCCCAGCTTAGCTGCAACATTTTTATTTTTTCCTTTGGTACTAGAGATTGAACCTGAGTTAAACCCCCAGCCCAATTTTATTTTTATTTTGAAACAGGCTTGCTAGGTTGACAAGAGTCTCACACTTGCTGAAACTGTCCTTGAACCTGGGATCCTCCTGTCTGTCCTCCCAGGTATTGAGACTGGCATGTGCCACCATGTCCGGGCTCTCTGCAACTTTCTAATAGTTCATTAAACTAACTTCTTCCTTCCTTCCTTTTTTTTTTTTTTTTTTTTTTTTTTTTGTGATACTAGGGATTCAACCCATGAAAATTCTACCTCCGAGCTACACCCCCAGTCCTATTTCATATTTTTTTTATTTATTTATTTATTTATTTATTTATTTATTTATTTATTTATTTATTTATTTATTTATTTATGGTGGTACTGGGGTTACCTCCAGGCTACACTCCCAGACCTATTTTTTTATATATTTTTTTGGAAACAGGGTCTCTTAAGCCAAACCTAGCAGCTGGCTTCGAACCTGAGCGATCCTCCTGTCTCCGCCTCCCAAGCAAGGGGATTACAAGCGTGCGCCACCACGCCCGGCTCTATTTCATATTTTATTTTGAAACAGGGTCTCACTATGTTGTGGAGGGCCTTGCTAAGTTGCTGAGGCTGGCCTTAAACCTGCAATCCTCCTGTCTCAGCCTCCCAAGTTCTGGTATTACAAGCGTGCACCACCACAACTGGCTCTGCTCCTTTCTTTAGGTTTAGAGGGAGGGGCACTTCTTAAAATTGGTAATGACACAAGGGTTAAATCCTTTAGGCTGGCTCTGACAACCTGTCCAAGAGATAGTATTCTTTTAGAGTGTGAGAGAGAATTTCTTTCCTTTTTTTTTTTATTTTCTTGGAAATCCAAAAAGATTTTCTTTTGTTCTTGTTTGCATGCTCTTGGATAAGTACTCCTCATGACTTCCCTTGCCTTGAGATTTTTAAATTTTATTTATTTATTTATTTATTTTGCCATAGCCCTTAATAGCACAGCTGCATCCCACTAAATAGTCGAGCTTCTCCTTTCTATCGGCTTTGCAGAGGCCTCCCCATTCCCAGTTTTTAATTGTCATCAACCTTAATAAGTTTGTTTTGGTGTTCAGCACAAGAGCCGCTACTAGCCTCACTTACATAGGGCCACCTGCAGTTGGGATAGGGCCACCTGCAGTTGGATGCACGCACTTGAAGACGGGCTTGGCACTTACCCAAAGCTTTGGCAGCTTCATTAATCAGGCCATTGTGAATGAGGGTGGTCTCTAAAGCTTCTTGTATTTTATTTCATATTTTATTTATTTTATGGTACTGGGGATTGAACCCAGAGGCATTCTACCTTTGAGATATAACCCCAGTCCTATTTTATTTCTTATTTGGAAACAGGGTCTTGCTAGGTTAAAGAGAGTCTCACAGCTTGCTGAGGCTGTCCTTCATCTCCGCCTCTCAAGCACAGGGATTACAAGCATGCCCCGCAACTCCTGACTTCTAACACCTTTTATAAAAAAATATTAGCATAGCCGGGCGTGGTGGCGCACGCTTGTAATCCCAGCATTCGGGAGGCTGACTGGAGGATCGCGGTTTGCAGACAGCCTCAGCTACTTAGTGAGGCATTCTGCAACTCAGTGAGACCCGGTTTCAAAATAAAGAAGAAAAACGCCGAGCGTGGTGGCGCACGCTTGTCGTCCCCGTGCTTGGGAGGCAGAGACAGGAGGATTTCGCTTTTTCAAAGCCAGCCTCGCTGGTTTAAGAGACCCTGTTTCCAAATTTAAAAAATACATAAAATAGGTCTGGGAGTGTAGCCCAGCGGTAGAAGGGCTTCCAGAAACCCCAGTACCACAAAAAAAAAAAAAAAAGAATAAAAAATAGGGCACAGGGGTCTAGCTTGGAGGTCAAATTCCCCTGGATCCCATCCCCAGACCCACATCCATTCCATCTCCAGCAGCAATGCCTTTCTCAGCCAAGGCAGTGAGTTAGAAGTGAGGCCAGAATTTGAAAGTACCTGAGCCTCACCCTGCAGGGGTGGATGGTGGGAGTGAGCTGAGATCTTTTGAGAAGTATTTACCACCTTTGGAGGCTTCGGCCCTCTGTTAGGACTAGAAAATGGGTCTTCGGATGTTGACAGGGCTAGTTGGATAGTGTGGCTAACCTTAGCTATCATAATTAGTATTCTGATTATTACATATATAATATTTCAGTGGGGTGTGGTGGTACATGCCTATAATCCTAGTACTTGGGAGGCTGTTAAAAGAGAATCACAGGTTCAAGGACGGCCTCAGCAGTTTAGTGAGGCCCTCAGCAACTTACTGAGACCCTGTTTCAAAATAAAAAAATAAGCTGAGCACGGTGACACATGTTTCTAATCCTAGTACTTGGAAGGCTGAGACAGGAGGATCACAGGTTCGAAGCCAGCCTTAGCAATTTAGGCTCTCAGCAACTTAGCAAAACCCTGTTTTCCAAATAAAAGATAAAATAGAGCAGGGCATGGTGGCACATGCTTGTAATCCCAGTATTGGAAGGCTAAGGTAGGAGGATCACAGGTTTTCCACCAGCTTCAGCTACTTAGCGAGGCTCTCTGCAACTTAATGAGACCCTGTTCCTTCCTTCCTTCCTTCCTTCCTTCCTTCCTTCCTTCCTTCCTTCCTTCCTTCCTTCCTTTCCTCCTCCTCCTCCTCCTCCTCCTCCTCCTCCTCCTCCTCCTCCTCCTCCTCCTCCTCCTCCTCTTCTTCTTTTTGTGTGTGTGTGTGGGTCTGGAACCCAGGGACATTCGACCTCTGAACTACACCTCCTGCCCTATTTTTTATTCTTTATTTTGAAACCGGGTCTCACTGAGTTGCAGAGGGCCTCACTAAGTAGCTGAGGCTGTCTGCAAACCGCGATCCTTCGGTCTCAGCCTCCCGAATGCTGGGATTACAAGCATGCGCCACCATGCCAGGCTGAGACCCTGTTTCTGAGCCGGGCATGATGGCACACACTTGCAATCCAGCATTTGGAAGACTGGGACAGGAGGATCACGGTTCGAGGCTGGCCTCAGCTACTACTTAGTGAGGCCCTATGTAACTCAGCGAGACCCTGTTTCAAAATAAAGAATAAAAGGCCGGGCGTGGTGGCGCACGCTTGTAATCCCCGCGCTTGGGAGGCAGAGACAGGAGGATCGCGCAGGTTCGAAGCTAGCCACGCGCGCTGGCTTAGGAGACCCTGTTTCCAAATAAAAATGTAAAAATAGGTCTGGGAGTGTAGCCCGGAGATAGAAGGGCTTCCAGGAACCCCAGTACCACCAAAATAAATAAATAAAGAAAGAAAGAATAAAAAATAGGGCTGTACCCTATTTACCGTACCGTTAAAAAAAATATATTTTTTTTTATTATTTTTAACATACATATATATAAGAATATGAGCTGGGGTTGTAGCTCAGAGATAGAATGCCCTGTGTTCAATCCCTAGAACCATAAATAAATAAATAAACAAACAAATAAATAAATGTTTGTTCTGAGGGTATAACCCAATGTTAGAAGACACCTGGGTTCCCTCCCCAGTACCACAAAAATAAGAGATAGGAAGCCAGGCATGGTGGTGCACACTTGTAATCCCAGCATTTGGGAGGCTGAGACAGGAGAATCGCAGTTCGTGGACTCAGTGAGACCCTGTTTCAAAGTAAAGAATAAAAAATCAGGCTGGGGATGTATCTTGGAGGTAAAATGCTCTTGGGTTCCTTCCCCAATACTGCAAGAGAGAGAGGGTGGGGGATGTAGCTTGGAGGTAGAATGCCTCTGATTTCAATTCCCAAAACCAAAAAAAGAAAGAATATAATATTTCTACTAATAATGTAATCTCTTGAGAATACTTATTATAAATCAGGTGCATGATCTCTGTCTAGTCATTTAAAGAGATTCTGTGCTGCGTATGGTGATAAACACTTATAATCACAGTACTTTGGAGGCTGAGACTGGAGGTTCACAGGTTCAAGGACAGCCTCAACAAATAGACTCTTATCAACCTGGTGAGACCCTGTTTCAAAATAAGGCTAGGAGTGTAGCTCAGAGATAGATTGCTCTTAGATTCAGTCCCCAGTACCACACATACAAAAAAGATACTCTGCAAGGAAGGTTTGTTACTTTATAGACAGCCAATTGAAGCCCAAATGGTGGATCATACAGCTAGTAAATGGCAGAACCAGGACTCAGTTTCTCATCCGTTTTGTTCAGACATCTATGCAAGCCAGCTCTGTGGATTGTTTCACTTAAGTCAGCGTAAACCACGAACTTTATGTTCTCAGAGAAGCGCACTGTTAAAAGGTCTAACTGGCTGGCCAGGAGGTGGGATGTCGCTCAGTGGTAGATCACACGCTGAGTATATGCCAGGACCTTGGTTGAATCCCCAGCTACAGCAGAAGTGGAGGGAGGGTGTCTAACCTCTCTGTTTTCAGTATTGTGAATCGAACCGTGGACATTCTACCTCTGAGCTACATCGCCAGCCTGAATTTTCATTCTTTACTTTGAAGCAAGGTCTCACTAAGTTGTGGAGGGCCTCACTAGGTAGCTGAGGCTGGCCACGAACCCGTGGCCCTCCTGTCTCGTCCAGCCAACTTTTCCTATAAATCTCTCATGCTTTGGAGGAACTTATGACCCTTTCTGCCCAGACTGAGTTTAGTATCTAGATTTTCAGGTGCTCTGGCTGCTTGGCAACCCCAATTCTCCCAATGGTTTCAATGTAGAAAATGAAGTATACCATCAAGGAAGGAAATGGGGAGGGAGGGAAAGGCAAAGAGCCCTCTCACACAAAAACCAAAACAAAACAAAACAGCTCTGTCGTAGCACAGGACAGGATGTGGATAAGGCTGGGAGTTGGAAATGTGAAAATGGAGCCGGGCATGGTGGTGTACACTTGGAATCCCGGTACTTGGGAGGCTGAGATAGGATCATAGATTTGAAGACAGCTTTAGCAAGTAGTGAGACTCTCATCAGCCTAGTGAAACCCTATTTCCAAATTAAAATAAAATAGGGTGGGGGGTGTAGCTTGGAGGTAGAATCCCTCTGGGTTCAATCCTCAGTACACAAAAAAGGAAATGTGAAATGGCATTCTTATTTTCTTTCCCATCTTCTTCCTCATTACTGGAGAGTGAACCCAGGGCCTTGAACATGCCAGGCAAGTGCTTAGCCACTGAGCTTTACCTCCAGTCCTTCTTATTTTATTCTGAGGCATTCTCTTTCTCTTTCTCTCTCTCTCTCTCTCTCTCTCTCTCTCTCTCTCTCTCTCTCTCTCTCTCTCTCTCTCTCTCTCCCTCCCTCCCTCCCTCCCTCCCTCCCTCCCTCCCTCTCCCTCCCTCCCCCCTCCCCCTCCCTCTCCCTCTCCCTCTCTTTTTTTTTTTCCAGTACTAGAGCTGAACCCAGGGGCATTCTACCTCCCAGCTACACCTCCAGCCCTATTTTTTCTTCTTTATTTTGAAACAGGGTCTCATTGAGTTGCAAAGGGCCTCACTAAGTAGCTGAGGCTGTCTGCGAACCATGATCCTCCTGTCTCAGCCTCTGGAATGCTGGGATTACAAGTGTATGCCACCAAGCCTGCCTAGTCTGTCTCTTAAGTTGCCCACCTGGCCTTGAACTTTTCATCTTTCTGCCTTAGCCTAAGTGATAGCTGGGATTATAGGTGTGTGCTGCTGTGTCTGGCTTTTATTTTGTTTTATTTATTCATTTAATTAATTAATTATACAGGGGATTGAACCCTGGGCATTCTTTCTCTGAGCTACACCCCCAGCCCTACTCTATTTTCAGGTTTTTTTGTTGTTGTTGTTTTGATTTGTTGTTGTTTTTAGGGTTTTTTTTTTTTTTTTTTTTTTTTTTTTGCAGTACTGGGGATAAAACCCAGGGATATTCTACCTCCGAGATATACCCCCAACCCTATTTTTTATTTTTTATTTTGAAACAGGGTCTCACTGAGTTGCAAAGAGCCTCACTAAGTAGCTGATGCTGTCCTGGAACCATGATCCTCCTGTCTCAACCTCCCAAATGCTGGGGTTACAAGCGTGTGCGACATGCCCAACTTTCTTTTCTTTCTTTGTTTTTTTTTTTTGTTTATTTTATTTTTTATTAGTGCATGTTGTTGAGTGCGCTGATGGAGCTGTAGTGGACTTGGTGAATTCGCCACTGCTGCCGTCAGTGGCAATATGGCGCCGCTGCCACCACATGCCCAACTTTCAACAGTTTTATTAGGTTGATGAGAGTCTCACAACTTGCTGAGGCTGTCCTTGAACCTGCATTCTTCCTGTATCAGTCTCCCAAGTACTGGAATTACAGTATTATAGGCTTTTATTGTCTTCTTCTTTTTTTTTTTTTCACAGTACTGGGGATGGAACCCAGGAGCATTCTACTTTTGAGCAACACCCCAGCCCTATTTTCTTTCTTTCTTTCTCTCTTTCTTTCTTTCTTTCTTTCTTTCTTTCATTTTTATTTTTATTTTTATTTATTTATTTTTTTTTTTGTGGGTCTGGGGATGGAACCCAGGGGCATTCAACCTCCGAGCTACACCCCCTGCCCTATTTTTTTTTTTTTTTTATTCTTTATTTTGAAACCAGGTCTCACTAAGCAGCGGAGGGCCTCACTAAGTAGCTGAAGCTGTCCGCGAACCACGATCGTCCAGTCTCAGGCTCCTGAATGCTGGGATTACAAGTGTGGGCCACCAGGCCCAGCTTTATTCTTTATTTTGAAACAAGGTCTCACTGAGTTGCAAAGGCCTCATTAAGTAGCTGAGGCTGGTTTCAAACCTACAGGATCCTCCTGTCTCAGACTCCCAAATGCTGGGATTACAAGTGTGCGCCACCACAGCCGGCTATCCCAGCCCTTTTTGATTTTTATTTTGAGACAGGGTCTTGCTGAGTTGCCAAGGCTGGCCTCACACTCGAACCTCCTACCTCTATCTCCTAAGCAGCTGAGATTATAGGCATGTGTCACTGTACCCAGCTCAGACCAACCCTTGATACTGCCCTGATTTCCAAAGAGCAGAGGGGAAATCGACTGGGAATGTAAAAGAAATTATTCTGAGTTCTATTTCTTTCTTAATTGAAATAGAGTTGGTGATCCACATGCATTTTCAGACTTCTTATAGACTACTCATTCTTCTGCAGATTCTATTATAAAGGAGAATTTAACAACATGGCCCTTGTTTACTGAGACATGAATTACCACAAAATAAAATGACTGATAAAAGATTTTTTAAATTAAATGTTAAATTGGGCATAATGGCACATGTTTGTAATCCCAGTACTTGAGAGACTGAGACAGGAGGATCTCAGGTTTGCAACCGCCTCAGCAATTTAGCAAGGCCATCTGCAACCGCTACTTAGTGAGGCCCTGTTTCCAAATAAGAAATAAAATAGGGCTGGAAGTGTAACTTGGAGGTAGAATGCCTCTGGGTGCAATCCTCAGTGCCAAAAAAAAGTGAGAAATAAATAAATGAAATGTTTAAGCTATTGAGAGCCAGCCGTGCCATCAAGAGCTGAGAAGAAGCTGGGAATGGCAGTGCATGCCTTTAATCCCTGCAGTTTAGGAGGCTGAGGCAGGAGGATTGCTAGTTCAAGGACAGTCTTGGCAATTTAGCAAAACTTTGAAGTTACTATCTGCAGTTAGTATTCCAGAAGCAGAAGAACCTAAGAAGGCAAGAAGTGCTTCCAGAGTCATGTTCCTTCTCCTTTCATTCCAGGCCCCTTGGAGAATACTTACCGTGATTTCTGGCTGATGGTATGGGAGCAAAAGGTCTTGGTGATTGTCATGACCACCCGGTGAGTTAATCCCCTTTTATCTTAAGTGATTTCTACCCTCAACCTGACCACGAGCATGGGTGGTCCAAGAACAAGTTTTTATTTTATTTTATGTTTTTAGTGCTACTGGGGAATGAATGTTGGGGCATATTCTACCTCTGAGTTAAACCCCCAGCCCTAGTTTATCTTTATTTTGAAACAGGGTCTTACTAGGTTGGGAAGAGCCTCATGATTTGCTGAGGCTGTCTTCAAACCTGTGATCCTCTTGTCTCGGCCTACCAAACACTGGGAGGGAAGTTTTTAAAAACTGAAGATTAAGCCAGGCATGGTGGTGCTAGTACTTGGGAGGCTGAAACAAGATGATTTGGGGTCTGAAGCCAGCTTCAGCAACTCAGTGAGTCTGCATCAATTTAGTAATCTTGTTTCCAAATTAAAAAAAAAAAGCCAGTGGCTCACAATTGTAATCCCAGTACTTAGAAAGCTGAGAAAGGAGGATCACAGGTTTCTGGCCAGCCTCAACTACTTACTGAGGCCCTCTGCAACTTATTGAGACCCTGTTTCTTTTTTTTTTTTTTTTTGATGGTACTGGGGGTGGAACTCAGAGGCTTTCTACCTCTGGGCTATACTCCCAGACCTTTTATATTTTATTTGGAAACAGGGTCTCACTAAGTTGCTGAAAGCCTCACTAAGTAGCTGAGGCTGGCTTCGAACCTGTGCGATCCTCCTGTCTCAGCCTCCCATGCGCAGGGATTACAAGCGTGCGCCACCACGCCCGGCGACCCTGTTTCAAAATAAAGAATAAGAGTCAGGTGTGGTGGCACATGCTTGTAATATCTTAGCTTGGGAGGCTGAGACAGGAGGATCCTACAGGTTCGAAACCAGCCTCAGCTGGTTTAAGAGACCCTTTTTCCAAATAAAATATAAAATAGGTCTGGGAGTGTATCCTGGAAGTAGAGGCCCCTGGGTTCTATCCCCAGTACCACCAAAAAAAATAATAATAATAATAATTTTAAAAAAATAGGGTTGGGAGCTGGACATGGTGACGCAGATAATCCCAGCATTTGGGAGGCTGAGACAGGAGGATCAAGATTCCTGGCCAGCCTCAGCTACTTTGAGGCCCTTTGCAACTCAGTGAAACCCTGCTTAAAATAAAGAATAAGCCAGGCATAGTGGCGAACTCTTGTAATCCCAGCATTCAGGAGGCTGAGACCGGAGGATCACCGTTCACGGCCAGCCTCAGCTACTTAGTGAGGCCCTCTGCAACTCAATAAGACCTGGTTTCAAAATAAAGAATAAAAAATAGGGCAGGGGGTGTGGCTTGGAGGTCGAATGCCCCTGGCTTCCATCCCCAGACGCCCAATAAAATAACAAAATAAAGAATAAAATATAGGATTGGGGGTATTGCTTGGAGGTAGAATGCCCATGGGTTCCATCCCCAGATCCGGAGGGAAAAAAAAACCAGAAAACAGGGATAGGGGTTTAGCTCAGCGATAGAACCCAACCTGGTTCAATCCCTAGCACCACCAAAAATTAAAAAATAAAAGTAAAACTGAAGCTTAAGCCTCACCCACTTTGTGAGACTCTCTTTCCAAAAAAAAAAAAGGAAGCCGAGCGTGCTTATAATCCCAGCATTTGGGAGGCTGAGACAGGAGGATCAAGGTTCATGGACAGCCTTAGCTACATGGTAAGGCCCTTTGCAAGTCAGTGAGACCCTGTTTCAGAATAAAATAAAGAATAAAAAATAGGACTGGAGGTGTCAGACACCTGATGGAACCCATGGCCCTTGGTTCAATCCCCAGTTAAAACACACACACACACACACACACACACACACACACACACACACACACACACCATACATGCACGCATTTAATTCAGATCCAAGGCTCTGGTGACCCTATGGCCTGTTGCAGCCTTTTCTAAGGTCCTGGCCCTATCTCTAAAGAAAATATTGGAAACAAAGGGAACTTCACCAGTCTGTCTTCCTGCCTACTAAATTACCAGTTCCCTTTATGCGCCATTTCATGCTACTTTTTTATTTTATTATTTATTTACTTTTTTTGTGTGATACTGTGGGTTGAACACAGGGGCATTCTTACCTCAGAGCTATACCCCCACCCCTATTTTATTTTTTTATTTTGAAGCATGGTCTCGCTTAGACGGTCTTCAAACCTGTCATCGTTCTATCTTAGCCTCCCAAGTTCTAGAATTATGTGTGTACCACCACTTCCTGCTCTTCCTGCTACTTGTGACCATTTCTTTTCTTTCTTTCTTTCTCTCTTTCTTTCTTTCTCTCTTTTTTTGGGGGTACTGGCTATTGAACTCAGGGGCACTCTATCTCTGAGCTACACCCCCAGCCCTATTTTATTTTTATTTTGAAACAAGGTCTCACTAGGTTGATGAAAGGCTCACTACTTGCTGAGGCTGTTCTCAGCCTGCGCTCCTACTGTCTGAGCCTCTAAGTACTGGGCTTGCCAGGGTGCACTACCATGCCTGGCTTGATCTTTTTTTTTTTTTTTTCTCATTTATTTTTCCATGTGTAGCAGAACAAAACAAAACAGAGAGGTGAAATATTATGGGTCAGGCAGGAAGCTCTGAATGAAGGAATGTGTTTGAAATTTTTATCTACAAATCTGCTAAGTTTAAGGAATTACCTATTTCATTAGTATTATCGTTATGATAATGTAACCTGTTTCAGATGAGGAAAGTAAAAGGAATGTTTGCTCAGTCCCCTTCCTTAGGGCACTGTCACAGCCACCTCTGTTTGGAGAGGAGATAATGGGAGAAGTACCACAGTAGAGAAGTTTGGGGCCACTGAAGAGTGGTGAGGTAGACATACCTTTACACGGAGCTCCCACTAGCATCCACGAGCTGTGTCTTTCCTAGTCCTCTGTGAGCCAAGAGCCCTTATTGGAGAAGAGAATATACAGTGGCTGAGGTATAGGCCAAAGAGTTCTCTCAGACCCACCACATTTTTCTACTGTCTTTTTATCTATTAGAATTTATCCCAGATATGTGAGTAATCCTATGAGGTATCAGAAAAGAAACTAAGTACCAGGTGTGGTGGCGCACGCTTGTAATCCCAGTACTTGGGAGCCTGAGACAGGAGGATCACAGGTTTGAAGCCAGCCTCAGCAACTTAGTGAGGCTCTCAGCAACTTGGTGAAACCCTGTTTCAAAATAAAAAATAGGTCTGGGGGGTGTAGCCCAGAGGGAGAAGCCCCTGAGTACTACAAATAATAATAATAATAATAATACTATTAAAGACGAATTGCACAGTATATTAAGTACGCAGTATCTATCTGCTAAATTAGTATGTGTAGAAACTTTAGTTGTTATATCTGTTTAGAATGAAAAGATTTCCTTATTTTTTTGCTAAGAATTAACAATGCAAGTTAGCAATGTGGGACTGCTGCGTAGGGCTGCAGCAGGTCGTGGTGGAGTGGGCTTTCTGCTGTGCAGAGGCAGGATGGAGGCTGAACTTGCTCTTTGTCTTCAGCTTTGAGGAAGGTGGCAGGAGGAAGTGTGGCCAGTACTGGCCTTTAGAAAAAGACTCTCGGATTCGATTTGGCTTTCTCACAGTGACCAATCTAGGCGTGGAGAACATGAACCATTACAAGAAAACAACGTTAGAAATTCATAATGCAGAGGTAAGTCTGGGTTTCTCTTTTTTCCTTTGAAGCTGGGGAGAGCTCTTACTGTAAACATCTCCAGGGAAGTCAGGCGTAGTGACTCACGCCTATAGCTGGGAGGCTGAGACAGGAAGATTGAATAAAATCAGGCTGGGAGCATAGCTTGAAGGTAGAGTGCTCAGGGCTCCATTCCCAACATCAAAAAGAATAGAGGGAATAGTTGGATTATAGGCAGATTATATGATGCTTCTGTCTTTCTGGGAACAAGATGAGGACCGTCAACTTAGAGCCAATATAATCATATCACCTCAACACAGCGTAGCATTGCAGAGTTTTAAGACTTTCAGCATAAGCAGTTCTGCCCTTTCCAAGCATTTAGCCCTTCCTTTGGGTTTGCAGTAGAGACTCAGTTGTGGAGAAGTTGAGAGTAGTAGATGGTGCCTTGATGGTAGGAGACTAGGACGTCGATAGTCAAGGGCAGGCTGAAGCGACCTCATTCACTTTTGCCTCTTTTTTTAATCTAAGGAGCGGCAGAAACGCCAGGTGACCCACTTCCAGTTCCTGAGCTGGCCAGATTACGGCGTGCCTTCCTCGGCAGCCTCTCTCATTGACTTCCTCAGAGTGGTCAGAAACCAGCAGAGCCTGGCTGTGAGCAGCCTGGGCGCCCGCTCTAGGGGGCAGTGCCCGGACCCACCCATCGTGGTGCACTGCAGTGCTGGCATCGGTAGGACAGGTAATGTGCCTGACACCGCTCTGCGTACGCAGAGGCATCAGGGATGCGGGAGGAAGAGCAGAGCTCTTAGACCAACCTGTGGTTGTAAAAGAATTTATTTGAGATCTTGGTGGTTTATTGCTATGAGCATCCCTCTTTAATGTTCCGTTGGTGGTAACCCTAGTTCAAGGTACTGATAAGAATATACACTCACCAAACCCTCTGGAAATTGGTACATCCTGTTGTCATGGTCATCTTCTGCCCTTGTCACCTTGTCATGACTGAGTGTCCCAGAGAGCTTAGCTGCTTTCTTCCCAGCCCCCTCTCCCAGGGGCTCCCCATCCTGTTTTAGGTTCTCAATTCTGGAATAAGTTAGCAACTTTTGCCTTAAGTACATGTACTGCAGAAACTGCGGGGCTTTCTAGTTCAGAGGTCCCTTTGGGAGAAGGTTAGGAAGAACATATTTGTGTTAGGCCTCTGTGGAAAAAGATATAGTGTGGAAATTGGGTACAGTAATGTTGTCAGTCTGTCTGGATCGAGGCAGGCCGTTCCTCTGTGTCACCTCCCTACTTATTCATCGCGCTTACCCCATATGTCCTGAGAGACGAGGTAATTCTACTTCTCTGGTCTTCAACATTTTCTGTGACCGTCTCCTTGTGTCCTTTTTGGCTAAGGATGTCTGGCCTCCTTCCACAAGGCACCTTGCATTTTAATTCATTCATTTAGTTCTACTTGGGTTATTTGGTAGAGGAAGGAATATAAAACAAGTAAACCAGACGTGACCATTTCCTTCCTTCTTCAGGTACCTTCTGCTCACTGGACATCTGCCTGGCACAGCTGGAGGAGCTTGGCACACTTAATGTATTCCAGACAGTGTCACGCATGAGGACCCAGAGGGCCTTCAGCATCCAGACCCCCGAGCAGTACTACTTTTGCTACAAAGCCATCCTGGAATTTGCAGAGAAGGAGGGCATGGTACCCTCTGGCCACAACCTGCTGGCTCTGGAGGGTCAGTAACTGTCCCACAAGTCTTCTGCCTGCTGGCCAGCCCTCTTTAAACTACCCTGGACACCGCTGAGCCTATAGGTTGCCGTCAGTTATGCTGAAGTCACGGACCAGCCTCTTTCTCGTGTCTCCTGGCACACGTGTTGCACGCAAGGCAGCCTTTTTCTCTGGCTAGATAAATGTGGTGAAACTGCCGCTAGAAAGGGCAACAGCAATGTGTTCTTAATCCCTAGCACCTGCTATCGAACTGTGCCTTATTAAAACCAAATTGTGGCTATTGATTTTTGCCAGGGCCCCGAGGTAAGTGGGGAAGGAACCTCCCTCCCCCTCTCCCGATGCCATTCTTCTTCTGGAGGTCTCCTCTCTTCCACTCCTTCCCTTTGCTAGGATTTGATGGGAAGGTTTGTGCCCAGAGAGCTTGACCAAGTTACATAATCAGAGATTGTCCTGAGTGCCAAGCACGTTTATACCTAGGGCGTGTATTCCAGTCTTTTCTGTCATTCTGTGTGTGCGTGTGCATACATGCACTTACTGTGTATGGGTCCATGTGTACGTGTGTATATATAATATATATTGTATGTGATAATATGGTTGTATCCTATAAATACATATACACACAGATACTCTTTGTAAAGTTCCTGGGGCTCCTTGCTTCATGGACCTTACTGTTTATCCTGAACTAGCTGGGGCTGGGAATCATGGCTCCTGTTGTCATGCAGCAGAGTGGTAGAAGAGGACACACACATGTCTCCATGCTTCTGCCACAGACCCTCGTCCTTAGGTATTGACTTCTTTCCCTTAGGATTCTGCCTTTTGGAGCCAAGAATGCTGGTTCGTGGTGACACTGGTTTAATTCAGCATGGATTGTCCTTATCTAACAATTTTTCTCTGTGTACTTTGCTGATTTTGGGAACAGACCTCCACTGTGATTCCAGACCCAGTTTTCCCCCTCTCTACTCCAGGAATGGGAGGTGGGTGTAGAGATGAACTCACTTAGCAGCCAGAGCCAAAGGCAATCGGTACGAAGTCTTAAAAGATAGGGAGCCCAGGTTTGAGAGAGAGGAACCTGCTCTGGGAATCCCTCCCTGGGAGGACAGCTGGGGTCTGCTTTTCTTTTGCTGGGAGGTTCCTCTCATTATATAAATTCACCCTGTCTGCTGAGATGTCCATCTCTTCATGTCTGCTAGCTGTTAGACCCTCAAGCTCAAACTGGGATGGTTCTGCGTCAGTAAAAAGCTTGGCCCCTTACCCTGGCTGAGTGAGGTGGTCCCTGCAATTACGGTCTGCCCCTTCTCGCCCAACCTCTTCCTGCCTGCCTCCAGTCACCCAGCCTAATGTGCCAGAGACAGATTCAAGACTCCCTTACACTTCACATTCCCAAGAAAATCCCTAGAACCCTCAAACCTTCTTCCCTTCCGTTACAGAAGATGAGGTTGGTAGCTGATCAAACCTCGCTAATTTTATACTGTAATAAGCTCTTCGAATGTGTATATTCTTATTTTTTACAATCATTTCATTTTGTATTTAACATCAATGGACTGAGTCAGATTCAGAAAATAATTGTAATGTTCATATTCAATATCTTACAACGATACAGTTTTGTATTTACATATAAATATACCGACATGATCAAACCCTTTTAGCTTCATCAATTTAGCAGTTTGGGGCTGGGAAGGTGAGAAGGGGTGCAGGAGCTGGTCTGGGGTGGATGGGGTGCAAGGAGG
The DNA here is from genome assembly GCF_963383645.1 of Muscardinus avellanarius. Classification (NCBI taxonomy): domain Eukaryota; kingdom Metazoa; phylum Chordata; class Mammalia; order Rodentia; family Gliridae; genus Muscardinus; species Muscardinus avellanarius. Next base: position 140,082,025 of record NC_137788.1, on the reverse strand, counting down.
CCAGAACTCCAGAATCAGAGATGTAGTCTGAGAGCCACTACCTTGTCTGTAGGCCCTCACTGTAGACAAAGGGCCAGCACCAGCCAAGCGCGGAGCTCAGTGCTGGATGGTTCGTCCCCATTACCTCACTGGCACTACACAGCCCTCGAGTGACATAGTACCCTCCCTCCATTGTCCCATCATGCTTCTCCCATTTCTGTATAGATGAGGATGGTGAGATCCGGAGGGATATAGTGATTTGCTCTAGTACCGGAGCTCAAGTTGGTCTGCTTACAAAGCCTTTGGTCTCTTCACTGCATCAGAAATAGAAGAAGGCTTTGTCTTTGGAGACCAGGATTTAGGGGTATTTTAGTTCTCCTTTCAAGGTAAAAGTCGTTCTTAAAATCCAGGTATTTGATATTGAACTCATGTTCCTTGTAGTGAATTCAAAGTTACAGGTTGGTGAATACTTCTCCCAGATAGGGTCTCCTGGTATGTGGCCTCGAATGCAGATTACCAAAGGTGTCGTTTTCCCAGGGAAACTCTGTAATTATGGCTACCCTGGTCTTTGTGGGAAGATTTTGAGTGTGTGTGTGTGTGTGTGTGTGTGTGTGGACAGTGACAGCTACCCAGTTAGGACAGTTCTGGCCTAGGAAGTGTGCAAATATTGGGGTGGTCTGAGTAACTAGTAACAACTAATATTTACTAGGTGCATACTTGATTCCAGGTACTATTCAGAGTACTTTCTGGGTAGGTATTATCTTATTCACTCTCAACAACCATTTGAGGTAGGTATTGACAGAAGAAAAAATTTGAGACACAGAAAAGTTATTTTGCTACAGCCAAGAACCTAGAGACTCCAAAGGACCTATTCTTCCACTTCTAAGCACCATCTCTTTTTTTTTGGGGGGGGGGGGAGGACTGGGCATGGAACCCAGGGGCGTTCTACCTCTGAACTACACCCCCAGCCCTGTATTTATTCTTTATTTTGAAACAGGGTCTCACTGAGTTGCAAAGGGCCTCACTAAGTAGCTGAGGCTGTTTGTGAACTGTGATCCTCCTGTCTCAGCCTCCTGAATGCTAGGATCACAAGCATGCGCCACCATGCCTGGCAGCACCCTTCTCCTGATCCACCAACATTTCTTTTTTTCATTTTCATTTTCTTTTAATCAAGAACTACAGCCAGGTGTGATGGTACATACTTTTAATTCCAGTACTTAGGCTGAGACAGGAGGATCACAGGTTTGCAGCCAGCCTCAGCTACTTAGGCCCTCCACAACTTAGTAAGACTCTGTTTCAAAATAAAGAATAAAAAATAGAGCTGGAGGTGTAGCTCAGAGGTAAAATGCCCCTGGGATCCATCCTCAATACCACAAAATAAATTAATTAATTAATAAACTACAGTATAAACAGGGCATGGTGGTGCATGCTTGTAATCCCAGAACTTGGGAGGCTGAGACAGGAGAATCACAGGTTGCCCCTGAGCTCCTCTGTTATTTAATGAGACTTTGTTTCCAAATAGGGCAGGGAGTATAGCTGGGAAGTAGAATGCCCCTGGATTCCATCCCCAGTTACACACACACACACACACACACACACACACACACACACACACACACACAAAAGAACTATAGAGCCGGGTGTGGTGGTGCACACATGTAATCCCAGCATTCAGGAGGCTGAGACAGAAGGATGACGGTTCGCAAACACCCTCAGCTACTTAGGCCCTTTGCAACGCAGTACGACCCAGTTTCAAAATAAAGAATAAAAAAATAGGGCTGGAGGTGTAGCTCGGAGGTAGAATGTCCCTGGGTTCCATCCCTAGCACCACAAAAAAAAAAAAAAAAAAAAAAAGAACTGCGGTATATAGAATAAACAGGTTACACTGGTCCCAGCCCTGATGAACCTCCATTCTCTTGGGGGCAAGCAAGCATAAGAATTGAACAGAAGTTCTTTGAAATCTGAGAAATGAGAGTGATCAGAATTATACCTAGGGTTAATGGAATATATAGGAGACAGGACGACAGAAGGCCTGGAGGGATAGCCTTGGGCTATCATTGCTATAATCCAACTCCCCTGTAAACTTTATGGTATACAAGAGCTTCTCACTGTAGATTTCTGGGCACACCCAAGCGGTGGCTGAGTGAGTGACAAGATGGCCCAGGTTTGGGAACAGCTAACTTTGTTCACATCCCTGGTTCTAGAGAGTTAGGCAATTGATGTCTCCTCCCCGATCCATCCATTGCTGAAACCCTGAGAACCAAGGGTTCAATAGCTATACCCTACCTTTCCTGTTGTTTATGGTGCTTTCTGTTTGTTTGTTTGTTTCGTACTGAGGGTGTAACCCAAGGGCATTTTACCTCCAAGCTACACCCACAACCCTATTTTTTATTCTTTACTTAGAAGCAGGGTCTAAATTGCATAGGGCCTCACTAAGCAGCTGAGGCTGGCTGCAAACTTGTGATTCTCCTGTCTCAGCCTCCCAAGTACTGGGATTACAAGCATACACCACCATGCCCAGCTCTTCTTCTTACTTTTCTTATTTTTTGAACTGGGGATCCAACCCAGAGCTTCATAAATTCTAGGCACGCACTTTTCCAGTGATCTATATCTCAGCCCTATCCTCCTCCTCCTCCTCCTTCATTCTTGGGATTGACCCAGGGATGTTCTAACTCTGAGCCACACCCTCAAACCCTATTTTATTTTTCAGACAGGGTCTCACTAAGTTGCACAGTCTGGCCACAAACTGGCCATCTTCCTCCCATAGCCTCCTGGATAATTGAAGTGTGTTGTTGACGGTCTCGCCTGCCAGCCTTGAACCTGTGATCTTCTGTTTTAGGCTCCTAAATACTGGGATTCTAATGTGTATCATTGTACCTGGTTGTGTGTTGGTGTGCTGAGCTACGCCCCCCAGCCCTCCTTTTTTTTTCAGTACTAGGGATGGAGCTCAGGGTTACTGTACCTCCGAGCTACACCCCCAGCCCTATTTTTTAGTCCTTTACTTTTTTGAAACAGTCTCAGTGAGTTGCGAAGGTCCTCACTAAGTAGCTGAGGCTGTCCACGAACCATGATCCTCCAGTCTCAGCCTCCCGAATGCTGGGATTATAAGTGTCCGCCACCACACCCAGCCTCCTTTTCAATATTTATTTGGAAACAGGGTCTCCCAGTGTTGTTCAAGCTGGCCTCAAATCTATGATCCTCCTGTTTCAACTGCCCAAGTACTGAGATTACAGGTGTGTATCACCAGACCCAGCTTTTTTTTTTTTTTTTATGGTAAATATGAGTCTTCCCTAAGTTGCCCACATGCTGGGGCTAGAGGTGCATACCACCACACCTGGCTATTCACAGCTTTTGCCAGTGTGAGCCTACCTGTGCTAAGAGTATTAAAGGAGCCAGCCGTGGTGGCGCACACTTGTAGTCCCAGCATTCTGGAGGCTGAGACCAGAGGATCATGGTTCACGGACAGCCAAGGTTCGTGGACAGTTTCATCTACTTAGTCCCCCTGCAACTTAGTGAGACCCTGTTTTAAACTAAAGAATAAAAAATTGGGCAGGGGGTGTAGCTCAGAGTTAGAATGCCCCTGGGTTCCATCCCCAGTACCGCAAAAAAAGAAAGGTAAAGGAAGAGGAAGACAAAGGGACCACAGCATCTGTTCAGGACGTCAAGATTCTCACACAGGAGATTCAGTGAACCAAGCAAGAGGATAGAGGAGAGAAGAAAGTATCCATCAAATTTTCACATTCTCGCCGGGCGTGGTGGTGCACGCTTGTAATCCCTGCGCTTGGGAGGCGGAGACAGGAGGATGGCGCAGGTTCAAAGCCAGCCTCGCTGGCTTAAGAGACCCTGTTTCAATAAAGTAAAATAAAATAGGTCTGGAAGTGTAGCCCAAAGGTAGAAGGGTTTCCAGGAAACCCCGGTACCACACACACACACACACACACACACACACACACACACACACACACATTCACATTCTCATGCTTTTTTTTTTTAATTTTTATTTCTTTATTTTTTGCAGCACTGGGGATAGAACCCAGGGGCATTCTACCTCCTAGCTACTCCCCCAGCCCTATTTTTTTATCCTTTATTTTGGAACAGGTCTCAGTGGGTTGCAAAGGGCCTAAGTAGCTGTCTGCTAACTGCGCTCCTCCTGCCTCAGCCTCCCAAATGCTGGGATTACAAGCGTGCGCCACCACGCCCGTGTGCCACCACGCCCGGCTGGTTTTTGATTCTTCAAGCACAAGAGATATTCCTGCTATTCTCTTTTCATGTTGCTTCCTTTATCCTGTGTTTCCTGGTCAGCTGGGTTGGGACTCCTTAGGTGAAGAGGTCATCCTCAGCCTAGGAGGCCCACCACTCAATCTTTGTGTGACAATATGCAAGTAAATGATAGAGTAGGTCTTTTCCATGGGAGATGGACTACTTAGCATTGTGGCCTTAGTAATGTGGCTCATGCCCTCAAAGGACAAGTAGGCACCCACAGAAACTCAGCAATTGGAGATGTGGAGGCCGCGCTGGCTAGGTAGAAAACATTTCCGAGAGTCACTGAGCTCTTTGGTGGCTTTGAGTTTCAACCACTCAACCCAACAAGCACGAGCTTCCCCCTGTGAAAGGAGGTGCTGGACTGGGTAACTTGACTATGAGATCCTCTGACCTAAGAGACTAATTTTTTTTTTTTTTTTGTATTGGGGGATGAACCTAGGGGCATTCTACCACCAAGCTACAACCCAGCCCTTTATATTTTTGAAACAGGGTCTTGCTAAAGTTGCTGAGGCTGGCCTTAAACCTTTGATCCTCCTATCTCGACCTCCCAAGTAGTAAGATTCCAGGTGTGTAAATCTCACTCAGCTCCTAAAAGAATAGTTTTGTGGGAAAATGCAAACACCCTTAGTAGACCGCGGGCTGCCCTTTGGTTGGGACCCTGTTTCCAAATAAAATAGAAAACAGGTCTGGGAGTGTAGCTCGAAGGTAGAAAGCCTCTGGGTTCCATCCCCAGCACCACAAAAAGTGTCTAATTTCAAGTTGTTGCTACTTCTTTTCCTTCCTTCCTTCCTTCCTTCCTTCCTTCCTTCCTCCTTCCTTCCTTTATTTGGTACTAGGATATTAATCCTAGGCTCATTCTACCTCTGAGGTACACTTCCAGCTCTGTGTGTGTGTGTGTGTGTGTGTGTGGTACTGGGGGTGGAACCCAGGGGCTTTTCTACCTGTGGGCTATCTTCCCAGACCTATTTCCTATTTTATTTGGAAACAGGGTCCCACTAAGTTGCCGAGAGCCTCACTAAGTAACTGAGGCTGGCTTCAAACCTGTGCGATCCTCCTGTCTCAGCCTCCCAAGTGCGGGGATTACCTATTTCTTATTTGGAAACAGGGTCTCACTAGGCTGCTGAGGCTGACTTCCACTGTGATCCTCCTGTCTGAGACTCCCAGGTACTGGGGTTACGAGTGTGCGCCACCACGCCCGGCTCTTGTTGCCGCCCCTTTAGGCTCCCTCAGTTCTCTACCACTGGCCTCCCAGTTTGGATGAAGAGTGGGTCAGGTCGCCTCCATAATCTCCAAGACCGGCCCATTAGCCTTAGAGTTGTGCCCTTGTATCTTTGACTCTCCCGTCTCAGCCTCCCGAGTACTGGGATTATAAGCATGTACCACCACACCTGCTTCGTCCATTAGTCTTTAAGTGTTTCCTGTTGGTTTGTGAGGCCAACAGTGTTGAGAGCCAAGGAATGAACTAACCAAATCCCAGAGCTCCCAACCTAGATTTTAGATGGGTCTCAGACCTCAGTCACTATCCCACAGACCACTGTTACTTACCAAGGGCAGAAATGGAAGTTCCCACCAACCTGAAAACATGATTTTTTTTTGGGGGGAGGTACGGTATTGGGGATGGAACCCAGGGGCATTATGCCTCTGAGCTACACCCGCAGCCTGTTAAATTTTTTTTTTTTTTTTTTTTTGTGTGTGTGTGTGTGTGTGTGTGGTACTGGGGGTAGAACCCAGGGGCTTTCTACCCCCGGGCTATACACCCAGACCTATTTTATATTTTATTTGGAAACAGGGTCTCACTAAGTTGCTGAGAGCCTCACTAAGTAGCTGAGGCTGGCTTCGAACCTGTGCGATCCTCCAGTCTCAACCTCCCAAACCCGGGGATTACAAGCGTGCGCCACCACACCCGGCTTAGTCTTATTTAATTTTGAAACAGGGTCTCACTGAGTTGTGAAGGGCCTTGCTAAGTAGCTTAGGCTGTCCCCAAACCACAATCCTCTGGTCTCAGCCTTCTGAATACTAGGATTACAAGCGTGCACCACCACACAGAGCTCAGATTTTTCCTAAGCAGTGCCTGGCCCATAGTTACAATCATAGACCACTTGTAAATATCGAGTGTTTGGAAGATACTACTTCCCCCTCTGCCACCACTCAGCCCGTTGTTTTGTTTTTTGGGGGTTTTGTTTTTGTTTTTGTATGTGTGTGTAGTACTGGGGTTCCTGGAAACCCTTCTACCTCCGGGCTACACTCCCAGACCCATTTTTATATTTTTATTTGGAAACAGGGTCTCTTAAGCCAGAGAGGCTGGCTTTGAGCGTGATCCTCCTGCCTCCGCCTCCTAAGCGCAGGGATTACAAATGTGCGGCACCACGCCAGGCCTTTTTTTTTTTTTTTTTAATGGTCCTGGGGATGGAATGCAGAGGCAACCTACCTCTGAGCTACACCCCCCAGCACTATTTTTTATTCTTTATTTTGAAATAGGGTCTCACTGAGTTGCAAAGGGCCTAAGTAGCTGAGGCTGGCTGTGAACCCCAATCCTCCTGTCTCAGCTTCCCAAATGCTGGAATTACAAGCGTGCGCCACCATGCCCAGCTTCCTATTTTTTTTTCCCTTGAAACAGGTTCTCACTAAGTTGCAGAGGACCTCACAAGGAGCTGAGGCTAGCTGTGAACCTGAGATCCTCCTGTCTCAGCCTCCCAAGTGCTGGAATAACAAGTGTGCGCCATCACACAGGGCTTCCCCAGCTCCCCTGCTTTCTTCTTCTTTTTTTTTTTTTTTTTTTTTTTGGTGGTACTGGGGTTCCTGGAAGCCCTTCTACCTCCGGGATACACTCCCACAGGCTACACTCCCAGACCTATTTTTTAACCTTTTCATTTGGAAACAGGGTCTCTTAAGCCAGCGCGGCTGGCTTTGAACCAACGCGATCCTCCTGTCTCCGCCTCCCAAGTGCGGGGATTACAAGCGTGCGCCCCCACGCCCGGCTCCTTTCTTTTTTTAAATATAAGATCTCCCTACGTTGCTGAGGCTGACTGGCTTGAACTTTTGATCGTCTTGCCTCAGCCCCCTATGGACTATAATGTGCTCTTAACTGAACACCGAGAAGACTAAAGTCTTCTTCACAAATGAAGTCTAGCAGGCCGGATTCTCCACCACTCCTTGGCCACGGCTGTCATGTTCTTCCTCCTGTTGAAGCTGAATCTGGCATGCTGCACGGCACAAGACCCACCTTGTTCAGGCAAAGGCCATGGTAGACAGAACTAACCACACGGTATCCTAGCTGGGGGGCTGCATGAGAGTTAGGAGCTGCCGTACTTTTTCACAATTTAGTGTAGTGTTTCTCATAGTTGTTAGAACTATGACGATTCGACGAGGAAAGCAGGACAGGGAAACATAGAAGGCAATCATGGACGGCCTAGAACCCTCCCCCGCAGAATCTGCTTGCTACTCCAAGCAAACCTAAGTTGGTCTTAAGCCTCCAGACTGGCCAGATGCAGAGCAGAGCCAAGGATAGCCTTCCGGCTTGTGGAGTCTGTTTTCATTGCTTTCTTTTCTTTTTCTTTTTTCTGGTTAGTCCTGGGGATTGAACCTAGAGGCATTTTACTTCTGAGCTATACCCCCAACCCATTTTTCTTTATTTATCTTTGTGGTACTGGGAATTGAATCCAGGAATATTCTATCTCTGAGATAAACCCCAGCCCTATTTTATTATTTTTATTTTGAAAAAGGGTGTCACTAGGTTGATTAGAACCTCACAACTTGCTGAAGCTGTCCTTGAACCTGCAACCCTCTTGTCTCAGCCTCCCAAGTAGTGAGATAGCCGGGGGTGGTGGTACACGCTTGTAATCCCAGCACTTGGGAGGCTGAGACAGAAGGATCGCACAGGTTCGAAGCCAGCCTCAGTTACTTAGTTAGTGTGGCTCTCTGAAACTTAGACCCTGTTTCCAAATAAAGTATAAAATAGGTCTGGGAGTATATGGCCTAGAAGTAGAAAAGCCCCTTGGTTCCACCCCCAGTACCACAAAAAAAAAAAAAAAATGTAGTGAGATTACAGGTGTGCCCCAATGCGCCCAGCTGTTTCTTGATTTTATTATCATTGTGTGTGTGTGTGTGTGTGTGTGTGTGTGTGTGTGTGTGTGTGTGTGTTACTAGGGATTCCGGCTAGGGGTGTTCTACCTCTGAATTACAACCCCAGCCTTATTTTATTTTTACTTTGAAACAGGGTCTTGCTAGTTGATGAGAGTCTCGCTACTTGCTGAGGCTGTCCTTGTGCTTGGGTTCCTCCTGTCTGAGCCTCCAAAGTACTGGGATCACAGGCGTGTGCCACCAAGCTCTGCTCCTTCCTTGACTTTTCATAAACATCTTATTTTGTACCCAGCATCCAGTGAAGTCCAGAATTTATGTGTGTGTGTGTGTGTGTGTGTGTGTGTGTGTGTGTGTGTTGTGAGTGATACTGGGGATGGAACCCAGGGGCCTTTTACCTCTGGGCTACACTCCCAAATCGATTTTTTAAATTAATTAATTAATTATTTATTTATTTGTTTATTTATTTTTGCAGGTCTGGGGATAAAACCCAGGGGCATTTGACCTCCAAGCTACATCCCCTGCCCTATTTTTTTATTCTTTATTTTGAAACAGGGTCTCACTAAGTTGCAGAGGGTCTCACTAAGTAGCTGAGGCTGTCCATGAACCGCGATCCTCTGGTCTCAGCCTCTCCAACGCTGGGATTACAAGCGTGCGCCACCACGCCTGGCTATGATGTCTAGAATCGTGATGTTCAGGGCACATGCCAGGCCAGGGATGTCAATTGGGACTTGGTTTAGAAAGGAGCAGTGGACCTTGGATCACTTCACTTGAGATCAGTGAAGAATGAGCCAGTAAGGAGGATAGACCCTCGGGGGGCACCGACATTTGGGATGGGAAAGAAATGTCCCTGTGCGAGGCTACAGGCAGAGATATCCGAGGACAAGTCAGGCTGCATTGTCATAGGCTGCTGGGATGGAGGTAGTAACCAAGATGAATGAAGAATGCTCAGAAAAATGGGTTCCCTCGAATCTTTGCTGGACAGAGGCTGTCATGGAGGAGGCATGAATGAGAGGTGAGGGACTGGAGTGCTTGGGCTTCCTCCTCACTTCAAGGGAAGCAGGCCCACCTTTGACATATATTTTGTGAACAGGATTAAACCCAGGGGCATTTGACCTCTGAGCTTGAGCTCCAGCCCCAACCCCCCCCCCCTTTTTGTTTGGAAACGGGTCTCACTAGGTTGCTGAAGCTGTCTTCAAACTATAATCCTGTCTCAGCCTCCCAAGTACCTCTTGGGATTACAGGAGTGTGCTGACACACCCGGTTTATTTTTCACACTCTAGGGTTCTAAGTAAGATTTTATTTGCACAAAGGAAATTTCTGCCTTAAAAAAAAAAAAATCACCAAGCCTGTTTGTGGTGGTACTTGCCTGTAACTTGGAAGGCTGAGACAGGATCACAAGTTCTAGGACAGCCTCAGCAAGTAGTGATACTCTCAGCACCCTGGTGAGACCCTGTATCAAAATAAAACCAAGGTAGTGGGGGGGGGGGGCATGGTGGCACACGCTTGTAATTTGGGAGGCTGAGACAGGAGGATCGCAGTTTGTGGCCAGCCTCAGTTACTTAGTGATGCCCTTTGCAACTCAATGAGACCCTGTTTCAAAATAAAGAATAAAAAATAGAGCTGGGGGTGTAGCTCAGAGTTAGAATGCCCCTGGGTTCCATCCCCAGTACAGCAAAATAAAATAAATAAAAATAAAAACAGGTAGTGCAAGCTTGTAATCCCAGTACTTAGGAGGCTGAGACTGGAGGATTGCAGGTTCGCAGCCAACTTCAGCTACTTAGACCCTCTGCAACTTAGTGAGACCCTGTCACAAAGTAAAGAATAAAAAATAGGAGCAGGAGCTGGGCATGGTGGCACTTAATTGTAATTTCAGTGCTTGGGAGGCTGAGACAGGAAGAATGCAGATTCATAGCCAGCCTCAGCAATTTAGTGCAGCCTTACACAATTTAGACCTATTTCAAAATAATATAAGCCCGGCGTGGTGGTGCACACTTGTAATCCCAGCATTCGGGAAGCTGAGACAGGAGAATCACAGTTTGGGGACAGCCTCAGCTACTTAGTGAGGCCCTTTGCAACTCAGTGAGACCCTGTTTCAAAATAATTAAAAATAGGGCTGGGGGTGTAGCTCGGTGGTAGAATGCCCCTGGGTTCCATCCCCGGTACCGTAAAATAAATACATATTAAATAAAATAAATAGAGCTAGGGGTATAGCTCAGATATAGAATTCCTGGGTCCTATCCCCAGTAACACACACACACACACACACACACACACACACACACACACACACACACACACACACACCACCACCATCATCATCATCATCATCATCAAGGCAGGCATGGTAGTGCACACCTGTAATCCCAGTACTTGCGAGGCTAAAACTAGAGGATCTCCGTCTGGTTCAAAACCAGCTTCAGCAATCTGATGAGGCCCTGTTTCAAAATAAAAATAAAAGCCGGGCGTGGTGGCGCACGCTTGTAATCCCTGCGCTTGGGAGGCAGAGACAGGAGGATCGCGCAGGTTCGAAGCCAGCCGCGTGCACTGGCTTAGGAGACCCTGTTTCCAAATACAAATGTGAAAATAGGTCTGGGAGTGTAGCCCAGAGGTAGAAGGGCTTCCAGGAACCCCAGTACCACCAAAAAAATAAAAATAAATAAAAAATAAAAATAAAAGCCGGGCGTGGCGGCACATGCTTGTAATCCCAGAATTTGGGAGGCAGAGATGGGAGGATTGCAGTTCACAGACAGCCTCAGCTACTACTTAGGCCCTGTTTCAAAAAAAATAAATAGGGCTGAGGGGGGTGTAGCTCAGAGGTATAATGCCCCTGGGTTCCATCCCCAGTACCAAAAAATAAAATAAAATAAATAAAAAATAAAAAAGAGTTGTGGGTATACCTCAGAGGTAGAACACCCCTGGATTTCATCCCCAGAACTACACACACACAGTCACCAACTAAGCCGGGCGTGGTGGCGCACGCTTGTAATCCCCGCACTTGGGAGGCTGAGACAGGAGGATCGCATGGGTTCGAAGCCAGCCTCAGCTACTTAGTGAGGCTCTCAGCAACTTAGTGAGACCCTGTTTCCAAATAAAATATAAAAAAGGTCTGGGAGTATAGCCCGGAGGTAGGAAGCCTCTGGGTTCCACCCCCAGTACCACCAAAATAAATAAATAAATAAATAAATAAATAAATAAATAAATCAAAGTCACCAACTGGTATACAGAAGGAAATACATTGAAAACAGCCAAATAAACTGGGAAACCTATCATTACATTTACTTACTGCTTTAGATTAGTGCTGACCCAAACGGGTAAACTAATGCTTATCAAGGGGAAGACATTTCAAGGCAGTGGGTAGTAGCAGAAGTAATAGAATATATGCGCCACAAACCAGGTGGTTGCCAGAGAGGCAGAATTTATTCACAGTAGGATTGTGTGATCCTTTAGGCCTGTTCCAGGGCTTTTTGGCCAAACTACCACCCCAAGGACTGGACTTTGCATTTGAATGGCCAGAAGAGAGTAGTTGCCCTGAACAAGGAGGAAAGTTCTGTGCACCAAACTGGTGCTAGGCCCATTGTTTTAAGTCTCACAACAGCCCATTCAAGTAGGTTTCTTAATTTACAGATTAAGAAACTGGAGAGCTGGGTGTGGTGGCTCATGCCTATAATCCCAGTACTTTGAAAGCTGAGGAAGGAGGATGGCAGGTTCAAGAATTGCCTGAGCAATGTAGTGAGACTCTTCAGCAACCTCGCTGACTCTGCTTCAAAGCAAAAAAAAAATTGCTGGGCATGGTGGCACACACCTGTAATCCCAATACTTGGGAGGCTGACACAGGGGGATTACAGGTGGGAGGCTAGCCTCAGTAACTTAGAACCTGTTTTGCTTACTTTTATTTTATTTTCACGGGTCTGTGGATGGAACCCAGGGGCATTCCACCTCCGAGCTACACCCTCTGCCCTAATTTTTTATTCTTTATTTTTGAAACAGGGTCTAAGTTGCAGAGGGCCTCACTAAGTGGCTGAGGCTGTCCACGAACCACTATCCTCTTGTCTCAGCCTCCCGAATGCTGGGATTACAAGCGTGAGCCACCACGACCAGTTAATTAATTAATTAATTAATTTGCAGTACTGGGGATTGAACTTAGGGGCATTCTAACTCTTAGCTACATCCCCAACCCTATTTTTTTTTTTTTTTTTTTTTTTTTTTTTTTTTTTAGTAATACTAGGGACTGATCCCAGGGGCATTCTACCTCTGAGCTATACACCTCCAGCCCTAATTTTTATTCTTTATTTTGAAAGAGTCTCACTAAATTGCAGAGGGCCTCAGTAAGTAGCTGAGGCTGGCCGCTAACCTGTGATCCTCTTGTCTCAGCCTCCTAAGTACTGGAATTACAAGCATGCACCACCACACCTGGCTGAGAACCTGTTTTAAAACAAAAAAATAAAATAAAATAGGCCTAGGGGTATAACTCTGAGGTAGAATGTCCTTGGGTTTAATCCCCAGTACTAAAAGAGAAATGGACAAACTAGGATTCTAACCAGTAACTTGAGTTTTTCCCCTTGAACATGAAGGATTCTTTTTGGCATGGTTGATGGTCAATAGTTTTTTTTTTTTTTTTTTTTTTTTTTAATGGCAGTAGGGATTGATCTTAGGGGTATTCTACCTCTGAGCTATCCCCCAGCGTCATTTTTTATTTTTATTTTTATTTTTTTTTCTGGTACTGGAGATGGAACCCAGTGGCATTCTATCTCTGAGCTATACCCCCAGCCCTGCATTTTATTCTTTATTTTATTTTATTTAATTTATTTAATTAATTAATTTATTTATTTATTTTTCGCGGGTCTGGGATTGGAACCCAGGGGCATTTGACCTCCGAGCTACACCCCCTGCCCAATTTTTTATTCTTTATTTTGAAACCGGGTCTCACTGAGCTGCAGAGGGCCTCACTAAGTAGCTGAGGCTGTCCGCGAACCTCGATCATCTGTCTCAGCCTCCTAAATGCTGGGATTACAAGCATGTGCCACCACGCCCGGCTATTCTTTGTTTTGAAACAGGGTCTCACTGAGTTGTGGAGGGCCTCACTAAGTAGCTGAGGCTGGCCGTGAACCCAGACCCTCCTGTCTCAGCCTCCCAAATGCTGCTGGGATTACAAGCGTGTGCCACCACGCCCAGCTCCAGCCTCATTTTTTATTTGGAAACAGTCTTGCTAAATTGCTGAGGTTTGCTTTGAACCTGCAATCCTCCCATCTTCCAAGTTTTGGGATTACAGGTATGAGCCAGCACACCTGCGTCATAGTCGTCTTTTACAGCTGTCTGAGGTTCAGCAGGGCACTGACACTGCTATCTTTTTGGCAGTCACTAAGGTGCATCTTAATCACCATCTGCCATAAGCATCCTAAAGAACCATGAATGCCCTTTTTGTGATTAGGGAGTGTCTGTGTGTGGTGCCTCTGAGACAGATCAAGGGCATCAGAAAGTGTGACATTTTTTAGTATATGTGTCAATGAGTCAAGGTCATATACGTGGTTGGGAGACAAACCTTGCCTCTTTGAGGATAATTTTCTGGAAAGGTTCAGAAATGATTTAGAACTATGTGGGGACAAACTCCTCTTGGAGTTAGGGAAGTGAGAGGTGTGGAGCCAGAGGAGAGGCAGAAGCCGGGCGTGGTGGCGCGCGCTTGTAATCCCACCATTAGAGAGGCTGAGACAGGAGGATCATGGTTCATGGACAGCCTCAGCTACTTAGTGAGGTCCTTTGCCACTCAGTAAGACCTTGTTTCAAAATAAAGAATAAAAAATAGGACAGGGAGTGTAGCTTGGAGGTAAAATGCCCCTGGGTTCCATCCCCAGTACTGAAAAATAAATAAATAAAAAATAACCAAGCTGGGCGTGGTGGCACGCACTTGTAATCCCAGCATTTGTGAGGCTGAGACCGGAGGATCACAGTTCGCCGACAGCCTCAGCTACTTAGTGAGGCCCTCTGCAGCTCAGTGAGACCCGGTTTCAAAATAAAGAATAAAAAATTGGGCAGGGGGTGTATCTCGGAGGTCAAATGCCCCTGGGTTCCACCCCCAGACCTGCAAAACAACAACAACAACAACAACAACAACAACACCCAAAAGGCTAGGGATGTAGCTTGGAGGTAGAAGCCCCTGGGTTCAATCTCCAATACCAAATTAAAACAAAATACTAGCCGGGCGTGGTGGCGCATGCTTGTAACCCCTGCGCTTGGGAGGCGGAGACAGGAGGATGGCGCAGGTTCGAAGCCAGGCTCACTGCCTTAAGAGACCCTGTTTCCAATAAAATATAAAATAGGTCTGGGAGTGTAGCCCAGAGGTAGAAGGCCCCTGGGTTCCAACCCCAGTACCACCAAAACCAAAAGCAAAACAAAAAAACAGAATGCTTGCGCTTTTAACTTTCAACAGAAGCTCAGACCTTCACATAAGAGAATAAGATAACACATTTATTATCATATTTGATCCTCATAATGACAAAGATTCCTATGTTTATCTTCTTTTTGTGTGTGTGTGGGTCTGGGGATGGAACCCAGGGACATTTGACCTCTGAGCTACACCCCCTGCCCTATTTTTTATTCTTTATTTTGAAACAGGGTCTCAGTTGCAGAGGGCCTCACTAAGAAGCTGAGGCTGTCCGCAATCCCCTGGTCAAATGCCCCTGGGTTCCATCCCCAGACCTGCAAAACAACAACGACAACAACAACTGGTTTCAGCCTCCTAAATGTTGGGATTACAAGTGTGTGCCACCATACCTGGCTTGTTTATCTTCTTTAGCAGGAAAGGAGACGGGTCCACAGATAAGAAAGGACAAATGGGAGGCAGGGACTAAACATCCAGGCTCTTAGGGATGGCTGTGTGGATCAGTGGAAGAGCACTTACCTAGCATATGTGAAGCCCTGGCTTTCAGTCTCAGCTCTGCAAAAATAAATAACCAGATTAATATTCTTTCTGCTCGGCCACTTTGCCTGATCTCACATTAACTCAGTATCTGTTATGCCTTCAGCTAGAGCAGAGTTGCTTGGGAAATGAAACAGAAGATCCAGACTTCAGGAAAACTCTGCTTAGAGATAGGAAAACTTGCCGGGCGTTGTGGCACACGCTTGTAATCCCCGCGCTTGGGAGGCAGAGACAGGAGGATCGCGCAGGTTCAAAGCCAGCTGCGCACGCTGGCTTAGGAGACCCTGTTTCCAAATAAAAATGTAAAAATAGGTCTGGGAGTGTAGTGTAGCCCAGAGGTAGAAGGGCTTCCAGGAACCCCAGTACCACCAAAAAAAAAAAAAAAAAAAAAAAAAAAAAAAAAAAAGAGAGAGAGAGAGGAAAACTTGGTCCTTTCCCTAAGGAAGATGAACCTCAACCTGGCTCTGTGGCGGCTTGCCAGCGAATACAAACCCTCATCTCCTGGCCTTTTCTCCTTCACAGCTTTTTCCTTAATGATCCCATCTACGGAGGTACCGTCCACATTCCAGTCCCCAGTTGCACTGAGATATTCCACTGCCCTTCCTAGATCGGCGTGTCTTCCCACCTGCCCTGTCTCCTGAGTGGGAAGTGTCCATCATGGACTCTGAGTAAAGGATATGTCCGTAGAGCCTGTCTAACTCCAATTTCCATCCACATTTCACAGGGAAACAGGTCCAGAAGGAGGAAGGGAGTTGCCTAAGACTATTAACTGGCCACGCTAAGTGTTAACCCTCTTCAACCTCTGCCCATAGAAGGCCACTGGCTGCTGCTTTCCCTCTACTACCTACACCAAGCAGTCACCCACCCCCCTTGAGTTCTTCTCAAACATTGCTCTCCGTCTCCACTGCCACTGTCCTGGCCAAGCACTCATGACTTGCCACCTGGATTATCAGGACGGTCTTAACTGGCAGGCCCTATCCTGCCCATAGGATTCCAAGGTCCTTCGCATTCTGCATATGCCACCTTATATCCACACTAGGTTCCTTTCTTCAGTGCCTCAACATGTCTTTCCCGTTCACACAACGAGAGCCCTGGATGTAGGCTCAGTTCTGTTGGACACATGTCGGGTGACCACTGGACTCATAATTCCTTTCTGGCGGGAGCTAGGGTAAACAGCAAATGATGCAGGGAAGGCCCTGGGTCAGATTTGACTTGCAGGTTGCTGAGGATGGGAAGCACTCTCTGGAATGAGTGGCTGAGAAAAGAAGCCTTTTGTTGTTTGGTTCCTCCAACCAAAAGATGTACCTTGGTATTACAACAGCCTCTGCCTGCCCTGCGTGTAGGCACCCACGCGGAGCCCACCCCCAGAACCCATCCAGCTAAGATGCTGTTTTACACCTAGTTCTGGGCCTATAGTCCTGTGGCCATGCTGCGGGCACATTCTGCTGTGTAAGGCCAAGAGTGTTAACCAGGTGTTAAGTCTTTCACGGTTTGGTTTCATCTCTCCAAACCCGATTTTCATGACTATCACACCTGAAGGCCCCACAGGTTTTCCATCTACCCTTTGCTGCCCTATACAGAAAATAACTCGCACCTTCATTTCTTCCTGATCTTTCAGACTCACATTGAATGCCATATTCACACAGCCCTTTGATGGTTTTTTTTTTGGGGGGGGGTCCTGGAAGGAATCTCCCTTTTCTGAGCACTTATGGATGTCAATTTATACATTCTTTTCTCAGTTTTTTTTTTTTTTTGTTTTGTTTTGTTTGTTTTTGCCGGTCTGGGGATGAAACCCAGGGGCATTCTACTTCCGAGCTACACCCCGTGCTCTATTTTTTATTCTTTATTTCGAAACCGGGTCTCACTGAGTGGCAAAGGGCCTCACTAAATAGCTGAGGCTGTCTGCGAACTGCGATTCTCCGGTCTCAGCCTCCCGAATGCTGGGATTACAAGCGCGTGCCACCACGCTCAGCTTTGCCTCAAGTTCTTAACCGCACCTATTACCTTCACTGGATCTAGAACCCTTGGAGGGTTCTGTGAGCATGTCAGGCAGTCTCCAACTGCACCCAGCAGCAGGTACAGTGGGAATGTCAGCCTTACCCACACTAGGTGCTTAGACCTAAGTACCTGTTGCCCCGGGCACAGGCCTCCCGCTAGCATTGCTCATTTTTAGGTGTCTAACAATGTGGGCCAGGCGTTTAGGTCACACAGCCAGGGCAGCCTGAACATTCCGGCCAGTCGCTAGGGTGCCCTACCAGCCTCTCTCGACCCAGCTCCAAATCGGTTGTGTGTGGAGGAGATGGGAAGCAGCCTGGCCGGCACGCCGACTGCGCCCCTGCGGACTTCGAATCCCAGAATGCCTCCTTCCAGTCCGAGGGCCTTGAAATACGAGCGGCGGCGGTGCGGGAGATCCAGGGGCTTCTGCCACGGCTGCGCTTCCCACTCGCGGCTCGTTTCATTTATTTTTATTTTTTTGGAGGGAGGGGGCGTTCAATGAAGGGGAAGAGGCGGGGCGAGGGGCAGGGGGCGGGCCCGCGGTGACTGACGCGAGCGCCGGGGAGCCAATGGCCCGCGGGGGGCGTTCCCCCATTCAGTGCTCCTCGCCGGGCTCGGAAGGTATGTTAAACAGCTGCTTTTAATTTGGTCCCCCCAATCCCCGGCGTTTGGGGGGCCGGCTGCCGGCCGCTCGCTGGGGCCGGCCGGGTGCCGGCCGAGGCGGCGCGGGCCGGGCGGGGAGGCCGGGCGCCTCGCGGCCGAGGTAGGCGGGGGCAGGCCGGGCAGGAGTGCTGGCGCCGCCCGCCGCCGTGTGCTCCGGGCCGAGCGAGGGGAGGGTCGGCTCGGTCCCCGCGCCCGCCGCGCTGCCCGGTGTCGCGCCGAGCGGCCGGCTGGGTAGGCTCCGGCGGCCCGCGGCGAGTGGGGCCGGCAGGAGAGCCGCCTCTCCCTTTATGCCTTCAAAAAAGAAGAGAAAAATACTGTAAAGAAAGGGGGGCGGTGGGATCCCGCGCCGGCCGGACCTGGCCGGGCTGCGGCGCGCAGGGGGCGGCGGCCGGCCGGACCGGGCGCCCGAGTCCGCGCGGGCGGCGCGCCGGAGGGTTTTGTTTCTGCCGGCAAACTTGTCGGAGGGGGCGGCGGGCGCGCGGCCGCGGTTGTTAGGGACTCCGGGGGCGGGGGCAGCCGGGCGGCGCGAGGGCCCGGGGCGGGGAGCTCGGGGGAGCCCGCGGACAGCCGGGCGCCGGCCGCCAGGCCGCGGCGGCGAGCGCTGTGCCGGCGTGGGAGCCCGCGGGAACTCGGCGGCGCGACTTAGCGCAGCCGAGCACCGAGCTGCCTCCTTCCCCGCCCACCGCTCGCGGCCGCGGCGGGGGCGCGGCGCCTCCCCTCCCCTCCCCTCCCGGCCGCCGGGCGCCCCCTTCCCGCGAGGTGCCGCTGCGGGCCGCGGACGGGCGGGAGCGCGGCGAGTGTGCGCGCCCACGAGGGGGTGGTCTGAAAGGGGCAGTGAAGGTCGGAAACTGGGAAAACAGACTCCACGCTCTGAATCGGGAAAAGGAAATGCATCAGCGGGCGGGGAGGGGCGCCGGGGGCGCGCCTGTCAGCCGGGATGGCGGCCGCGGGCGGGGAGGCGGGGCGCTGGTGCTCGGTGCGGCGCCGGGGAAGGAGCTGGGCCTGCTCCCCGGAGTGTGGGGCTACACCTGTCTCCACTTCTGAGCCCAGACTGTTTACTATCTACTCCGCCGGTGGCTTGTGCAACCGGCCTGGAGAGGACCCGAGGGGCGGGGCCGTTTCCTCCTCCACCCACCTCGGCCTCTTCCAGAAGTCCCGCCTTCTCTTGTCTTCCACTGGTTGCGCGACATTCCCTTTTCCCCTTCTCGAATGTGGATTGGATGGCATTCTCTCGAGCTCCGCCTATCCGGAGGCCGGGCTGGAATTTAAGTTGCTAGGATTTTTTTCCGTGAAGGGCGGGGGGGATGGCTCTCGCGGTCTACGTGAGGCACGAGGTCCCGCCCCCACTTCTGATTGGTGGGACGAATAGGCCCGCCTCCCCGGCGGAGCGACCCGGGAGAGGGAAGTCCGAGGCGTCTCCCCGCCTCCTCCTCGCTGCAGAGCGCGCTCCGCACGTGTGAGGCCCGCCTAGCTTCTTCGAACTGCCCTCCCGCCCGGAAGTCCCAGGCTCCGCGCCCTTGGCGCGGGGGGCGGGGAGAGCTGAGGCGGACACAAAGATTCCTCCGAGGCTCGAGATCTGGTAGCCCTTGGGGTGAATCTCGGGGGTTGCAGTGGGGAGTGAATTTGGGAGCGTAGCTCCGGGGTTGCTGCAGGCGTTGAGAGGAGGGCGTGGGATCTGTCCACCTGGGCTGCGACCAAGCACCAAACTTCCGCGGCGGCCTCTCGCCTGTTTGCACGCTCCTTGACTCCCTGAGCATAAAAGCTTCAGGACGCTGTCGGCGCTAGTCGTGTCTTTTGCCCCGGGCATGGCAGCTGCGTCTTTAGTTGGCTGTATCTAAAGTTCTCCAACAATCTAGTGTTGGATCCTTAGGCAGGATTCAGGGCAGCTTGTCCCCTGTGGCCAGGGGATATCGGGGTGGCCTAATTCTGCATAGGTTCAGAGTGGTTTTTGATGTCCAGGTGCGAGCGCCATGTGGTACCCAGTATAGTGGAGGAAGCGGGCTCAGAGTTAAAGGTAACCTCCAGTCAGTTCTGCTGGAGTGCCGCGTCTTCATAACCTCGGAGCGGTTCGGCCCTGGTGTCGCTTTCGTTCGTCTGACTTATTTTTAGAGCTCTGTCCCGAGGCAGGGTTTGGCTTGGTTACCGGAAGGCTGCCCCCACCTGTCGGCCCCTTGTAGAGTTCACAGAGCGCTGCAGTGACCTCACAGCTCCAAGCCCAGTCTTGAAGTGAAGACCCACCTGTTGCCAGTGCTCGTTTCTGGCAGTCTTCACTGGATTTCAGGAGGGCAGTGTTGGACCTAGAAATGGGTTTTCTGGGGCCAGTCATTACGGAGAGGAATTCATCTTTTTCGAGAGGGAATATCCCTTTTGCAGGAGAGAGGGATGACTAGACCGGCCTCCTCTTGAAGCTGCGAGAGCACCCCCCACCCCCGACCATACCCTCATTTAATTAATAAGGAACTAGGCATCGCATGGACTTTATCTGTGTATTGTAGGCATTATTACCTACACAGGGCTTGGGGACTGCCCTTCACACTCTTAACAAGGATGAGAGCTTTTTTTTCTCTTTTTTCTTAAGACCAAATCTCGCTCTGTTGGCTCAGCCTCTCGAATAGCAGAGACTACTGGAACTCGCCTGTGCACAGACGTTCTTATTTTTTGATCCCCAAATCTAGGATTTTTATCCTATCTCTGAGTGAGTATATCCTTAAGTTTCATTTATACCATGGCCTGCTTTAGCTGTTTTCCCCTGCATTTCAGTACTTCTAGTCTGAGGACGCCTCTAAGATCTACTCCGGTGATTGCAAATACGTTTGGCTTCAAGCTCCGCCTTCCGGAGGCTTGCCAGGGCGGTGGCTTTAGGGGCCGTTCTTTTGGTTATCCCCGCCCTCTTAGGACTACATATTCAGGATCAAGGAATGTAGGAGTTAGGAGTGTGCAGTCACCCCAAGCGGAGGGCCAGCGATCCCTGGGGTTATCTCAGTTGGGCTCCGGACCTTAGTTCTTTCTCTTCACCTGTTAGCTGCCTCAGATATGTGTGTTTACGTGGAGGGAGCGAGCTTAAAACTAAAGGATGAGGTTCTCATTGTTTTGGGAAGGGATTCTTCCGAGCTATCAATGCCACCGCCGTTCCCCTTGAAATCCCAGTGTCTCGGGTCTCGGCTGCGGAGCTCCGTGTTACTTCTTGTCCTGGGCCGTGGAACTCTGAGCTTCAGTCTCTAGTGTAAACATTCCACAAAAGGACTGCTAAGGTTCAGCCTCCTCACGCGGGGCGGAATCGGTTCCTTCCTGGACGGGCGCAGTGGCCAATGGAGGCTCCTACCCCTGCCAAGATAACCAATCCAACTGTTGGGGGCGGAACCTGGTCTGGCAGTGTGGTAGGCGGAGCCTGTTTCACTTACGGACATTTTACCCCATATCGGTTACTTACCTTCCTGGGGCGGTGGGAGAGCCGGAGGTAGCCTTCCAATGCGATGACCGGCGGAGGCGGGAGCCGATTTGTTAGGCCTGTGGCTGAGGCGGTATGGGGCGGGATATAGGGTTTTCTCCAATGAGATGTGAAAGGCTTCCCTGTTTCCTCCAATAGTGTCAGGGCTTGGGGGTGGGATTCGGCAATTGGTCTCCAATAGGCGGGGTTGAGTTAGGGGCGCTCCCCGCCAATAGGGGCGTGGAGAAGGTGAGCAGCTCCTCCTCCCCTCCCGGCCGACGGGGAAGGGGCGGGAAGTCGGCGGGCAGGCGGCAGTGATTGGTTAAGTCTTTGACGGATGGATGCCGTATCCTCTGGCGGAGCGAAGCTGAGCCTTCCCTCGTCGGGGCGGGCCGGGGGAGTGGGCGGGATTTCCCGGGTAACAGAGAAGCGGCCGCGGCGGTACAGGCGGTGGAGACGGTTTCTCCATCTTCCCCCTCCCCTTCCCCCCTCGGAGTTTCCCTCCCTCCCTCCCTCCCTCCTTCCCAGTCTGGGCACCGGGGCCTGTGACCGCTTCGAGAGCGGAGAGGAGGCTGCCAGTCCGCTTCGGCGGGCCTGTGCCCCGCGCCGTTCCCGGGGCCTCCCTGCTGAGTGCGAGGCTCACGCCGAGGGGGACACGCAGTGCTGAGCGGCCGGAGGAGCTTTGCGGTGAGCGCACGCCGGGCCGGGCTCCGGGCGGCAGCCTGGGCGGCGGGTAACGCCAGGCTCGAGGGTGTGTGTTTTTTGGGGGGGCTGACCTCCTCTGCTTCCCGTAGAGCGAGCAGGCGGGAGGCGTGTGGCTGTGTGAGGGGGGCGGGGGGCGGAGCGGCGGCTTTCCGTGTGGGAGGGGGAGAGCGGAGTCCCGGTGCGCGGAGGGGGCGGGCTCTCGCGCGGCCCTCGGGGGCGGGGCTGGCGCGCGCGTGCGGTGGTGGGGAAGGGGCGGGGCCGCTGCGCTAAGTGCAGTTTGCGGCGGACCCCCCCCTGTCCTTCGTGGGCGGGGCGTCGGGCCGGCGGCCGCGCTCCCCTTGCCGGGATGAGGGGGACCGAAGGGGGGGTTCGCGCGTGGCTTCAGGGCGCGGCTGGAGGGGGCGTGAAGTCTGTTCTCCACCTTCTCGCGATCCGGTTGGCCGGAGGGGCTGTCCGGAGCGGCGACGCCACGCCCCTTCCCGCCCCCCCGCCGGCTTCCGCCTCCTTGGCAGCGAGGCGTCGCTCGGGAAAGCCCGCGGTCGGGTCTGGCTGGGAGTCACGGCGCCTAGATCTGCCCCGCCCTGTGTCTCCGCGGGTGGGAGGGGCCCTTGCTGCCTGGGAGCCTTGGAAGTGTCAGGACTACACTGGTGCTTCGAGCCTGGGGCTCGAGGGCCGGGTGCCGGAACCGTTGTCTGCTCCTCGCTCCTTGCAACGTGAAATGCACTATATAGTTAGTAGAGTGGGAGCGTGGTTGATGCCACTCCCCTCTTGGTTGAAATGATTGGGACGAGGTGCTCAAAGTTCCTCGCAGGAGCGTCTGCGGTCGAGTGTGGCTGCAGCTGGAATCACGCTTCCGCGGCAGGGATGTGGGGGAGGGGCTGGGAGAGTCCTCTATGACTCCAAGTGTGGTCAGGGACAACCTTTCCTGGAGTTCCCTTGGTTTTCGGTTACTGTAGCTGTGTGGGGCGGGGTTTCTTTTGCACCAATGGGGTGGAGGTGGGTAGTTAGCTAGACTTGGCGACTGTTTCTGTGTCTTAGGACTTTAAACCCATTTAGCCATGCATAGGTAGTTGAAGCTCCTCTCCACAAGGTTGAGATCTTTAACAGGAAGGAC
This sequence comes from Muscardinus avellanarius, assembly GCF_963383645.1. Lineage (NCBI taxonomy): Eukaryota > Metazoa > Chordata > Mammalia > Rodentia > Gliridae > Muscardinus > Muscardinus avellanarius. The sequence goes on along the minus strand of NC_137788.1, from coordinate 140,058,886 downwards.
TGTCTTTCAGTCTAAAAATTGTTCTGCATATGGAAGGTGAAAATTCCAAAAAACTGATTTTTGTTTAATTTTTTGGTGCTGGGGATTAAACCTAGGACATATGCTATGCATTGGCTCTACAAGATAAACCTCCAACCAAATGACTTTTTAGTTAAATATTGAATAAAATGCTCTGATTATTTTAAACATTTGTTTTAATGCTTTTTTTGTGGTACTGGGGTTCCTGGAAATCCTTCTACCTCCGGGCTACACTCCCAGACCCCCCCTTTTTTTTGCATATACTTTTATTTGGAAATAGGGTCTCTTAAGCCAACCTGCGATCCTCCTGTCTCCGCCTCCCAAACGCTCGGGGAATACAAGCGTGCGCCACCACGCCTGGCCTGTTTTAATGCTTTTATTGTACAAGTGGTTCTATGCAACTATAGCTTCATAAATTAAGTTGTAGTTTAGGTAGCTACCGGTAGAAGTCTTCTCTTGCTAGTTTTATATAATTATCTTAGTTCATTTAGATCTTTTTTTTTTTTTTTTTTTTTGTCTGTAACAGGGTCTCACTAAGTTGTGGAGGGCCTAAGTAGCTGAGGCTGGCAGCAAACCTGGGATATTCCTGTCTCAGCCTCCAAAATGCTGGGATTATAAACGTGTGCCACCACACCCAGCTCATTTAGACTACTTTCTGTTTATATTCTATTCAGCCTAGAATGTTGGCTTTTCTTTCCTTTACTTTTCTTTCTTTCTTTTTTTTTTTTTTTTTTTTTTTTTTTGGTGCTGCGGTTAGAACCCAGAGGCTTTCTACCTCTGGATTATACTCCCAGGCCTATTTTATATTTTATTTGTAAACAGGGTCTCACTAAATTGCTGTGGGCCTCACTAAGTAGTTGAGGCTGGCTTCGAACCTGTGCTATCCTCCTGTCTTAGTCTCCCAAGCATGGGGATTACAAGCGTGCGCCACCATGCCTGGCTTAATCGTTGGCTTTTTAAATAGTCTTGGGCTAATGAAGTTTGCTTTTCCTTTTAGTGCTAGAACCCAGTGACAGTCTACTCAGCCTTTTTTTTTTTTTTTTTTTTTTTGGTGGTACCAGGATTGAGCCCAAGACACTCTTAACTCCAAGCTCCATGCCCAGCCTATTTTTTGTTTTGAAACAAGGTCTTACCAATTTGAATAGAATTTCAGTACTTGCTGAGGCTGTCCTCAAACCTTCAAAAAAAAAGATAGGGAACAAACGAAGTAGCAGGGGATATTTTGGGGGCGGTTGGTTCTGGAAGTTGAACTCCAGGGTTTTATAATTCCAAGTCAAATCCTCAGACCTTTTGCTAAATTTCTGAGGCTGGCCTCCAACCTGCATTCTTCCTGTCTCAGCCTCCCAAGTACTGAGATTACAGGTATGTGCCACACCACTCTTTGCAAACAGGGCACTTTAAAATTTTTTTTTTCTTTTTTTTTTTTTTTGGTACTGAGAATGGAACCCAGGGGGCATTTTACCTCTGAGCTACACCCCCAGCCCTGTTTTTTATTCTTTATGTTAAAACAGGGTCTCACTAAGTTGCAGAGGGCCTCACTAGGTAGCTTGGCTGCAAACTCGGAGCCTCCCGAATGCTGGGATTACAAGCATGCGCCACCACACCTGGCTCTGGGTACTTTATATAACTGGAATTATAACACTCTTTGGCCAGATGTGGTGGCACACAGCTGTAATCCCAGAACTTGGGAGGCTGAGACAGAAGGATCACAGGTTTGAGGACAGCCTCAGCAAATAGTGATACTCTGCTCAACCTAGTGAGTCCCTGTTTGAAAATAAAAAATAGCCCGGCGTGGTGGCGCAGGCTTGTAATCTCCACGCTTGGGAGGCGGAGACAGGAGGATCGCGCTGGTTTGGAGCCAGCCTTGCTGGCTTAAGAGACCCTGTTTCCAAATATAAAAAATAGGTCTGGGAGTGTAGCCCAGCGGTAGAAGGGCTTCCAGGAACCCCAGTACCACCAAATAAATAAATAAATAAATAAAACAAAATAAAAAATAAAATAGATTTGGGAATGTAGCTCTGAAGTAGAACACTCTTGGCTTAAATCTCCAGTACTACAAAAATAAATAAATAAATAAATAAATAAATAAATAGTGTGTGTGTGTGTGTGTGTGTGTCCTCTAATATTTTCCCCTTTTATGTCACATAATGTCACATAAACTGTGACCTGGCTAATTTATTTCGTGTGTGTGTATGTGTGTTACTAGGGATGGAATCCAGTGTCATTCTACCTCTGAACTATACACCTAAACACTATTTTTTTAAATTTGAAAACAGGTTCTTGCCAAGTTGTTAAGAACCTCACTAATGTTGCTAAAGCTGAATTTGTGTGTGTGTTGTGGTATTGGGAGTGGAACCCAGGGGCTTTCTACCTCTGAGCTACACTCCCAGACCTAGTTTATATTTTATTTGGAAACAGGATCTCACTAAATAGCTGAGACTGGCTTCGAACTTGTGCAATCCTCCTCTCAGCCTTCCAAGCGCTGGGATCACAAGTGTGTGCCACCACGCCTGACCCTAAAGCTGATTTAGAATCTGAGATCTTTCTGATTCAGCTTTCCAAGTATTGGGATTAAGGTATATGCCACCATTTCTTGCTCTTGTTAGTTTATTTTAATAAGCACTTTTTTGTGGTATTGGGTAATAAAACCAGGGGCATTATACTTCTGAGCTACACCCCCAGCCTAATTTTTTATTCTTTCTTTTTTTTTTTTTTTTTTTTTTTTTTTGCGGGTCTGGGGATGGAACCCAGGGGCATTCAACCTCCAAGCTACACCCCCTGCCCTATTTTTTCTTTTTTTGAAACCAGGTCTCAGTAAGTTGCAGAGGGCCTAAGTAGCTGAGGCTGTCCGCAAACCTAGCTGAGGCTGTCTGCAAACCGCGATCCTCCCGTCTCAGCCTCCCAAATGCTGGGGTTACAAGCGTGCGCCACCATGCCCGGCTATTTATTTTTTGAAACAGAGTCTCACTAAGTTGCAGAGTACATCACTAAGATGCTGAGGCTGGCTGAGAACCTGGATCCTCCTGTCTCAGCCTCCCAAATGCCCGGCTAAATAAGCACTTTACTAAAAAATAAATAGAGCTGGGCCGTGAATTTGTGATTCTCCGGTTTCAGCCACCACAGCCTGCTTGTTTTTCTTAAATTGGGGACGCTGGATATCTAATTCAGGGTTTGGCCTCAAATCCCTGGTCTCAAGAGATCCTCCTGCCTCAGCTTCCCCAGTAACTGAAATTACAGGCCCACAGGCTAGCTTTGATATCTTTTAGCAGATTCAGAACCCTTTCAATTTACTATAAGGGTATAATTAATTTATCTTTGAGGATGTTTGGGCACCAATACGTAAGTGGTTGGGTGCCAAAGGCAGGTGTGTATATAAAAGTTTTTAGACAGAAACAAAACATCAAATGGAATAAAAACACATTGGATTGATCATTTTAATTTGGTTTTTTTTTTTTTTTTGGCCTCTAAGAGAATGCTTGCAATTATGTAACATAGATGACTGTAAAAGAACAAAGTATTGCATTTGATGATGTAAGGGAGAAGAAGAAGGAAAAGGAGAAGACGACAAACATAACACAACCACAACCTAGAAATGATAAAATGAGAACCTTACTAGAAATATATGTGAAACCTGAAATCAGAATTTACAGAATGATATCCAGGCATGATGGTGCACGCTAGTAATCTCACCATTTGAGAGGCTGAGACAGGAGGATCCAGGTTTGTGGACAGCCTCAGCTGCTTAGTGAGGCCCTCTGCAACTCCTCAATGAGACCCTGTTTCAGAATAATGTATAAAATATAGTGCTTGGACAGGCCAGGCGTGGTGGCGCACACTTGTAATCCTAGCACTTGGGAGGCTGAGACAGGAGGATTGCACAGGTTCAAAGCCAGCCTCAGCTACTTAGTGAGGCTCTCACCAACTTAGTGAGACCCTGTTTCCAAATAAAGTATAAAAAAGGTCTGGGAGTATAGCCAGGAGGTAGGAAAGCCCCTGGGTTCCACCTCCAGTACCACAAAAAGAAAAAAAGAAAAAGTAGGGCTTGGGGTATGGCTTGGGGTGGAGATAAAATGCCTTTAAGTTCTATCCCCAGGACTGCAGAAAAATAAAAAAAGAATTTACAGATGAAGCCAGGTGTGGTGGCGCATACTTTTAATGTGTACCAGAAGGCAGAAACTGGAGGATTGCAAGTTGTGGCCTGCGTTTTGAGGCTCTTGGAAACATAATGAGACCCTGTTTTGAAAGAAAGAATAAAAAAATAAGGCCAGGGATGTAGCTTAGAGGTAGAATGCCCCTGGGTTCAATTCCCAGTACCAAAAAGAACCCCCCAAAACAGAACTTACAGAATGAGCCAAGCGTGGCACATACTTACTATAATCCCAGTACTTGGGAGGCTGAGACAAGAGAATTGCAGATTTGAGGACACTGAGCAAATAGTGAGACTCTGATTAACCTGGCGACGCCCTGTTTCAAAATAAAATAGGGCTGAGGGTTTAGCTCAGGCAGAATGCCCCTGGTTCAATCCCCAGTGCCACACATATAATTATCCCACAAATAATTACCAAATGCCTACTAATTGCCAAGCACTGTGCTTATTGTTAGGGTTCCAGGAATGAACAGGGGATTTCCTGCCCCCAAAACACCAGGTCTTCCTTATCTATACATCACTGTATGTAAAGGATATGGTAGTCAACTTCACATAAGCAGAATGCACTCCTGCTTATCTTGTCAGATAAGCAGACCTGAAATCCTCCTATTTTGAAGGAAACTGATGAATTAAGTTGACATGTTTCAGGTCACATACCTGGATAAGGGAGCAAGGGGGTTAGTCTGTGTATGTCTATCTCCAGATTGTAGTAGAAAAGTGTTTTGTGCTATTAGGAATGGAACCTAGAGGCATTCTCCCTCTGGGGTATACCCCAGCCCTATTTCATTTTTTTATTTGGGTATTGCTAGGTTGATGGGCGTCTCACTACTTGCTGAGGCTGTCCTCGAACCTGTGATCCTTCTATTGCAACCTCCCAAGTAATAGGATTACAAACTTGGACCACCACAACCATCTTAACACTTATTTTTGTAGTATCTTCCCCATGTACACATCTCTGCTTCTTTCTAGATTTGTAGTACTTAAGCTGCTCATGAATTGGTTTGACTTGTTAGCATTTCTGCCCAAGATTTTATGAAGAGTATTTTCAGCCAGGTACCATGATATATGCCTATAATCCCAGTGATTCAGGAATCTTAGGTAAGAGGATTGCAAGTTTGAGGCCATTTTGGATAATTTAGTCAGAACCTGTCTCAAAAAGGGATGGGGATGTGGTTCAATGGTAGAGTGTTCTTGGGTTCCAGCCTTAGGATAGCAAAAAATAAATAAGTAAATAAATAAAAATAAAGCCTATAAACTTTACTGTATATTTGAAAATACTACTTTGAACCTGCTATCCTCCTATCTCAGCCTCCCAAGTACTAGGAATCTAGGCATGTGCCACCTCACCCAGCTGGCTTGCTGGTATGTATGTCTTTGTACATGAACCTGATCTTTGTAACTGCTGGGTAAGTTTTCAATGTTGCTCTTGATTTTAGGTTAATTTAGGTATTGATAGACACTTAGATTTTCATACTTAGCTTGTAAATATGTACTTTGTAGATATTTAGGATAAAGACCTGAAAGTAAAATTGTTATATTAGCAGGTCTGCATATTTTAAGTTCTCATTAATGCCTATAAGTTGTTAACCAAATTGGCGACATCAGTTAAAACTTCAACAGTGTTTACCTCTATTCTGATCCACACTGACTATCATCATTTTCTCTTTTAATTTTTGCCAGTTGCTTTGGGGCGAATATACTTTACATTTTTTGTTGTTGTTTACTGGTGAGGCTATATATGGTCTTCCTAGTTAAATTTTTTTTAGTCGTTGTAGTGCAAGGGCCAGTATCATCTGCCACCTTCATATTCGTTTACTAAGCATTTGCTAATTGAGTGAATGAATGAATGAATGAAAGTGAATGCTGCCAGAGGATTCTTCCTGTGCTAGATTTAGGCTTCAGAGGGGATGAATTAGTTAAGTGTGTGATATGGTTAAAAAAGCAGAAGTTGCTAAGGGCATGTGTGCCTTAGACAAGTAAAGAAACTTTTTTTTTCCCCCCAGTACTAGGGATGGAACCCAGGTGCATTCTACCCCAAAGTTACACCTCCAGCTCTACATTTTAATCTTTATTTTGAAACAGGGTCTCACTAAGTAGCTGAAGCTGTCCGCGAACCGCAATCCTCCGGTCTCAGCCTCCCAAATGCTGGGATTACAGGTGTGTGCCAACACACCCGGCTCTTAATTTCTTTTCTGTGAGATGGTAAGGCTCTAGCCAGGCATAGTGACACATACTTGTGATCCAGTACTTGGGAGACTGAAACAGGAAGATAGCAAGCAGGATTGAGGATAGCCGCAGCAACATAAAGATACTCTTAGGAGCCAGGCATGGTGGCGCACGCTTGTAATCCCCGCACTTGGGAGGCGGAGACAGGAGGATCACACAGGTTCAGAGACCCTGTTTCCAAATAAAAATATAAAAAATATGTGTCTGGGAGTGTAGCCTGGAGGTAGAAGGGTTTCCAGGAACCCCAATACCACACACACACACACACACACACACACACACACACACACACTACACTCAGCAATCTAACAGAACTGTTTCTAAACAAAAAGTAAAAGGACTGGGATGTAGCTGGGGGATGAATGTCTCTGGAGGCAGATTTCCTGGGTTTATGTCACTGTTTTGCCTCAAAACAGCTGTGCAAGCTTGCGCAGTTTACTTAATCTTTGTGGTTCAGATTTTCTTATAAAATAGATAATAGTAACACTTTGCTTATAGGGTTGTTGAGAAGGTTAAGTTAGTTTAATATCTGTAAATTATGTAGGGTTCTTGACATTCAATATATGTTAACTATTACTGTATTCTTCCTTAGATTTTAATATTCCAGGTCTTCTCAGGTGCAGGATTGATGTAATATTGACATTCTAACTGAGAAGAAGTCATTCCAAAGAACCAAAAAATGGATAGGTATAGTGACATATGCCTGTAATTCCAGTACTTGAGGGTCTGAGAGGAAGATGGCAGGTTCAAGGCCAGCCTCAACAATTTACGAGACCCTCAGCAACTTAGTGAGACCTTGTTTCAAAATAAAAAATAAGCGAGTCATGGTGGCTCATGGTTGTAATCCCAGTACTTGGGAGACTGAGACGGGAGGATCACAGGTTCACTGCCAGCCCAGCTACATTGTGAGACCCTCCGCAACTTAGACCCTGTTTCAGAACAATAAGAAATAGGGCTGTGGGTGTAGGTCGGAGGTAGAATGCCCTTGGGTTCAATCCCCAGTACCGCACACACAAAAAAAGAAAATAGTGTTTGGGGTCTAACTCAGAGGTAGAATGTACTGGGTTCAATCCTTAGTACCAAAAAAGACTGATTTGCAGATATGATTGTGCTGCTGTGTGTTGGCCCAGCTTAGGTTTGTGAGATGTGAGAAATGCACGAGATAGTGTTTCAGTTGAAGATTGAGGGTTATGATGAGGACAAAGAAGAGGTAAAGCTGCCTTTGGGAGTCCTTGTGAGGACTGCTCCTTCAGAGCTGTGTGCTCCAGGAATAAAGAAGAGAGAAATATTTGGGCCTAGAAATTGGGATAAAACTTTTTTTTTTTTTTTTTTTTAATCTGGACGTGGTGGCACACTGCATGTTTGTAATCCCAGAATTCTGGAGGCTGAGACCAGAGGATCACAATTCGCGGATAGCCTCAGCTACTTAGCGAGGCCCTCTGCAACTTAGACCCTGTTTCAAATTAAAGAGTAAAAATTAGATTAGGGAGTGTAGCTTGGAGGTTGAATGCCCCTGGGTTTCATCCCCAGAGCTGCAAAAGACAAAAACAAACCTTTTTTTGGCAGGGGGGGGGTGTTACTGGGGATGGAACCCAAGGGCATTCTTTCTCCAAGCTATACCTCTATCTCCCCCCCCCTTTTTTTTTTTTTTTTTTTGCAGGTCTGGGGATGGAATCCAGGGATGGTCGACCTCTAAGCTACAACTCCTATCCTATTTTCTTTGTGGTACTGGGAATGGAACTCGGGCATTCTACCTCTGGGCTACAACCTCAGCCCCATTTTTTATTCTTTTTTTTTTTGTGTGTGGTACTGGGGTTCCTGGAAACCCTTCTACTTCCGGGCTACACCCCCAGACCTATTTTTTTATATTTTTTAAAATTTGGAAACAGATCCTCCTGTCTCCGCCTCCCAAGGCGGGGATTACAAGTGTGCTTCACCACACCCGGCTCCATTTTTTATTCTTTATTTTGAAACAGGGTCTCATTAAATTGCTAAGAGCTTCACTAACTAGCTAGCTGAGGCTGGCGGAGAACCAGGATCCTTCTGTCTCAGCCTCCCAGGAACTGGGATTACAAGAGTGTGCCACCATGCCCAGCTAATAAAAGCCTTTTTTAACCTCAGTACTTGGGAGGCTGAGACAGGAGGATCACAGGTGCAAGACCATTCTCAGCAAGTAGTGAGACTCTCAGTAACCTAGCAAGATGCTCTTTCAAATTAAAAAAAAAAAAAAAAAAAAAAACAACAACAGGTTGGGGGGTATATCTCAGAGGTAGAATGGCCGAGTTCAGTCACTAAACACACCAAAAAAAAAAAAAAAAACCCACACTTCAGATGAGGGGTGTTAGCTTACTAAATTTCCACTATTGTAATTATTTATTTATTTATTTTTATCACCAATATCTTTAGAGTTTCTGTGACAAGATAAGTGGTGAGGCTCCGTCTCATTTTGGATAGCTGGGTCGGTCTTTTTTTGTGTTTGTAGGGTATTGGAGATTGAACACAGAAGTGCTCTGCCAATCTTTCTTTTTATTTTGAGACATTATTCTCTAAATTGTTCAGGCTTGCTTGAATTTGTAACCTTTCTGCCTCAGCCTCCCAGGTAGCTAGGATTACAGGTGTGTGCCACCGTACTTGTCTGGGTGTATTCTTCCTTAGTGATGATACTAAAGTTAGAAAATGCTGGGTGTGATGGTGCTTGCTTGTAATTCCAGTACTTGGGAGGTTTAAACGGGAGGATCGCACAGGTTCAACGCCAGCTTCAGCTACTTAGTGAGACTCTCAGCAACTTAGTGAGTCCCTGTTTCCAAATAAAATATAAAAACCAGTCCTGGGAAGTATTCTGGAGGTAGAAGGCTTCTCCTGGGTTCCATCCCCAGTACCATAAAACAGAACAAAACCCAAGTGTAGCATACTATTAGACTTTTATGTCCGGCTGGAAGGGAAATACTCCTATAAAGGTATTATTCAGCATAAGAAATTTCTTGTTAACAAATGTTAAAAAGAGCTAAAAGGAAACTTACAAGTGATCTATCTATTCCAACTTTCTTGTTATCTGTTGGGAGGAACTGAAAAATCTCAAGAAATAGGAACTGAGCCGGACGTGGTGGCGCACGCTTGTAATCCCAGCATTCGGGAGGCTGAGACTGGAGGATTGCGGTTCGCGGACAGCCTCAGCTACGTAGTGAGGCCCTCTGCAACTCAGTGAGACCCGGTTTCAAAATAAAGAAGAAAAAATAGGGCAGGGGGTGTAGCTCGGAGGTAGAATGCCCCTGGGTTCCATCCCCAGACCCGCAAAAAAAAAAAAAAAAAAAAAAAAGAAATGGGAACTGGTTGAAATGTACATATCCTCTTAATTTGACAAGTGTTGAACCTTTGTTCTATTATTCCTGACCCAATGTTCTTCTCATGATAGCATTTAAGTATTGAAACAATTGATGTTTATTATTTTTATCTTTGTGGCACTCAGGGGCACTCAGGGGCATTCTACCTCTGAATTACACTCCAAGCTTGATTTTCTTTCTTATTTGGAAAGAGGGTTTCACTAAGTTGTGGAGGCTGGCTTCAAACCTGAAATCCTCTGTCTCAGCTTCCCAAGTACTGGGATTATAAGCATGCACCACCATACCCAACTAACAGTTTTTGTTGTTGTTGTTGTTGTTGTTGTTGTTATTATTATTATTATTATTATTATTATTATTATTATTATTATTATTTTGCAGTATTGGGAATGGAACCCAGGAGGAATTCTACCTCTGAGCTATACCCACAATCATATATATATATATATATATAATTTTTTTTTTGGCAGGTCTGGGGATAGAACCTAGGGGCATTTGACCTCCAAGTTACACCCCCTGCCCAATTTTTAATTCTTTATTTTGAAACAGCGTCTCACTGAGTTGCGGAGGGCCTCACTAAGTAGCTGAGGCTGTCTGCAAACTGTGATCCTCCTGTCTCAGCCTCCCGAATGCTGGGATTACAAGCGTGTGCCACCACGCCTGGATTACAATCCTATATTTTTATTCTTTATTTTGAAGCAAGGTCTCACTAAGTTGCAGCAGTCCTTAATAAGTAGCTGAGGCTATCTGGGAAACCATGATCCTCTTGTCTCAGCCTCTTAAGTACTAGGATTACAAGTGTGCGCCACCATGCCCAGCTTTTAGAACTTCGTTTTGAGAGAAGTTAAACAAATATATTTTTTATCATGTGAATATGCAAATATTAGGAGTGGCAACATCCAAGGAGCACACTAGAAAAGGACAAGAGGGTGTGTTTGGAGCCAGGCGTGGTGGCGCGTGCTTGTGATCCTAGCATTTGAGGGTGAAACGCGGCCAGCTTCGGCTACTTAATGAAGCCTTCTGCAACTTAGTGAGATCCTGTTTCAAAATAAAGAATAAAATAGGGCTGAGAGTTTAGCTCTGTAGTAGAATGCCCCTGGGTTTAACCCCCAGTACCAGAAAAAAAAAAAAAAGGTGTGTTTGTTTTTAAAATTGGATGTTATTTTTCAACTTAGTATCAAATTAATTAAAACTGTCATTAAATTTTTGTTTTTCTCCAGGCATGGTGGTACATGCTTGTAATCCTAGTACTTGGGAGGCTGAGGCACAAGGATTGCAGGCTCAAGGCCAGCCTATTTTGTAAGGCCCTCTGCAACTTGTGCTGACTGTCTTTTTTATCTCTGAGCTACACCCTTAGCCCTTTTGTGTGTGTGTGTGTGGTGGTACTGGTGTTCCTGGAAATCCTTCTACCTCTGGGCTGCACTCCCAGACCTATTTTATATTTTTTAATTTGGAAACAGGGTCTCTTAAACCAGCGAGGCTGGCTTCGAACCTGTGAGATCCTGTCTCCGCCTCCCAAGTGCTGCGCCACCATGCCGGGCTTTTTTTTTTTTTTTTTTAAACAGGGTGGAGGGCCTAAATAGCTGAGGCTGACATTGAAGCTTAGACCCTGTTTCATTATAAAGAATAAAAAATAGAGTGCACTCTTACAAGAGTGGTGCACTCTTGTAATCCCAGTACTTGGGGAGGCTGAGATAGAAGGATCGCATGTTCGCATCCAGCCTCAGCAACTTGTGTGAGCCTCTCCACAACTTTGTGAGACCCTATTTCAAAATAAAGAATGAAATAGGGCTGGGGGTTTAGTGCAGAGGTAGAATGCCCCTGGTCCCTAGTACCATACACATACACATACAAAAAAAAAAAAAAAAAACCACATAAAATAGGGCTGGGGACGTAACTTGGAGATAGAATACTCCTTGGTTCAATCCCCAGTACCACACACACACACAAGATTTTTCCAATTAGAACTTGTTCATTGTAGGGTATATGTGTATGAGTGTGTATACTTGGATTACCTAGTAGTAGTCATCTCTAAAGTGAAGTAAATAAGATAATTAATTCTCCGAAGTAAACCTGAACGATTCATTCTAAGGTGTGCACATCATACTGGAGTGAGAATTTGCTTGAATATCATTGTTTTTTGGTTTCTGCAGGTTTTATAGTGCATCCCTGAGCATGAGTGCAGAATGAAGCGGCGTTTGGATGACCAGGAGTCACCGGTGTATGCGGCCCAGCAGCGTCGGATCCCTGGGAGCACAGAGGCATTTCCCCACCAGCACCGGGTGCTTGCCCCTGCACCACCTGTATATGAAGCTGTATCTGAAACCATGCAGTCAGCTACTGGAATTCAGTACTCAGTGACACCCAGTTACCAGGTAAGCTGGAGCCAGCCAAGGAGAGGACTAGGAGTAAGGGAGAAGGGACAGTGATATCATCTAATTAAAGCATTTTTGTAAGCCAGGTGTGGTGGTGTGCACTTGTCATCTCAGCATTTGGGAGACTGAGACAGGAGGATCTGGGTTCGTGGACAGCCTCAGCTACTTAGTGAGGCCCTTTGCAACTCAGTGAAACCCTGTTTCAAAATAAAGAATAAAAAAAGTAGGGCTGGGGTCATAGCTCAGAGGTAGAATGCCCCTGGGTTCCATCCCCAATACTGTAAAATCAACCACCAACAAAAAGCATTTGTTGCCAGGTGTGGTGGTAATCCTAGTAGTTGGGAGGCTGAGACAGGAGGATCACAGGTTCAAAGTCAGCCTCGGTAACTTAGGGAGGCTCTCAGCAACCTAGTGAGACCTCTTTCCAAATAATAAATAAAATTGGGCTGGGGTATAACTTGAAGGTAGAATGCCTCTGGCTTCAATCCCCAGTACCGCCAAAAGAAATAAACATTTTCTATTGCATATTAAGTAAGATGTAAAAAAGGTTTTTTTGAATTTGGATTTTGTGGTGCTTATCTATAACCTTAGCTTCTTGGGAGGCTGAGGCAGGAGGATGGCAAGTTCCATGCCAGTTTAGGCAACTTAGGGAGACCATGCCACAAAATAAAACAGGTGGGGTTTAGTTCAATGTGCAAGGCCCTTAGGTTTAATCCTGAGTCCTGGGGGGGGGGGCAAAAATTTCACAGAATAAGTGTAAGGTATAAAAAATAACAAACTAGTTTACACTTAAAACTTTGAACATACCACCACATAAAGTCCTTCAAAATCATGTCAGAAGCCGGGCGTGGTGGTGTACACTTGTAATCCCAGTATTTGGTAGGCTGAGACAGGAGGATTGCGGTTCGTGGACAAGCTCAGCTACTTAGGCCTTCTGCAATTTACTAAGACCTTGTTTTAAAATAAAGAATTAAAAGTAGGGCTTGGGATGTAGCTCGGAGGTAGAATGCCTCTGGGTTCAAGCTCCAGTAGCCCCCCCACACACACACACACAAATAATCATGTTGTCGTGCCAAGTGTGGTGGTACATGCCTATAATCCCATTATTTAGGAGGATGAGAAAGAAGGATCACAGGTTTGAGGCCAATTTCAGCAACTTAGTGAAAACCTCAATAACCTTGTAAGATCCTGTTTCAAAATGAAAAATAAAAATAGAGCTGGAGATGTGGCTTGGAAGTAGAATGCCCCTGTACCAAATTAAAAACAAAAACCCAGCTGGGTGTGGTGGCATATGCTTGTAATCCTCCTGCTTGGGATGCTGAGACAGGAGGATCACACAGTTTCGAGGCCAGCCTCAGCTACTTAGTGAGGCTCTCAGCAACTATAAAATATAAAATAGGTCTGGGAGTATACCCCAGAGGTTAGAAAGTTCCTGGGTTCCACCCCTAGTACCACCAAAAAAAAAAAAATCAGTACTTAGGAGGCTGAGACAGGATGATTATACCTTTGTAGCCAGCCCCAGCTACTTAGTGAGGCTCTCTGTAGCTTAGGCCGTGATTCAAAATAAAGAATGGAAGAAATTTGTTTCTTGTCTGTGTGTGTGTGTGTAAGGGTTTGGGTACTGGGAATTGAACTCACGGGCATCCTACCTCTGAGCTGTACCCCCAGCCCTATTTTTTTAAGTTTTTTTGCGGCACTGGGGATGGAATCCAGGGACATTGTACCTCCAAGCTGCACCCCCAGCCCTATTTTTTTTTTTTAATGTATTTTGAAACTAGGTCTCACTGAGTTGCAAAGGGCCTCACTAAGTAGCTGAGGCTGTCCTCCAACCGTGATCTTCTGGTCTCAGTCTCCCGGGATTACAAACATGTGCCACCACGCCAGGCTTTTTTTTTTTTTTTTTTTTAAACAAGATCTTGCTAAGTTATTTTGACTGTCTTTGAACCTGCAATAGCCTGTCTTAGCCACCCAAGTACTGGGATTACAGGCATATACCCACCATATCCTTTTTCATTATGAAAGTAATATATCACCACTGTGTGTGTTTGTGTGTGTATGTACTTGTGCACTATGGAGGATGAAACTACTCAAGCCACACTCTTAGCTCAATTTTATTCTATTTTTTTATTTTTTTTTATTTTTTTTTTTGGTGGTACTGGGGTTCCTGGAAGCCCTTCTACCTCTGGGCTACACTCCCAGACCTATTTTTATATTTTTATTTAGAAACAGGGTCTCCTAAGCCAGCGCGCGCGGCTGGCTTCGAACCTGCGCGATCCTCCTGTCTCCGCCTCCCAAGCGCGGGGATTACAAGCGTGCGCCACCACGCCTGGCAATTTTATTCTATTTTAATTTGAAACAGGGTCTCACTAAGTTTCAGAGACCCTTACTAAGTATCTGTGGCTGGCCATGAATCTTAAGTTCTTTCTGTCTCTGCCTTCCAACAACTGGGATTACAAGCATGCACCCCCATACCTGATTTATCACCACGTTTTTTTGTTTGTTTTATTTTTTGTTTTTTTGGTGGTACAGGGGACGGAACCCTGGCTACACTCTCAGACCTATTTTATATTTTATTTGGAAACAGGGTCTCTTAAGCCAGTGAGGCTGGCTTTGAACCTGCGCCATCCTCCTGTCTCCACCTCCCAAGCATGGAGATTACAAGCATGCGTGACCACGCTCGGCTATTACTACTGTTTTTTTTTTTTTTTTTAAAGATTTAAAGAAGTTTATTAGAAAGATAGAAATACAGCCCCATGCCAAAATGGCATGGGGGGATGACTCGAAATGAATACACTCTATCACTATGTTTTTAAAAAATAAATATAAGGTGACTGTTTTTTGATATCTCATACATTTTTTTTTTTTTTTTGGTGGAAACCCAGAGGCTTTCTACCTCTGGGCCATACTCCCAGACCTTTTTTATATTTAATTTGGAAACAGGGTCTCACTAAGTTGCTGAGAGCCTTACTAAGTAGCTGAGGCTGGTTTCGAACCCGTGTGATCCTCCTGTCTCAGCCTCCCAAGCATGGGGATTATAAGCGTGCGCCACCACACCCGGCTCTTATACATTCTTGTGTGTGTGGTACTAGGGATTGAACCCTGGAGCATTCTACTGCTGAGCCACATCTCTACTGCTATTTTTTTTTAAATATATATATTTTTTTCTTTTTGCGGGTCTGGGAATGGAACCCAGGTAGAAGGAATTCCAGGAACCCCCAGTACCACCAAAAAAATAAAAATAAATAAAAAAGGCTTGACTAAACCAGGTATGATGGCACATACTTGTAATCCCAGTACTTGGGAGGCTGAGACAAGAGGATCACAGCTTCATAGCCTGCTTCAGCTACTTAGTGAGGCCCTCTGTAACTTAGACCCTGTTTCAAAATAAAGAATAAAAAAATAGGGCAGAGGGTATAGCTTGGAGGTAGAATGCCCCTGGGTTCAATCCCAGGTCCAAAATAAAAATTAAAAAAAGGGAGTTTGGCATGTTGGCGCATGCTTGTAATTCCAGTGTCCCTGGGTTTCATCCCCAGTACCACACACGCACACAAAAAAAGTATGGCTGAGCAGGTGTGGTGGTATATGCCTATAATCCCAGTACTTGGAAGACTGAGACAGGAGGATCCCAGGTTCAAGACCAGCCTCAGCAACTTAGTGAGACCCTGTGATATGGCTGGAAGTAGTCATTTATGTCAGGGTGTTGTGGTTTTTTTTTTTTTTTTTTTGGTGGTACTGGGGTTCCTGGAAACCCTTCTACCTCTGGGCTACGTTCCCAGACCTATTTTATATTTTTATTTGGAAACAGGGTCTCTTAAGCCAGCGAGGCTGGCTTTGAACCAGCGTGATCCTTCTGTCTCCGCCTCACAAGCGCGGGGATTACAAGCATGCACCACCACGCCCGGCTTATGTCAGATTTTTATTATCATTGTTATTGTTTTGAGGTACTGAGGATGGAACCCAGGGCCTTACGCATGCTAGGCAAGTAGTCTACCACTGAGCTATACCTCCAGCTCCGTAGCAGATTCTTAGTTACTTTTTTTTTTAGGGGTACTGGGAATGGAACCCAGGGGTATTCTACTACTCAGCTACACCCCCAGCCCTATTTTTGATTAATTAATTAATTAATTTTGTGGGTCTGGGGATGGAAGCCAGAAGATTTTGACCTCTGAGCTACACCCCCTGCCCAATTTTTTATTCTCTATTTTGAAACAGGGTCTCACTGAATTGCGAAGGGCCTCACTAAGCAGCTGAGGCTGTCCGCGAACCGTGATCCTCTGGTCTCAACCTCCTGAATGCTGGGATTACAAGCATTTGCCACCACACCCAGCTGATTCTTTATTTTATTTTATTTTATTTATTTTATTTATTTTTTATTTTTTGGTGGTACTGGGGTTCCTGGAAGCCCTTCTACCTCCGGGCTACACTCCCAGACCTATTTTTACATTTTCATTTTTGGAAACAGGGTCTCCTAAGCCAGTGTGCGCGGCTGGCTTCGAACCTGCGCAATCCTCCTGTCTCCACCTCCCAAGCATGGGGATTACAAGCGTGCGCCACCACGCCCGGCTGATTCTTTATTTTAAAACAGGGTCTCATTTAGTTGCAAAGGGCCTCACTAAGTAGCTGAGGATGGCTGCAAACCCTGATCCTTCTGTCTCAGCCTCGCAAATGCTGGGATTACAAGCGTGCGCTACCACGCCCGGCTTCTTAGTTACTTGTCAACCTAACAATTCGATATCTAGAAATTTAGTATGAGGAAACAATCAAAGAAGAAAAAGTCCAGGTAAAGAAGGAAACTGTATTTCCTTAGGTGCCACCCACTCTCCTGAGACCCCCACCCTTTGTTTTTGTAGGTCTAGGAATAGAACCCAGGGGCATTTGACCTCTGAGCTACATCCCCAGCGCTAGTTTTCATTCTTTATTTTGAAACAGGGTCTCACTGAGTTGCAAAGGGCCTCACTAAGTAACTGAGGCTGTCAGTGAACCACGATCCTTCAATCTCAGCTTCCCGAATGCTGGAATTACAAGTGTGCACCACCAAGCCTGGTTGAGTCTTCCCTTTTGAAGCACTATAGCATGTGCATATGGAGCTGTGGCCACAGTTGGAAAAGTGCTGACAAATTAAACCTTAGGTTTGGACTTCGGAAAAAAATGTTGTTTTCCTTGGGTGATTACTTTTATTATCTATACAGGTTCATGACTATTTCCTATACTCGGGTAGTTGCATGTAATGTGCTTGTATAAAATCGGGCATCTCAAATATTCATAAACTCTGAAGTCTTGGAAAGATGTGTAAACTTTGAAAAACTATAAAACAACATGTTGGAATATAGAGCTTTAGAATTATAGTCCTTTCTGTGAGACATACCTTACAGCTTATAGAATCATTCACATAGTTTTTTCTTATTCCTAATATGCTTAATAGCTATAAAAGTTGTTAATTTGTAGATGGGCTAATAATTTATTTCACTAATTTTCTTTTGTGGGAAATTGGTGGTATTGTTTTTTGTTTGGTGGTACTGGGATTCCTGGAAGCCCTTCTACCTCCGGGCTATACTCCCAGACTTATTTTTACATTTTTATTTGGAAACAGGGTCTCCTAAACCAGCTTGCACAGCTGGCTTCGAACCTGCATGATCCTCCTGTCTCTGCCTCCCAAGTGCGGGGATTACAAGCGTGCGCCACCACGCCCGGCTGCTTTTTTTTTTTTTTTTTTTTTTGTGGTACTGGGGAATGGAACCCTTATACCTCCGGGCTACACTACCAGACCTATTTTATATTTTATTTGGAAACAGGGTCTCTTAAGGGTTGCACTCCCAGACATTGTATATTTTATTTGGGAACAGGGTCTCTTAAGCCAGCCTCAGCTGGCTGCAAACCTGCATGATCCTCCTGTCTCTGCCTCCCAAGTGCTGGTATTACAAGCTTGGGCCACACCAGGAGTGGGAAATTGGGTTTTTAATTAGTTACCTTTGTGTGTACAGAGATACATGGTACACTTTGTGCATTTAATTGACATGTTTGCAGGGAGAATGCATAAGCCATAAATTTCTTGTCTGTATTTTGTCCATCCCAGGTTTCAGCTGTGCCACAGAGCTCTGGCAGTCATGGGCCCACCATAGCAGCGGTTCATAGCAGCCATCATCACCCAACAGCTGTCCAGCCCCATGGAGGCCAGGTGGTTCAGAGTCATGCCCATCCAGCCCCACCAGTTGCACCAGTGCAGGGACAACAGCAATTTCAGAGGCTCAAGGTGGTATTCAGTTCCTTTTTTGTGTCAAAAATTTTATCTTCAGCCTACTAGTATGATGTTAAAACTTTTAACACAAGATACTTAGGGATTGAATCACAAGATTGTTTTTATTTTGAAATCTCTATTTCCCATTTTGGGACTAACATCTGATTCAGAGAAGAATACACTTAAGAAATGTTTGTGAAATGTGTTAATTTATAGTATTCAGACATGTCGGGATTGAAGGACTATTTCATACAATCTATACTTTGAAGTCCAGTTTTGGATTTTTTTTTAACTTATACATAGTTCTTAGTATCATAAAAGTGTTTATTGAGTACACAAGTGGCTTCAGGCCAGTACAGTAAATCATCCTGGTAATATATCTTAAAATTTAATCTTATTCCTGTTTATGGATAGCTGACTTTGCTGTCCTTAGTAAAATTTATTCTTTTTGGGAAAATGTTTCCTTTGGAAACTATCATTGTGCATGAAGGGTCCTTGTTTTTATTTCTTCTGCTGAGTATGTGTTGTAGATGTTCAGTGCTTTGAAATGCATGAAACATCTGTGGAGAAGTCAAGCTTGTGTTCCCAGCTAACCTTTTCTCTGTGTACTTGAGTGTTACTTCCAAAATGTCTGATTGCTGCAGTCAGCCAGCCAGCTTGCCTACCTGCCTACCTACTGATCTAGGGGCATTCTACCTTTGAGCTACATCCCCCAGTGAAATTTTTGTTCTTTGTTTTGAAATATGGTTTTGGTAGGTTGCTGAAAGTCTCACCAAGTTGCTGAGGCTGTCCTCAAACCTAATATCCTCCTGTGTCAACTTCCCAAGTACTGGGATTACAGGTTTGTCACATCATGCCCAGCAGCTTTTAATTTTTCTAATTTTACACTTTAAAATTTAAAATCATGAGTAGGAAATATACAACTGCAAAAATGTTAGATTTTCATTTGGTCCTAACAGCCTAATTATACCAAATTGCTTGCAGTTATAAATATACCTTTGAAGGACATTTTCATGTGTTAGCACATATTTCCACCTTCTGTTTTCCCTGGTACAGTAGTCCTCTTCCCTTAGCTGCAGTAAACTGTGGTCTGGAAATATTAAATGGAAAATTTCAGAAATAATTCATAAATTTTCTATTTATTTATTTATTTATTTATTTATTTATTTATTTATTTATTTGGGTACTGGGGTTTCTGGAAGCCCTTCTACCTCCAGGCTACACTCCCAGACCTATTTTTATTTTTGGAAACAGGGTCTCCTAAGCCAGCGCGCGAGGCTGGCTTCGAACCTGCGCGATCCTCCTGTCTCTGCCTCCCAAGCGCGGGGATTACAAGCGTGCGCCACCACGCACACTTAAATATTAAATCCTATATCATTCTGTGGAGTATGGTGAAATCTCAACTATTCCAAAATGCGATGTGAATTATCCCTTTATTCACAGTATCTACTTATTTTTGTGGAACTGGGTATTGAATCTAGGGGCATTCTATCTCCAAGCTATACCCCCAGCCCTATTTTATTTTTCTTTTAAACCAGTCTTACTAGATTAATGACAGTCTCATTATTTCCTGAGGCTGTTCTTGTACCCGCAATCCTCTTGTCTCAGCCTCTCAGTTACTGGGATTATAAGCATGCACCAACACACCCGGCTTTATCCGCAGTGTCTACACTATAGACCAAGGTGACCTGTTAGACACTTAGCAGCCCTCTTGGTTATCACACCATCAGATCTGTCATGCTACCACAAGTTGTTCCATTCAAGTAACTGCATTTTATTTAATAATGGCCCCAAAGTACAAGAATAGTGATGCTGGCAGTTCAGATAATGCAGAAGAGAAGCTATAAAGTGTTTCTTGTAAGTGGAAAGATGAAGAGTTGACTAAAGTAAAGAGTACAAATTATTGGGGCCCTTTGAGGAAAGTTTTTTTTTTTTTCCATAATACTTTTTCTCAGCTGGCTGCGTTGCAAAATATTGTACTGCTGTGAACTTAGCACTTCACCAAGTCCTGAAAACTTTTTAAAAACTAAGCTTACTGTAATTTAATGCTGTATCAATACTATATTCTGCAGATAATATTTTAATGTTCTAGGAAAACTTATAAACTTTCTCTTAAACTAACAAAAATATATTAATTCTGTAACATTTTTCAGCCATCCCTACCAAAGCACAACAACTGTTATACTCAGCTTCCTCACAGGAGTTAAGAGTATAAGTATGTGGGCTATGCTTTGTTTTATAAAGACTGACAAGGGTGAGCCAGGAGTGGTGGTACATGCCTGTAATTCCAGTACTTGGGAGGCGGAGAGAAAAGGATCGAAGGTTCAAGTCCAGTTTCAGCAACTTAGTAATACTCTCAGCAACCTAGCTAGACCTTGTTCCAAAACAAGACATAAAAAAGGCCTGGGAGGGCTGGGCATGGTGGTGCACGCTTGTAATCCCAGCATTTGGGAGGTGGAGACCATGGTTGGCGGACAACCTCAGCTAAGGCCCTCTGAAACTTAGTGAGACCCTGCTTCAAAATAAAGAAAAAAAATAGGGCAGGAGGTGTAGCTTGGAGGTTGAATGCCCTTGGGTTTTATCCCCAGACCTGCAAAAAGAAAAAAAAAGGAGTGGGAGGAGTGCAGCTTGGATGTAGGATGCTCCTGCGTATAATCCTCAGTACCCCCCCCCAAAAAAAAAAAAAAGGACAAGGGAGTCCTTTGGATTTGGGGCTATGGAGTGAGTCTCATGTAGAGTTTCCTGATCTGTTCTTTTAGTTACAGCCTTGACTGTATTCCTAAGGGGGTTTTACTAAGTTTTAGAAGGCCTCACTAAGTAGCTGAGGCTGGCTACAAACCTGTGATCCTCCTGTCTCAGCTCCCCAAGTAACTGAGATTACAAGCATGCACCATCACACTTGGTTTGACTTATGTAATTTAACTGAAGTATTCTCATATTGCCTGCCATTTTGGGGTCAGTCTTAAAATGCTTTCTAAGCATTTTAATCAACTTTAGTACATGATTTATACTCTTTAATAAGGAAGTATTCCAGGCCAGGCGTGGTACCTCAGCTATGTAGTGAGGCCCTTTGTAACTCAGTAGACTCTGTTTCAAAATAAAGAATAAAAAAAATATAGGGCTGAGGGTATAGCTCTGCGGTAGAAGGCCCTTGGGTTCCATCCCCAGAGCTGCCAAAAAAAAGGGGGGGGGAGTATTCCATAAGACTGCTTAGGTTATTTCAATTTTTAGGTTATTTCAGTCATCAGCATTGTTTATACTTTCTTTTTTGTCTTTAGCAGATAGGTGACCAGGGATTTGAATAATTTGAGTCATGCATAGTGTGATTAGCTATTTTTTGAATTGCCAGCAGTACAGATATTTGGCACACATTTAACAAGTTCTCTTTACACTTGCTCCTATTTGTCTTGCCAACATGACAGCAAACTTCAGGAGGTTCAGGACCTTAATAATAAATCCCTGTTGAAATGAGCTAGGAGAATTCATTAGCAGAGTCTAAAGGGCTCCCCAATTGCTGGCTTAAATCTATAGCTTCTAAATAACTGCTTTCTAGTGGGAATTGTTTAATTCTACATTGTGGTTCTTGGAACTGTATACATACTAAGAGGAGTTAGACTAGCCTGAGCCAAGTGTGGTGGCACATGTCTATAATCCCAGTACCTGGAGGATCATAGGTTTGAGTATAACCTCAGTAATATATTGAGACTCTGAGCAACCTGGAGAGACTCTGTTTCCAAATAAAAAAGTAAATACGGCCAGGGGTTTATTTCAGAAGTAGAATGCTCCTAGGTTAATTCCCTGGTATCAAACACAAAAAAAGAGTTAGATTAGGTTGGTGTGGTGTGGTACACACCTGTAATCCAGCTACTTGGGAGGCTTAGGCAGGAGGATCACAAGTTCGAGGCCTGGCTGGGCAATTCAGTGAGATATCGTTTCAAAATAAAAAGGACTAGGGATGTAGGTAAGTGATAAGGTGTCACAAGGTTCAAGCTCCAGTATCACGTAAAAGAACTTTTTTTTTTTTTTTTTTTTTTTTTTGCGGTATGGGGATAGAACCCAGAGGCATTCTACCTCTGAACTATGCTCCCAACCCTATTTTTTATTCTTTATTTTGAAACAGGGCCTCACTGAGTTGCAGAGGGCCTCATTAAGTAGCTGAAGCTGGCCACGAATTACAATCCTCCTATCTCAGTCGACCAAATGCTGGGATTACAAGCGTGTGCCACTACTTCCAGTAGAACTTTTTTTTCTTAATAAGACTTGGACTATAGATAACTTTTTCACTATTGTTAAATGCAAGTATCTTCCCAGCACAAAAAGGTCTGATAGAGAAGGGCAGAAAAAACTTGGGAATGATAAAACACACCATTACTCCCTATAATATCTATGTCTGTATCAGAGGAAAGTTCCTAGATAAACATTTCCAATCAAAAATATGTTTTGTCAATAGAAACTCAGTGTAGGAAGTAAGTAATTGCAGTGGAATTTTTTTTACAACTAGTATGAAGGGGCCAGAAGATTTGTTTATGTTCATATTTGAGATAGGTATTACAGTATAAATTAAAACTGATTGCTACCTGCAAAAAAAAGTGTAAGTATCTTGTTTGTTTGTTTGTTTGTTTGTTTATTTTTATGAGTCTGGGGATGAAACCCAGGGGCATTCTATATCCGAGCTATATCCCCAGCCCTATTTTTTATTCTTTATTTTTGAAACAGGGTCTTTCTGAGTTGCAAAGGGCCTCAATAAGTAGCTGAGGCTGGCTCGAACCACAGTCCTCCTGATTCCACCTCCCAAATGTTGGGATTACAAGTGTGCGCCACCACACTTGGTTCTTATAACTAATTTTTTAAACTGTCTTATTAGGACCTTCTATTTTCTTTTTTCTTCCAAACATTCATGTTATATTTGATTTTTTTTTCTTTTGGTTTCTATACTTTTATATCTACTGTAGTTATATAGCTTATCATATTTGTTTAATTTTTGTAGTACTAGGGATTGAACCTAGGGGTATTCTACCTCTTAGTTACATCCCCCAGCCTTTTGTATATTATTTTATTTTGAAACTGTGTCTCACTATGTTACTGCATGGTAATCTTTGTTTGTTTGTTTATTTGGTGGTACTGGGGCTCCTGGAAGCCCTTCTACCTCCAGGCTACACTCCCAGACCTATTTTATATTTTATTTGTAAACAGGGTCTCTTAAGCCAGCGAGGCTGGCTTCGAACCTGTGCGATCCTTCCGTCTCCGTCTGCCAAGCTTGGGGATTATAAGCGTGTGCCACCACGCCCGGCAGCATGGTAGTCTTGAACCTGTGATCTTCCTTTCTCAGTCTCTCAAGTATTGGAATTATAGGCATGCACCACCACACCTGACTGTATTTGTTTATTTTTGGTAATTCTTTTTTGTCATTTTAATGGTGAAGACTATTCTGAAATGTCTTCCAAAGTTTGATCCTGCTATATGTTTTGAGCTTTATATTCCAATAATTGGTCATTAATGAAACATTTCAACAAGGAAGGTTCTGAAAATAAATAGTCCACTGAATGTCAACAGAAACTGTCATTTATGTATGAAAAACCAACCATGAAACAAGTAGGAATTGCCAGGTATGGTGGTACCTCTAATCCTAGTACTTGGGAGAGGCAGGACAGGAGGATCCCAGGTTCAAGGCCAGCTTCAGCAACTAGTGAGACTCAGCAATCTATCCTGTTTAAAAACAAAAAAATTAAGCCGGGCGTGGTAGCGCATGCTTGTAATCCCAGCATTTGGGAGGCTGAGACCTGAGGATAGCGGTTTGCGGACAGCCTCAGCTACTTAGTGAGGCCCTTTGCAACTCAGTGAGACACGCTTTCAAAATAAAGAATCAGAAATAGGGCTGGGGTGTAGCTTTGAGGTAGAATGCCTCTGGGTTCCATCCCCAGAATTGCAAAAAATAAGTCAGGTGTGGCGGCACACATTTGTAAATTCAGTACTTGGGAGACAGATGGGGGATCGCAGGTTTGCAGCCAGCTTCAGCTACTTAGTAAGGCCCTCTGCAATGTAATGAGTCCCTGTTTCAAAATAAAGAATAAAATATAGGCTGGGGGGTGTAGCTCAGAGGTAGAATGCCCCGGGTTCAATCTTTAGTATTGCAAAAAACAGAAATAAGATAAAAATGGGCTGGGATGTAGTTTGGAGGTAGAATGCTACTCCACGGTTCAATTCTAAATCACACACACTTGTAGAAATTGACCAAGTGTGTGACCTGTGATATAATACTGAAATACGGGCAGTTTAATAAACGACCTGAGACTGGGTAATTTATAAATAATAAAAATTTTATATCTGATCTGGAGGCTGAAAAAAAAAAAAACAAGATCAAGGTGTCTACAAGGTTCATTGTCTAGTGTGGGTCTAGTTTTTGTTTTCAGGGTGGTGCCTTAAAATACTTCATGACAAGCCGGGTGTGATGGCGCGCGCGTGTAATCCCCACACTTGGGAGGCTGAGACAGGAGGATCGCATGGGTTCGAAGCCAGCCTCAGCTACTTACTGAGGCTTTCAGCAACTTAGTGAGACCCTGTTTCCAAATAAAAGGTCTGGGAGTATAACCCGGAGGTAGAAAGCCTCTGGGTTCCACCCCCAGTACCACCAAAAAAAAAACTTCATGACAGCCAGGCGTGGTGGCCCATGCTTGTAATCCCCGCGCTTGGGAGGCGGAGACAGGAGGATCGCACAGGTTCGAAGCCAGCCTCGCTGGCTTAAGAGACCCTGTTTACAAATAAAAAAGTATAAAAATAGGTCTGGGAGCATAGCCCAGAGGTAGAAGGGTTTCCAGGAACCCCACTACCACCAAAAAAAACCCCCAAAAAACAAGACAAAAAAACTTCATGACAAGCTAGGCATGGTGGCACATGCTTGTAATCCCAGTATTTGGGAGGCTGAAATAGGGGGATCGCAGGTTTGTAGGCAGCTTCAGCTACTTAGGCCCTCTGCAACTTTGTGAGATCCCATTTCAAAATAAATCAGGCTGAGAGTGTAGCTTGAATGTCCCTGGGTTCAGTCCCCAGCACCACAAACAAAGACTTCATGGCAAAAGGTGGAAGGGCAGGGAGGGTCAGTACCCAGTGCCCTCCATGTCACCAACCTCACAAGGGCTCTGCTTCATCATTCTGCTGTGAAAGGCCCAGCTAATACTGTTACAATGCTGATTATGTTTCAACATGGAAATTTGGGGAAACATTCATACCGTAGCACCATTTAATGGTTTATTTGAACATAAATGTTCCATTTTATAATATATCTAAGTGTGGCTTATATCAAGTCAGATTTATTTCTAATTTTTTTTTTTTTTTTTTGGCGGGTGTGGGGATGGAACCCAGGGTCATTCAACCTATGAGCTACACCCCCTGCCCTATTTTTTATTCTTTATTTTGAAACAGGGTCTTACTAAGTAGTCGAGGCTGTCTGCGAACCACGATCCTCCTATCTCAGCCTCCTGAATGCTGGGATTACAAGCGTGCGCCACCACGCCCAGCTATCTAAAACTTTTTTTAAGCCTATTATTTTGTATAATTTAAAATGTTTGTTCCAGAGTATATAGGAATCAGCTAGTGGATGTTTCCATTGGATATCTCAAGTAAAAATTAAGTTGTCTTGAATCAGACTCATAATTTGTACTGGGCATTGAATTCAGAGGCATTCTACTTTCAAGCTATACTCTCAGCCCATTTTTATTTTATTTTATTTTATTTTTATTTATTTATTTATTTATTTTTTTGGTGGTACTGGGGTTCCTGGAAGCCCTTCTACCTCCGGGCTATACTCCCAGACCTACTTTTTACATTTTTATTTGGAAACAGGGTCTCCTAAGCCAGCGCGTGCGGCTGTCTTCAAACCTGCGCGATCCTCCTGTCTCTGCCTCCCAAGCGCGGGGATTACAAGCGTGCGCCACCACGCCCGGCTCCATTTTTAATTTTGATGCGGAGTCTTGCTAGGTTGCCAGGAGTCTTGCTAAGCTGCTAAGGCTGGCTTGGAACCTGCAAACTTCCTGTCTCAGCTTCACAAGTCCTGGAATTTTAGGTATACACCACTCCTTGCTTATAAAAACTTTTGAATCTGTGTAGTTTTCTATGTTCTTTTGGCCAATACTGTAATTCAAGCCAGTATTCCATGAATTATTTTTACAGCATAACTGGTCTTCTTACCTCCTTTCAATCTCTACCAGTCTTATGCCATTTTTTTCTTCAACCCAGGTAAAATTGAGTATACCCAAATGCAGGTGATAAGGAAATCTAAATTACTTTTAAACAAGATTTATAAATTCTTTCAGGATCTAGAGCCTGCTTCTCCTTTCTCACTTTGTGTTACTCTTCCTACCATTCCTTCTCCTCCAGCAGAGCTGTACTGTTTGCAGTTTTTCAAATGCATCACATGGTGTTCCATCTGGGATTTTGCCCATGCTGCCTCCTTTGGCTCTCTCCCCTGGTCTTCACTTTTGCTCACTTGTACTCATCCTTAGTTTTGTTACACATCACCTAATGGATTGTATCCACTTTGTTGAGGGGAGAGCAGTGCTGTTTCTGTATGCTCTCCAGGTATTCAGTGGGTACCCATCCGCTCCACTTGGTTATCATTCCCAGATGTTAGGAAAGCTATGACTTACTTATCATTGAATTCTTCGTCCCTGCATTGAGCCTTCCATGTTTAACCTTAGTAGGTGCTTATAAAGTAGAAAAATGAATGGTATATTAATGTTATTAATTCTTGATTATTCTCTCCAGAATATCCAAGGCAAGGCTATAGGTTTTTAACTTGATTCTTTTTATGATTGAACTTTATTGGTAGAACCCATACTAATTTGTGGCTCACGTTATTTAATAACCTTGAGATTTATTTCTGCCTCAGGTGGAGGATGCACTGTCCTATCTTGACCAGGTGAAGCTACAGTTTGGTAGTCAGCCTCAGGTCTACAATGATTTCCTAGACATCATGAAGGAATTTAAATCTCAGAGGTAAAAATGTGTGTTTGTACTTAAGTTTGTGCTTGGGATGTTAATTTTAGAGGGAGACCAGAGCTAATTCTTATATGTTGAATGTCCCCTTCTGGAAGCTAAATTTTCAGGATCGCACCTGTTTTTTTTGTTTTGTTTTGTTTTTTTGTTTTTTTGGCAGTACTGGGGGTGGAACCCAGGGGCTTTCTACCTCCAGGTTATATTTCCAGCCCTATTTTTTATACTTTATTTGGAAACAGGGTCTCACTATGTTCCGAGAGCCTCACTAAGTAGCTGAGGCTGGCTTCGAACCTGTGAGATCCTCCTGTCTCAGCCTCCCAAGCGTGGGGATTACAAGTGTGCGCCACCACGCCCAGCTAGGATTGCACCTTTATTTTATGTATTTATGTATTGTTTTATTGATAGGAATTACAGCCACTAGATTTTTCATAGTGATACATTTTTCTTAAAATTTTTTTAATGCTTTTTTTTTTTTTTCGGTGGTACTGGGGTTTCTGGAAACCCTTCTACCTCCAGGCTACACTCCCAGACACTTATTTTTAATTTTTTTTAATTTTTGTGGGTCTGGGGATGGAACCCAGGGGCATTTGACCTCCAAGCTACACCCCCTGCCCTATTTTTTATTCTTTATTTTGAAACCGGGTCTCACTGAGTTGCAGAGGGCCTCACTAAGTAGCTGAGGCTATCCGTGAACCGTGATCCTCCAGGTCTCAGCTTCCCGAATGCTGGGTTTACAAGCGTGCGCCACCACGCCTGGCTCTATTTTTTTATATTTTTATTTGGAAACAGGGTCTCTTAAGCTATCAAGTCTGGCTTTGAACCTGCGTGATCCTACTATCTCCACCTCTCAAGTGCAGGTATTACAAGTGTGCGCCACCATGCCTGGCTTTTAATGCTTTCTTACTGGTAATTATTTAGAGACTTTGATTTTAATTAGTTTAAGGTACCCTGATACTATAGCATGGATCACTATAATAAGAGAGTAAGTTATCTAAACAACGTAGACATAATGCCCAGTAAATAATTTATACTGTTGTATCAAAGGTTGGATCTTAGCAGGGCGTGGTGATGCATGCCTGTAATCCCAGTATTTGGGGAGTTTGAGACAGGAGCATCGCAGATTTGTGGACAGCCTGGACAACTTAGTGAGACCCTGTTTCAAAAGAAAAATGGAGCTGGGGATAAAGCTCAGAGGTAAAGTGTCCCTGGGTCCAATCCCTAGTTATTAAACAAAAAGATGATTGGATCTTGACAGGTGTGGTGCACACTTGTAATCTCAGTACTTGGGAGGCTGAGACAAGAGAATTGCAAGTTTGAGGCTACCCTAAACAACTTTGCAAGATGCTGGCTCAAAATAAAAATAAAGCTGGACGTGGTTGTACGTGCTTGTAATACCAGTATTTAAAGCCTGAGACAGAAGAATTGCAGATTTGAGGTCATCTTCAGCCACTTTAGTGAGGCCCTGTAATGTGGTGAGACCTGTTTCAAAACAAAGAATAAAGAATAAGGCTGGGGGTGTAGCTTGGAGGTAGACTGCCCCTGGGTTCAATCCCCAGAACTGCAAAAATAGGTAGATAGATAGATAGATAGATAGATAAAAAATAAAAAGGGCTGGGTGTGTAGCTCAGAAGTAGAACCCCACGGATTCAATACCCAGTACCTTAAAATAGGGGGAGATCTTGCTTGGGAATTGCAACTTTAGATTCATTGACTACCTGTTTGATAGTGTTGTTGCCACGAGTGTATATTCTGTTGAAATTTGTGACCAAACCTCTTTGGGTCTAAAGTTAAAATGGCTCTGGATTTGGGATTTTTGGGGTTGTGTGTGTGTGGAGGGGATACTGGATGGAATACTTTGTGTGTTGTTAATTATTATAACATGCAGATTGATTTTACTTGCCTTTTCTGTTTAGAGACAATATAGTGGAAAGTTAAGTGGACTTTTTTTTTTTCTTACTAGGTTATTTGTCAAACCTGCCATTCATCACTTTTCTTTTTGGTTCTTATCAGCATCGACACTCCAGGAGTGATTAGTCGTGTGTCCCAGCTGTTTAAAGGCCACCCTGACCTGATCATGGGCTTCAACACCTTCTTGCCTCCTGGCTACAAAATTGAGGTGCAGACCAATGACATGGTGAACGTGACAACTCCTGGCCAGGTTCATCAGATCCCCACCCATGGCATCCAGCCCCAGCCTCAGCCACCACCCCAACATCCTTCTCAGCCTTCAGCCCAGTCAGCCCCAGCTCCAGCCCAGCCAGCTCCTCAGCCCCCACCTGCCAAAGTCAGCAAGGTGAGCACTTGGAAAATACTGCATTGTGTGAAATGCATCCCCTGGAAAGCACCCTCCCTTACACTTCCCCTTATGAAACTTGGTTACACAAGTTACAGAGATTTCATCAGAGAAGATGAGTATATCACATCACTATCAAATGGTTCATGTTTATACACCACATATTTAGATATCTATTTAAATGAACACATCAGCAACCAATAAGGACCCAAGTGATTTACTTCAGCCTCCTGAGTAGCTGGGATTTACAAATGTGTCACTGTGCCTAACTCGGAAATGGTCAAATTGAACTACATCTCACATGGTTATCAATTTACAGAAGGTATTCCATTGACAGATTAGGTCTTGTCAAACTAAGAAGACCTTAAATGAGTATGATGGAGTGTGTGTGTGTGTGTGTGTGTGTGTGTGTGTGTGTGTGGTGGGGAGGGAGGGAGGGAACACAAACTGGGGATGGAACTCGGCCATGCCACCTCTGAGCTACACCTCCAGCCCAATTTTTAAAATTTTTTATATTTTATTTATTTTATTTCTTGTGGTACTGGGGATGGAACCCAGGGGCTTTCTACCTCTGGACTATACTCCCAGACCTATTTTATATTTTATTCGGGAACAGGGTTTCACTAAATTGCTAAGAGTCTAAGTAGCTACGGCTGGCTTCTAACCTGTGTGATCCTCCTGTCTCAGCCTCCCAAGTACTGGGATTACAAGCATGTGCCACCATCCAGCTCTATTTTTTATTTATTTTGAAACAAAATCTCACTAAGTTGTGAAGGGCCTCAGAGTAGCTTAGGCTGAGAACTGTGATCCTCCTGTCTCAGCCTCCCAAGTACTGAGATTACAAGTGTGTGCCGCCACACCCAGCGTTTGATGGAGTACTTTTGGTGTAGAACTGCACTGTCTGATACAGTAGTCATTAGCCACTTAAAATTATTTCATTTGAGTCGGGCGTGGTGGCGCATGCTTGTAATCCCCACTCTTGGGAGGTTGAGACAGGAGTATAGCGCAGGTTCGAAGCCAGCCTCGCTGGCTTAAGAGACCTTGCTTACAAATAAAAAATATGTATATAAAATAGGTCTGGGAGTGTAGCCCGGAGGTAGAAGGATTTCCAAGAACCCCAGTACCACCCCCCCAAAATAAAATTTTATTTTTTTCTCTTTTGGTGGTACTACTAGGGGTGGAACCCAGGGGCTTTTCTACCTCTGGGCTATACTCCCAGATCTATTTTATATGTTATTTGGAAACAGGGTCTCACGAAGTAGCTGAGGCTGGCTTTAAACCTGTGCGATCCTCCTGTCTCAGCCTACCAAGCGCTGGGATTACAAGCATGTGTCACCACGCTCGGCTGTTTTTTTTTTTTTTGTGTTACTGGGGATTGAACCCAGAGGCATTCTACTTCTTAGATCTACTCCCAGTCCCATTTTATTTCTTATTTGAAAACAGGATCTTGCTAGGTTGCAGAGGGTCTCAATAAATTGCTCAGAGTGGCTTCAACCTGAGATTCTTCTGTCTCAAGCTCCCAAGCACTGGGATTACATGTGTGTGCCACCACACCCAGCTTATATTTAAATTAGTTAAATTCAAGCCAGGCGTGGTGATACATGCTTGTAATTCCAGCGTTTGGGAGGCTGAGACAGGAGAATCCGGGGTAGTGCCAGCATCAGCTAGTCAGTGAGACCCTGTTTCAAAATAAAGAATAAAAAATAGGGCTGGGGATGTAGCTCGATGGTAGAATGCCCCTGGGTTCCATCACCAGTGCTGCAAAAAAAAAGCAAAACATCAAATTCAGCTTTTGGTTGTTCACATTTCAAGTGGTCTGTAACCGCATGTGGCAATGACTCTCTTACAGGATGGTGCAAATAAAGAATTTTTCATCATCTCAGAGTTTTATTGGATAGAGTGGGTCTAGAAAACATTTTTCTATGGAGTTGCTGCAACAATTATGGTATTGTCCTCTTTGACGTTAAAGATCCATACAGAATGAGGTGCTCTATCCCCTCTATTTGTAACTATTGAGCTAATAAGCTTAAAAATTGCACACAAAAAATTGGAGATGGCTCCAGTATTAAGGTTATATTTTAAAAATTTGAAACTGAAGATGTTTGTATCAGAATGTATGCACCCTCTACATCTCTCACTCCTTTCTAGTATGGTTTTAGTTGAGTTAAAGTACTGGCCTGAGTAAAGAACATCAGTTGACCATACATCTTGTTTGTTTTTAGTTTGTTCTTAGTTTTAGAAATTTCAAACCATCTGTGCTGTTGAGAAAAATAAAATAATTTTTTCTTTTAGCCTTCCCAACTACAAGCACATACTCCAGCCAGCCAGCAGACTCCTCCACTCCCACCATATGCATCACCACGTTCTCCACCCGTCCAGCCTCATACACCAGTGACAATCTCTTTGGGAACGGCTCCATCCTTGCAGAACAATCAGCCTGTGGAGTTTAATCATGCCATCAACTATGTTAATAAGATCAAGAACAGATTCCAAGGCCAACCCGACATCTACAAAGCATTCCTGGAGATTTTGCACACATATCAGGTAAGAAGTTTGCCCTTTCTGCCTGTCTTATCCAGGCTACCCTCTGAGTGCTAGTCTAAGAAATTGAAGAAACATCATTGTGCCCACTAATTTAACCAATTAGAAACTATAATGTCTGTTTATGAAGCCAATTTTATTTGCCTATCTTGAATTCCCTGTAGTTTCTTAGGATTTTCAAAATCATTGGCCCCAGGACACCTTTTATTATCTGAGTTTATAGAGGCCAAGTTGTATAGACCAGTTAATATACAGTAGGTGAAAGAGAAATTTCTCTAATGTATTGTGTCTTATCAATTATATGACCTTTCCACCTCCCACTCCACATTCATATTTACTTCCCTAGTTTTAAAGGAATTGTCACAATCTACCATCTTTTCTTTTTTCAACTAAAAAGCCTGTAGTGAATACTGGTATTAAGAACATAAACTTTCTTTAGTGCAGCCTAAGTAAATAATATAACATATATCAAACATTACAGAAAATGTTCAGTGGTATGTGATTGGTGGCTCCTTACTAGTATCTCTTTCTATTTGCAATTCCATAGAAAGAGCAGCGCAATGCCAAGGAAGCTGGAGGAAACTATACTCCTGCTTTGACTGAGCAGGAGGTATATGCCCAGGTGGCGCGACTCTTTAAAAACCAGGAAGATCTATTGTCTGAGTTTGGGCAGTTTCTACCAGATGCCAACAGCTCTGTGGTATGTGTCATTTAGAATTATTAGATAAGTTGGAAAGCTACGATCAGAAGGTGGTGGTTTCTAGAGGATACTTGCTTTGATCAGAGCGTTAACCACTTTTATGTGTCTTAATTAGCTTCTAAGCAAAACAACTGCAGAGAAGGTTGATTCTGTGAGAAATGACCATGGAGGCACTGTCAAGAAGCCCCAGCTAAACAACAAGCCACAGAGGCCCAGCCAGAATGGCTGCCAGATCCGAAGGCACTCTGGAACAGGAGCCACCCCTCCAGTGAAGGTAATGGTAGGCAGGAGCTGTTACTTTTAGTTCCACAAGCAGTACAGTGTATGTCCATTCTAAGGATGGTCACTTGTTCTTACCCTAAGGGTGACAGTTGGATCTTGGATATTTGCAGTAAGTTGGTATAGGTCACAGAGACTTGATGCAAAGCTTCTTATCTGGCTTTGCAAAAGAATGTTAGAATAACACCTGTTGAGGCCAGGCATGGTGGCACATACCTGTAATTCCAGTACTTGGGAGGCTGAGACAGGAGGATCGTGTTTAGGCTAGTCTCAGCAACTTAGTGAAGCCCTGTTTTAAATTAAAAAATAAGCCAGGCGTGGTGGCGCACATTTGTAATCCCCACACTTCAGAGGCTGAGACAGGAGGATCGCACAGGTTCAAAGCCAGCCTCAGCTACTTAGTGAGACCCTGTTTCCAAATTACATACATACATACATACATACATACATACACACACACACACACACACACACACACACACACACACACATATATATATATATATATATATATATATATATATATATATATATATATAATAGAGCCGGGCGTGGTGGCACACACTTGTAATCCCAGCATTCGGGAGACTGAGACCAGATAATCGTGGTTCGCGGACAGCCTCAGCTACTTAGTGAGGCCCTCTGCAACTCAGTGAGACCCAGTTTCAAAATAAAGAATAAAAAATAGGGCCGGGGGTGTAGCTCGGAGGTTGAATGCCCCTGGGTTCCATCCCCAGAACCACAAAATAAATAAGAAATAGGTCTTGGAGTGTAGCATGGATGTAGAAAGCCTCTGGATTCCATCCCTAGTACCACCCAATAAATAAATATACAAAATAGGGTTGGGATGTGGCTCAGAGATAGAAGACCCCTTGTGTTCAATTCTCAGTGCCAAAAGTAACCGATAAAACCTATTGCTTGGATTACTGTGCTCTTCTGAGTTCTTACTGATTTTCTTTCTTCTTCTTGTATCTCTTCTCTGCTATGAGCTACCAGCTCATTTCTTCTTTTTTTGTTGCCAACGCTCTCCAAGACTTAACTAATTTTTCTTTTTTCTGATTTGATACTTTAAGCCTGTTTTGTGCTAAGAAAGAAAATCCTTGAGCTTAGTAATTAGTTTCAAGAAAAAGTGAATGGTATCTGGGGTCGACTTGTGAGTATAGTGTAGGTGCTTTTTGAGATTATCTTTTTTTGGTACTAAAAGTGGCACTCAGAGGCATTCTACCTACAAGCTATATCTCCAGACCTATTTTATTCTTTTTTTTTTTTTTTTGGTGGTACTGGGGGTGGAACCCAGAGGGTTTCTACCTATGGGCTATACTCCCAGACCTTTTTTATATTTTATTTGGAAACAGGGTCTCACTAAGTTGCTGAGAGCCTCACTAAGTAGCTGAGGCTGGCTTCGAACCCGTGTGGTCCTCTTGTCTCAGCCTCCCAAGTGCGGGGATTACAAGCGTGCACCACCAGCCCGGCTATTTTATTTTTGAAACAGGATCTCACTATGTTGTGGAGGGCCTCACTAAGTTGTGAGAAGTTACTTGCACTCCTGTCTCAGCCACCCAAGAACTGGGATTACAGGTGTGCACCACTATGTCTGGGTGAAGCCCTTTTGCAAGGTAAATAGAACAGGGTTGGGATGTAGCTCAGAGGCAGAATGCCCCGGGCTTCAATCCCCAGTACACAGATAAAAAAGAAGGGAAAGTGATTGGTGAACAAGGAAATGACTCCAAGGACTGACAAATTAGGTATCCCCAACACTTTTGAAGAACCCATCGTTTTATAGAACTTAAGATGGTGTGTGTGTGTGTGTGTGTGTGTGTGTGTGTGTGTGTGTGTGTGAGAGAGAGAGAGAGAGACAGACAGACAGACAGACAGACACAGACAGACACTGGGGATTGAACCAACCCAGAGGTATTCTACCTCTGAGCTACACCCTGGACTCTTTTTTTGTTTATTTGTTTGTTTTGCGGGTCTGGGGATGGAACCCAGAGGCATTTGACCTCCAAGCTACACACCTGCCCAATTTTTTATTCTTTTTTTTTTTTTTGGTGGTACTGGGGTTCCTGGAAGCCCTTCTACCTCCGGGCTACACTCCCAGACCTATTTTTACATTTTTATTTAGAAACAGGGTCTCTTAAGCCAGCACGCGTGGCTGGCTTCGAACCTGCGTGATCCTCCTGTCTCTGCTTCCCAAGCGCGGGGATTATAAACGTGCGCCACCATGCCAGGCTCTATTGTGTATTTTGAAACCGGGTCTCACTTAGTTTTTTTTGGAGGGGTCTGGAGATGAAACCCTGGGGCATTTGACCTCCAATCTATACCCCCTGCCCTATTTTTTATTTTTTATTTTGAAACAGGGTCTCACTAAGTTGCGGAGGACCTTACTAAGTAGCTGAGGCTGTCCATGAACCGCGATCCTCAGGTCTCAGCCTCCCAAATGCTGGGATTACAAGTGTGCGCCACCACGCCTGGCTGATTCTCTTTTATTTTGAAACTCGTTCTCACCACGTTGACAAGAGTATGACTACTTGGGGAAACTGTCCTCAAACCCATGATCCTTCTATCTCTGCCTTCCAAGTATTGGGATTACAGGCATGCACCACTACGCCTGGCTATGGCTTCTCTTGAAATCTGTGCTCTCTATTCTTCATTGCATTAAATGGTATTAGTTTATGTAGCTAGCAAGAATCAACTCAGGCTGGGCATGATTGTGCATGCTTGTGATCCCAGCATTTGGGAGGCTGAGACTGGAGGATTGCTGTTCGCAGACAGCCTGAGCCACTTAGGCCCTCCGCAACTTAGTGAGACCCTGTCTCAAGTTAAAAAGAATATAAAAAAATAAGGGCAGGGGGTGTAGCTTGGAGGTAGAATACCCCTGGGTTCCATCCCCAGACCTGCAAAAAAGAGAAGGAAAAAAAAGCAACTCAGTAGATAGGCTCAACTCTTGGATTTATTTCCTCCCCTACCTGATTGGACCCACAGGTGAAAACAGTGTGTTGGGGCTTATAGTTCCCCAGCTAATTTTCCTAGGCAGTGCGAGCAGAGGCTGTTGCCCCTCACAAAGTGTGCTCTGTGAGATGGTCATGGTAAATGTGCTACTTCTCCCAAAGTTTGTGCATTTCTTCAAAGGTGGTGAGACGTGGATTGTTTAAAGTAAATTCCTCAGCTATGGGTAAAGCTTAGTGGTAGAATGCTTCCCTAGCACGAGTGAGGCGTAGGCACTCAAAAAAACAAAAATAAATTTTTGCCTGACAGGTTTATATCATGGCCAGTTCGTTCCCTTTAAGTTGCTGAGGCTGGCTTCAAATAATCCTTTCACAGCCTTTCAGGTATTAGGATTGCCTATACATAGGCTCTGCTGCTTCCCTTTAAAACAATATTAAATTAGTCCAGGTGGATATTGCTGACAAAGTAGTTATTTCTATCAGGAAAATGAACTATGTTTGCTTATTTATTTATTTTCAGAACTGGGAATTGAACCCGGAGGTGTTCTACCTCCAAGTTACACCCCTAGCCCTATATTTTATTCTTTATTTTGAAACAGGCTCTTACTAAGTAGCTGAGGCTGACTGTGAACCATGATCCTCCTTGTCTCAGCCTCCCAAGTACTGGGATTACAAGCGTGCGCCTCCACACCGAGTTTAAGCTATGTTTTTTTAAAAAAGATTAAAGCTGACTTTTGTCAACCCTGGGTATGGTAGTTCTTTTTTTATAAACAATATATTTCTTCAATTAGTAGGAAAGAAAACAATTGCATTAGATTAGAAAGAAAGTTGATTTTAACTTCTGGAAAAAGGAAGACTATTAGTTTTAAAAGTTTGTCACAGTAATGTCATTTCTGGAGAGACTACTTGGGGAGTAGAATGAGTATCTGGTGGAAAAAAGTGATGACAGGCAAACTCAAGTAAAGAAGATGTGTAGAACTAGAACTCTTAAGTGAGTTAGTGACTTGAATTCTCATTTGTTCCAAATCATCATTCATCAGTGGTTTCAGTTGTGGAACTCTTTAAGAGGTAAAAATAAAATTTTGAGAACTTTGAATCTTACATGGCTATATTTTTTCTTTTTTGCAGAAGAAACCCAAACTGCTTAGCCTTAAGGATTCTTCTATGGCAGATGCCAGCAAGCATGGTGTTGGAACTGAATCATTATTTTTTGATAAGGTGAGTGATATCAGTAGCTATCAATGACAAAGAAGCCTATTTCCCAAGAAGGCTTTTTTTCAAAGACATCAAGCTGATTACGACTTTGCGGTTGTTTTTGTTTTTGCAGTGTTGGGGTTTGAATCCAGAGTCTTGCTCATGCTAGGCAAGCACTCTACCACTGAGCTAAACCTACCCAGCCCTAGGACTTTATATTTTTTTAACATAATTCCATGTCATGGGTTCTTTCTGTTTGCACTTAACTTTTAGCATAGCTAGAGAAATAGCTTTATCTGCTTTGGTTTTGTGAATAGTTTGTGGCAAAATATAACATTTCCTACAATGGAAAAGAACCTTTTAAGAAATGCATTGTGTTCCTCTCAAAAGATGTTTGATGTTCCTCCTTGGAGGTGTCCGGGTCAGTGCAATTGGAAGTCCTGGTGTCTGTACCAACTGTTGAGGACTTAAGATCACTCTCCCCTCCTCCCCTTGAAGTGCTGGGGAATTGAACCCAGGGCCTCACACGTGCTAGGCATGGGCTCTGCCACTTAGTTACTCACCCAGTCTAAGATGATTTGCAATCTTCTAATTGCTGTGGTACTTACTTCGAGTATACAGAGTGTTGGTGGGGATTCTGATTTAATTGGAGATTTCAAAGATCCCCAGGTGTTTCTAATGAGCAGCTGGAGTGGCGATTACTGTTGTAAACAGTGTTGTGTGGTGTCTTTTTTGAGAGAGGGTACTGGGGTTTAAACCCTGGGGGATTCTACCTCTGAGCTACACCCCCAGCTCTTTTTTTTTTTTTTTTTTTAAACAAAATCTCACTAAGTTTCAGAGGGTCTCACTATAAGTTAGCAGTGCTGGCCAACAACCTGCAATCTTTCTTTCTCTGCCTCTCAGGTACTGGGATTACAGGCTAGTGGCCACACACAGCCTGCTCCAAGTGGTGTCTTAGTTTGGCACTTTTGCAACTGACTTCCTCCTTGGAATCATTTAGGTGATTCGCAGGCAACTTTCATCAGGGTAGCTGGCAGCTGTTGAGCTTCTTACTGGCAGGAACCAGCCTGAGTTGATCTGGTGGTGATTTATCCTGTCTTCACCTGTGGGGTTTTGCAGAAAGACAAATGACCTAACTTCATTATTGGTACCTCCAGATCTGTTTGTCTGTCTGTCTGTGTGCCTCTGCAAGCTCATTCTTGCAAAAGAGTAGTGTGTTAGCCGGGTGTGGTGGCGCAGGCTTGTAATCCCTGTGCTTGGGAGGCGGAGACAGGAGGATCACGCAGGTTCGAAGCCAGCCTCTCTGGCTTAAGAGACCCTGTTTCCAAATAAAAAGGGAGTATAGCCCGGAGGTAGAAGGGTTTCCAGGAACTCCAGTGCCACCCCCAAAAAAGTAATGTTTTTGTTTTGATGACTACTGAACTAATGTACATGAAATGGCTGGGTGTGGTGGTGCACACTCCCAGCATTTGCCAGGCTGAGACAGGAGGATCACAGGTTCAAGGACAGCCTCAGCAAGTAGTGAGACTCTTAGCAACCTAGTGAGACCCTATTTCCTAATAAATAAAATTGGGCTAGGGGTGTGGCTGAAAGGTAAAATGCCTCTGGGTTCAATCCCTAGTACCACACACACACACACACACACACACACACACACACACACACAGAGTAAAGGAAAAAACAAAAATAAAGTTTGTTTTAAAAATTCATTAGTAAGCCGGGCGTGGCGGCACATGCTTGTGATCCCAGTGCTTAGGAGGCTGAGACAGGATAGTGCAGGTTCGAGGCCAGCCTCAACTACTTAGTGAAGCTCTCAGCAACTTAGTGAGAGACCCTGTTTCCAAATAAAGTGTAAAATAGGTCTGGGAGGATGGCCCAGAAGTAGAAAAGCCCCTGGGTTCCACCCCCAGTACCACAAAAATAAAACAAATAAATAAAATTCATTGGTAGAAGAAATGGATGTAGAGGAAACAAAATTTAGCACATATTGATCATTGAGGCTGAATGAGGAAATAGGGTTTGCAAGTCTAGATTTGGACTTGTTCATAAGCAAACTACTTGGTAACATTCTACAATCCTACAAGTGGACCACAATGCTATTTCTTTTGCAACTAAAACTTCTGATTAGTCATCTACTTAGGTTAGTTTTCCTTTGATTATGCCCTTGAACATTTCTAGGTTTGGGGGTATTAAAAGAGCGTTGTAGAAAAAAGGATTAGCTCAGAAGATAGAAGTATTTATATATGTATAAAAATACATTTTATATATATGTATATATTTTCCCCCTTTTGTGGTACTGGGGATTGAACCTAGGGGCTTTCTAAAGGTATACTCCAGGATCTTACTTTTAAACTTTTTATTATGGAATGTGTGTGTTAGTTACTGGGGCGGAACCCAGGAACTTTCTACTTCCAGGCTATACTCCCAGACCTATTATATATTTTATTAGCAACAAGGTCTCACTATAAGTAGCTGAGACTGGCTTTGAATCTGTTCAGTCCTCCTATCTCAGCCTCCCAAGTACTGGGATTACAAGTGTGCGCCACCACGTCCAGCTCTATTATGAAAAAAAATTTTTTTTTTTTTTTTTTTTTTTTTTGTGGTACTAGGAGTGGAACCCAGGGGCTTTCTACCTCTCAGCTATACTCCTAGACCTGTTTTTTAAATATTTTATTTGGAAATTTGGAAACAGGGTCTCAGTTGCTGAGAACCTCACTAAGTAGCTGAGGCTAGCTTCGAACCCGTGTGATCCTCCTGTCTCAGCCTCCTAAGCACAGGAATTACAAGCGTGCGCCACCATGCCCAGCTTATTATTGAAAATTTTAAACATGTAAAAGTAAAGAGAAGAGTGGAAATCCGGGCATGGTGGGGCACGCTTGTAATCCCAGCATTTGGGAGGCTGAGACAGGAGGGTTGTGTTTTGCGGACAGC
The DNA here is from genome assembly GCF_963383645.1 of Muscardinus avellanarius. Taxonomy (NCBI): domain Eukaryota; kingdom Metazoa; phylum Chordata; class Mammalia; order Rodentia; family Gliridae; genus Muscardinus; species Muscardinus avellanarius. Next base: position 140,018,673 of record NC_137788.1, on the reverse strand, counting down.
CTCAGCTACTTAGTGAGGCCCTCCGCAACTCAGTGAGGCCCGGTTTCAAAATAAGGAATAAAAATTAGGGCTCAGAGGTAGAATGCCGCTGGGTTCCATCCTGAGACCCACACACAAAAAAAAGCCAGGCGTAGTGGTACACACTTGAATTCTCAGCTACTTAGTGAGGCCCTCTGCAACTTAGATCCTGTTTTAAAATAACGAATATAAAACAGGGTAAGAGGAGTAGCTCGGAGGTCCAATGCCCCTGGGCTCTATCCCCAGACACACACACACACACACACACACACACACACACACACACACTGCAGTGATCCCTCAGACTCTCCATCTCCAGCAGTTCCTAGTTCGTTCATATGTATCCTCACCCACTCTAGATTATTTGGAGACAAATCCCAGTTAATTTATCAATAAATATCTTAGTAAGTTTCTTGTTCAAATGTAATAATCGCATCTCAAAAAACTAATATTTTTTAGTATTATTGACTATCATATCAGATTCCCCCACCTTTAAAAAAAGTAATATAAAGTCTTCATTCCCTATGTAATCATTTTTCTTCTGGTTGTGTCCATAAGGTCCGAAAGGCTTTGCGGAGTGCAGAGGCCTATGAAAATTTTCTGCGCTGTCTTGTTATCTTTAACCAGGAGGTGATTTCTCGGGCTGAGCTGGTGCAACTAGTCTCTCCTTTTCTGGGGTAAGTGAAGCCAGGGGTTTAGTTACTAGTTGTGATTTGGAGTTGAGGTGGCATTTGATTTGTGAGAGTATGTTGTGTAAAGTTAACTGAGGTAAATCAGTTGACTCAAAATGTCGTAGAGCTGGGTGTGGTTGCCTGCGCCTATAATCCCAATACATGGGAGGCTGAGGCAGGAAGATTGCAGGTTCAAAGCCAGCCTCAGCAACATAGACTCTTAGCAACTTAGTGAGACCCTCTTTCAAAATATAAAATGGAGCCGGGTGTGGTGGCGCACGCTTGTAATCCCAGCATTCGGGAGGCTGAGACCTGGAGGATCGCGGTTCGCGGACAGCCTCGGCCACTTAGTGAGGCCCTCTGCAACTCAGTGAGACCCGGTTTCAAAATAAAGAATGAAAAATAGGGCAGGAGGTGTAGCTTGGAGGGCAAATACCCCTGGGTTCCATCCTCAAACCCCCCCCCCAAAAAAAAAAATATATATATATATATAAAATAGAGCTGGCGATATAGCTTGAGGTAGAATGTTTCTGGGTTCAATCCCCAGCACACGTGTGCACCGACACACATCATCATCATCATAAAAGTCACCTTGTCTGACATTAGGGATGAGAAAAATAGAGAGTGGCTGAAGTATCAGTCTATTAATGGCCGAGGCTTGTCTCCAGATCCTCTGACTACTGCAGACAAATCTCTTCCAGAGTTCTAGAATCTTGACTGTATTTGACAACCTAAGAATTATGTGAACACTGAAGCAATATTCTTGATCAATGCAATAGTTGGTGATTGCCTAGTTTTGGTGCATCTTTTCCATCACCACTTTAACTGATCTGAGAACATTCTGTGAGGAAAGGAGAAACCAAAGGCTTAGAAGCAGTGCTTAAGGAAATAATTGTCACTGGAATTTGTTCCTGGTAGCAAAGTTCTGACCCAGCACTGACTGTTGATAGTCATACCTCAGGATAACACATCATACCTCTCATTGCTTACGAGTTTTTGGTTTGATTTTTCAGGAAATTTCCTGAATTGTTTAATTGGTTTAAAAACTTTCTGGGCTATAAGGAATCTGTACATTTGGAAACTTTTCCAAAGGAACGAGCCACAGAGGGGATTGCCATGGAAATAGATTATGCCTCTTGTAAACGGCTGGGCTCCAGCTATCGAGCCCTACCCAAGAGTTACCAGCAGCCCAAGTGTACAGGGCGGACTCCTCTCTGTAAAGAGGTAAGACTCAGCCTTTAATTCGCACCTTTCTTCAGGTGGTAGTGATACCAGGGTTCAAGAATTTATGTAGCCAGGTGTGGTGGTGCACGCTTGTAATTTCAGTACTTGGGAGGCTGAGGCAGGAGGATTGTGCAAGTTCAAAGCCAGTCTCAGCTGCAAGGCTCTCAGACTTGATGAGACCTTGTTTCCAAGTAAAATATAAAGTAGATCTGGGAGTGTAGCCCGAAGGTAGAAAGCCTCTGGGTTCCATCCCCAGCACCACAAAAAAGAAAAAAGAAAAAAAAAAAGAATTTATATAAATGATAAAATCAAGAACTTTTTCAAAAGAAAATGTTTTGTCTTTTTATTGAGAATGCTTAATCAGTGGAAAACTTTTTTAGGTCTTTGTTTCAATCTCCCTTTTTCTACCCAAAGGTTTTAAATGATACTTGGGTTTCCTTCCCGTCATGGTCTGAGGACTCCACCTTTGTTAGTTCGAAGAAGACTCAGTATGAAGAACATATATATCGGTGTGAAGATGAACGCTTTGAGGTACAAACTTATTTATTTTTCAGTACTAGGGACTGAACCCAGGGACATTCTACTTGTGAGCGCCTCCAGCCGTATTTTTTATTCTTATTTAGTATTGGGCATGGAACCCAGGGGCAGTCTACTTCTGAACTACACCCCCAGCCCTACATTTTAGTCTTTATTTATTTATTTATTTATTTACTTATTTATTATTATTATTATTATTATTATTATTATTATTTTTTTTTTTTTTTTTTTGGTGGTACTGGGGTTCCTGGAAGCCCTTCTACCTCCGGGCTACACTCCCAGACCTATTTTTACATTTTTATTTGGAAACAGGGTCTCCTAAGCCAGCGTGTGCGGCTGGCTTCGAACCTGCGCGATCCTCCTGTCTCTGCGTCCCAAGCGCGGGGATTACAAGCATGTGCCACCATGCCTGACTAATTATTATTTTTTTATTTTGGGGGGGGGGGTCTGGGGATGAAACCCAGAGGCATTTGGCCTCTGAGCTATACTCCCTGCCCTATTTTTTATTCTTTATTTTGAAATAGGGTCTCACTAAGTTGCCGAGGGCCTCACTAAGTAGCTGAGGTTGTCCTCGAACCGCAATATCTGGTCTCAGCCCCCCAAATGCTTCCGTGCCCCCATGACTGGCTGTGAGGGCTAGATTTTGGGGTAGGGGCATTATAGGTGGAACCCAGAGGCTTTCTACCTCCGGCTATACTCCCAGCCCTATTTTTATATTTTATTTGGAAACAGGATCTCACTAAGTTGCTGAGAGCCTCATGAGACTGGCTGGCTTCGAACCTGCCTGATCCTCCTGTCTCAGCCCTCAAGTACAGGGATTACAAGCGTGCACCACCATGCCCGGCAGGGCTAGTTTTTAAGACTGAAGAGCCAGAGTCTTACATTCTTCTGTGGTAAATGCTTACAATGGTATTGCTATGCTTTATGCTTGTCAAATGTATTAGTAACATTTTTATGGCAAAAGTAGCTTATCTAGCTGGGCGTGGTGGCGCACGCTTGTAATCCCCGCGCTTGGGAGGCTGAGACAGGAGGATCACGTAGATTTGAAGCCAGCCTCAGCTACTTAGTGAGGCTCTCAGCAACTTAATGAGACCCTGTTTCCAAATAAAATATAAAATAGGTCTAGGAGTATAGCCCGGAGGTAGAAAGCCTCTGGGTTCCACTCCCAGTACCACCACCAAAAAAAAAAAGTAGCTTATCTAGATCACTTTAGCTTTTTTTTTTTTTTTTTTTTTTTTTTGTGGTGGTGGTACTGGGGTTCCTAGAAACCCTTCTACTTCCAGGCTACACTCCCAGACCTATTTTATACTTTTATTTGGAAACAGGGTCCCTTACGCCAGCGAGGCTGGCTTCGAACCTGCGTGATCCTCCTGTCTCTGCCTCCCAAGTGCGGGGATTACAAGTGTGCGCCACCACATCCGGCGATCACCTTAAGCTTTTTTAACTGAAATTATCTATTAATGCCTGAGTAGTAATCATTTAGATTTTTGGGAGGCGGGCTGGGGATTGAACACAGAAACATTCTACTTCTGAGCTACACTCCCAGGCCTATTTTATTTTTTTATTTTGAAGCAAGATCTAAGTTACTGATGGCTTCACTAAGTTTCTAAGGCTGTCCTTCAACCTCCCAAGTAATGGGATTATACATACATGCCACCAGGCTTACATGCATGCGCCGACACTTAGCTGAGTCTCCCTCTCCATCTCCCTTTCCCTGTCTCTCTCTCTCTCTCTCTCTTTCGTTTGTTTTATAGTACTAGGGATTGAACCCAGGGGCATTCTGCCTCCAAGCTACACCTTCAGCCTTGTTTTTTATTCTTTATTTTGAAACAGAGTCTCACTAAGTTGCAGAGGGCCTTGACAAATTAAGGAGGCTGGCTATGAACCTGCAGTCCTCCTGTCTCAGCCCCCCAAGTACTGGGATTATAAGCCACCACTATGGCCTGAGTGTCTCTTTTTTATAGGATGTTTCTTTTGTCATACTCAGTTTGTTACACAAGGGCAAAGGGGAAAGAAGTATGTATTTGTGTGTACACTTAGGATTTGGTAAGATGTGCTAATTTGAAGGAATATTTATCAATCAAAGTAGGTTATTAATACTGCAGTGTATATATTTCTCTGAGCTCAGTGACTTGTAAAAACAAAAAGCTTATTTATTATGCTACTTGTACAGTGATGTTTAGCAGGAATTTTGCTTATCATATTTACTTGGGTGCCCCTGCTGATGGTGCTACTATATTGAATATTGCTAGTCTGTAGAAGAAAGAGAGCTCAGAAGGATCACATACTTCTAAATGCTCCAGAATAGAAATAATAAATATTTCTCCTCGTCTCATCATGACCTATTTGCTAGAGCTAGTTACATGGCCCTCTCCAATTGTATGGGAGTCAGGGCATTTAAGAGTGGGGGCAGAAAACAGTATTTGATAAATGCCAACAGCAGCCCCAAAATAAGCAGATTTAAGGAGACTAACAGACATTTCGTTATAGGCCCTCAAGACTACTCGTTTACTCTGTAACGTCTTTTTTGTGTGTGTGCCCTTTTTTCCCTCTGTACTACTGGGGATTGAACCCAAGGACATTTTGTCTCTGAGCTACACCCTCAGCCCTTTTATTTTGAAATAATATCTCATTAGGTTGCTGAGACTGTCCTCAAACCTGCAATCTGCCTGTCTTAGCCTCCCAGGTACAGGGATTGCAGGCATGTACCAACATACTCATCTTTATTTTTCATTTCTGAAACAGTCTCACTAAGGTTGCTGACAGTCTCACAACATTGCTAAGGCTGTCCTCGATATGTGATCCTTCTTTCTTAGCTCCCTATGTACTGTTATTACAGATGCCACCACACCTGGCTTTGTTTTTTTGTTTTTTTTTATCTCTCATTTAGACAATGTTAAGCTTAGGGGAAAGGTACTCAAATGTTGCCCTTTCCGTCTTTAACCAGAAGAGGCTGGCCTGTGGCCAGCAAATAAATGGTGTTCAGTAAGAATTAATTAATTTATTTATTTATTTTTGGTGGCACTAGGGTGGAAGCCAGGGGCTTTTCTACCTCAGGGTTATATAATCCCAGACCTATTTTATACTTTATTTGGAAACAGGGTCTCACTAAGTTTCTAAGAGCCTCACTAAGTAGCTGAGGCTGGCTTCGAACCTGTGCGATCCTCCTGTCTTAGCCTCCCAAGTGCTGGGATTACAAACGTGCACCACCATGCCCGGGTTCAGTAAGAATTTAAATGGTATCCAGGTGTGGCGGCATAGGCCTATTCTCAGTATTTGTGAGGCTGAGACAAGAGGATCACAGGTTCAAGACCAGCTTCAGCAACTTAGTGAAATTATTTTTTAACATAAGACCTGGTGGCCGGGCGTGGTGGCGCATGCATGCTTGTAATCTCCGCGCTTGGGAGGCTGAGACAGGAGGATTGCACAGGTTAGAAGCCAACGTCAGCTACTTAGTGAGGCTCTCAGCAACTTAGTGAGACCCTGTTTCCAAATAAAATATAAAATAGGTCTGGGAGTATAGCCCGGAGGTAGAAAGCCTCTGGGTTCCACCCCCAGTACCACGGGGGGGGGGGGGATAAGACCTGGTGGTATAATTCAGAGGTAGATTGCCCCTGGGTTCAATACCCAGCACCAAAAAGTAAGAAAAATTTAAATCTTTATCCACAGGCACAACATTGAGCTCCTTAAGAAAGGATAGTCACTGAGCTTTATTGCTGTGTGTAGACCATCAAGGCCACTGAATACTTAATATTTTGAGCATATTTAAATGTTCAAGTTATACCCAGAAAACTTAGCTCTCACAACTGATTGAGGGGAGTGGTCTTTGGAGTTGTTTTATTACTGCTTGTAACAAGTCTTAGTAACATGAGAAAGTTCAGGGCAAAGTATTCATAATTAGCTTTCTGTTAGGTTCTTCTCATCCAAAGTTAGCAGTGGCAGTGATAGGAATGACAGCTACTAGTTCATCTTTATTGGGTGTTTATGTGTTATAGGCATTGTGCTAAACAGTTAATGTGAATCAAATAATTTAATCCAGAAAACAACCTTATAAGAGTAGCAGGTGCTGTTATTCCATATTTTACCAATAGTGAAAATATTACATGGCTAATACGGTAGATCCAGTATTCAAATACAGAGAGTTTGACTCCCTACTTTTTTCTCCCAACCACTGCTCTATTCTAGTTTGGATCCTGAATACCCTTCTTTGTCTTTCTCTTTAGCTTGATGTAGTTTTAGAAACCAACCTGGCAACAATCCGGGTTCTGGAAGCAATACAAAAAAAGCTTTCCCGCTTATCTGCTGAGGAACAAGCCAAATTTCGTTTGGATAACACCCTTGGGGGCACGTCAGAAGTCATCCATAGAAAAGCACTCCAGAGGATATATGCTGATAAAGCAGCTGATATCATCGATGGGCTGAGGAAGAATCCCTCTATTGCTGTTCCAATTGTCCTTAAAAGGTATCCAAGCAAAAGTGCCCTTTATGTTCAGTGTGCTTCATGATAGATTAAGTTTCTCATTAAATAAGTCTCTCGTTTTCAACCTGGTTGTCCCATGAGACCCAATTCTCCCCAGCTCTGGTGTTTGAAAATCCAGGTACAAAGTAGGATGTGGAACTTCTGGGGCTTTTGTGTAACCAACATTAGAGAAGAAACCTTAAAAATTAATAATGGAATGTTTTGTGTGTTTGCTTGAAGGACTTTACATATTTTTTATTAATTATTTTGAACAAATGGGGCCTTACTATGTTGCCCAGGCTGCCTTAAACTTCTGGGCTCAAGTGATCCTCATGCCTCAGCCTCCTCTAGGGCTACAGGCATGCTTCTTGCCTGCCTTGAGGACGTATTTTTTTCTTTTTTCTTTTTTAGCCGGTCTGGGGATGGAACCCAGGGGCATTTGATCTCCGAGCTCTGAGCTATACCCCCTTACCTATTTTTTATTCTTTATTTTGAAACAGGGTCTTACTGAGTTGCAGAGGGCCTCACTAAGTAGCTGAGGCTGTCCACGAACCGCACTCCTCCTACCTCAGCCTCCTGAATACTGGGATTACAAGCGTGCACCATCACGCCCAGCTGAGGGGGTATTTTTAAAATATAAGAACAAAAAAACAAATCACTCATGTTCCTGCAACTCAGTATTGTCATTAGCATCTTATTTTAATTTTTATCCTTTTATTTTAAAACAGGCTCTCACTAAGTTTGTGGAGGGCCTTGTTAAGTTGCTGAGACTGGCTGTGAACCTGCAATCCTATCGGCTCAGCCTCCCAATACTGGAATTACAGGCATGTGCCACCATGCCCGGTTTAATTTTAATAAGTAAAATCACTAATTGTCTTTGTAAAATCTGATACATATTTCTTATTAAAAGAAAGTCTGTCTGCCATTTTTACCAAGAATGTCTGACGTTCAGCTAATAAGCTTTCTTATCAGGCTTCGTAATAAAGGGGCGATTGGTTCCATCCAAGTCTAAGAATCATGCAGGAAGTAAGAAATTGGGCTGTGCCTCAGTATCCTAAGTTTATGACAATCTTGTCTGTACTGTGAATTTTTTGCCAAGAGTTGGGTTCCTTTGGCAGTTTTACCTGGTGAGAATTAATTCTTGTTTGCTGCACAGTTCACAAATGCTCAGCTCCCTTTTCTCCCTTGGTGGTCTGCTCCAGAGCTAGCACAGACTGATGGATATTCTTGCCAGTAGTATTTAACTTCTGGCCTTTTATGTAAGTTATTGTTTACTTTTAGTGTTGTTTTTAGTTTTATTTTCTATTCTGGAGCATTAGATAAGTTCTGATCAGAACTTTGCAGACATTTTTGTGCAAGTTCTTTGTCCTTGGACTTTGCATTTTTGTTAGCATAGTAAACATTCTCAAAGATACAGCAGATAAACAGTTTTTGTATGTGTATGTATGGTGGTGGGGATTGAACCCAAGGCATTCTACCTCTAAGCTACACCCCAACTCTTTTCATTTTTGAAACAGGGTCTTTTTAGATTGCTGAAGTTGTCCTTGAACCTTTGATCCTCCTGCCTTAGCCTTTTAAGTATACTGGGATTACAAAGGCATATACCACCATACCTGGCTGAGTGCTTTTTAAAATTTTTTTGGAGGTGGGTGTGGTGGTGCATGCTTGTAATCCCAGCATTTGGGAGGCTGAGACAGGAGGATCCGGGTTCGCAGGCAGCCTCAGCTACTTATTGAGGCTCTTTGCAACTCAGTGAGCCCCTGTTTCCAAATAAAGAATGAAAAATAGGGCTGGAGGTGTAGCTCAGAGGTAGAAAGCTCCTGGGTGCCATTTATGTACCACAAAAAATTTTTATTTTGCTGCCAAGGACTGAACCCTAGACTTTGTGTGGGTTAGGCAGGTGTCTGCCGCCAAGCTGTACCCCAGTCCCCGAAGTGCTCTCTTAGGATTGACTTCTAAGTGAGATTTCTGACCTTGGGACAAATTACTTTCCTCAAAGTAAGTTCTGAGTTAGCACTTTTCTACTATAATAACAGTTCAAAACCAGTATGATAGTTTATCTCAAGTACCAATAATCTCAACTGCCCTTGCATGTCTTGACTTTTTTTTTTTTTTTTTTTTTGGTGGTACTGGGGTTCCTGGAAGCCCTTCTACCTCCGGGCTACACTCCCAGACCTATTTTTACATTTTTATTTGGAAACAGGGTCTCCTAAGCCAGTGCACGTGCGGCTGGCTTCGAACCTGCGCGATCCTCCTGTCTCTGCCTCCCAAGCGCGGGGATTACAAGCGTGCGCCACCACACCCAGCGATGTCTTGACTTTTTAAATAAAATAAGCCTGGCATATCGTGCGTGCATGCGTGCGTGCGTGTGTGTGTGTGCGTGTGTTTTCCTAGGGATGAAACCCAGGGGCTTTTCTACTTCTGAGCTATACTCCCAGACCTATTTTATATTTTATTTGGAAACAGGGTTTCACTAGTTTCTGAGAGCCTCACTAAGTAGCTGAGGCTGGCTTCAAACCTATGCGATCCTCCCAAGTGCTGGGATTACAAGTGTGCACCACCACGCCCGGCTCAGCCTGGCGTGTCTTACTGTAAACCTCTGAATTCTCACATGCTTTTTCTGTTCACCTTCCCTCCATCCCCTACCAGGTTGAAGATGAAAGAGGAAGAGTGGCGGGAAGCTCAGAGGGGCTTTAACAAGGTGTGGCGAGAGCAAAATGAGAAGTACTACTTGAAGTCTCTGGACCATCAGGGCATTAACTTCAAACAGAATGACACCAAGGTCCTGAGGTCTAAGAGTTTACTCAACGAAATTGAGAGCATTTATGATGAGGTAAGCTGGGGGTTCCACATCTGAGAGCACTTCATTCTTTGCATTCGGTATAACTTTGTTTCCTGGAAATTATCTTTGTAGAGGAAAGTGAGACCCTCTAAGATCCGCTGATTCTTGCTTCATAACTATCTTGTCATAGCCTTTGTGTGTGTGGGGGGGTTACTGGGGATGGAACCCAGGGGCTTTCTACCCCTGGGCTATACTCCCAGACATATTTTACATTTGCATTTGGAAACAGGGTCTCACTTAAGGTGCTGAGAGCTCACTAAGTAGCTGATGCTGGCTTTGAACCCCCGCAATCCTTCTGTCTCAGCCTCCCAAGTGCGGGGAATAAGGGGTGCGCCACCACCCCTGGCTTTCATAGCCTTTTCTATTCCTACTCCCACCATTTTAAACCTAAGCCTTACCTTACACCTACCCCATTTCTCTAGTTTCCTAAGTTATGAATTAACATCCTGTTCACAGTTCATTCCTCCCCCTCCAACTTGTCCCACCATCTGTTTCTCTCAAACAATATTCTCTGAGTGTTCATTGAGCCTTATATTCATAGAGACCACCTCACCTCACCACAAAACAATCTCCCGTTGATCCCCAAACTCTTTGTAATCCTTGCTCACTCCTCAGCACACTTAGCCAGAAATGTAAATAGTACTAGAAGCTAAGATGCAAAGATTAATAAGATTTTATTTATTTATTTATTGTAGTACTGGGGGTTGAACCCAGGGGTATTCTACCTCCATGCTACACCCCAGCACTTTTTTTTTTTTTTTTTTTTTAATTTTAAAACTGTCTCACTAAATGGCAGATGCCTTACTAAGTACCTGAGGCTGGCTGCAAACCTGCAATCCTCCTGTCTCTGCCTCCCAAGTACTTGGATTACAAAATAAAGAATTAAAAAGAAAAAATAGGGATGGGGTATAGCTCGGAGGTAGAATGCTCCTGGGTTCCATCCCCAGTAACACACACAAAAAAAGAAATTCTGCTTTCTGATTTCACAGTCTTAGGAGATGGATAAAAACATAAATGCAGGGCAATTGGAAATTTCTAGAAGTGGTGTGTTTCTAAATAAAAAAAGTAATAATGGTAAATAATAGTTTTTGCATGAACTTTATCCATCTGCATTTAAATCCAGGGGCTTTTCTACTTCCGAGCTATACTCCCAGACCTATTTTATATTTTATTTGGAATCAGGGTCTCACTAAAGTTGCTGAGGCTGTTTTGAACTTTTGTGATCCTCCTGTCTCAGCCTCTCAAGCGCTCGGATTACAAGCGTGAGTTACCACGCCCAGGGAGAAGTTTAAGAAATAGAACTAATTCTGTGATATTGTTCCAGTAAGTCATCAAAAGTCTAGAAGGTACTTGTTTTTTTTTTTTTTTTTTTTTTGGTTTGTTGGTTTGTTTTTTACATTAAATCAGATCTTCCACTGGGTATGGTGGCATATACCTGTAATCCCAGTACTTGGAGGCTGAGACAGATTGCATGTTCAAGGCCAGCCTCAGCAACTTAGCAAGGCTTTCAACAACTGAGTGAGACCCTATTTCAAATTTTTTGAAAAACAATAAAACAAAAAATAAAAACATCGTTTGTATTAACTATTTGCTTCTGGAAGAGGCACAAAAATTATTGTTCAGGTCAGTCTTTTTTTGTGTGTCTGTGTGTGAGGTACTAGGGATTGAACCCAAGGGCGTTATACCTCTGAGCTACACCCCTAGCCCTTTTTTTTTTTTTTTTGACTCTTTATTTTGAAACAGGGTCTAAGTTGTAGAGTGCCTCACTAGGTAACTGAGGCTGGCCATGAACCTGCGATCCTTCTGTCTTAACCTCCCAAGTACTAGGATTGCAAGCACGTGCCAGCTTCAGGTCAGTCATTAAGTTTTGGGTTAGATAGGTTATGATTAATAATAATGTACTGCTAGCTGAACTTGGTAGTGCATGCTTGTAATCCCAGTACTTGAGAGGCTGAGACAGGAGGATCACAGGTTTGTAGCTAGCCTCAGCTACTTAGTAAGGCCCTCCACAACTTAGATCATGTTTCAAAATAAAGAAGAAAAAGTAGGGTTGGGGATATAACTCTAGTTAGAATGCCCCTGGGTTCAATCTCCAGTACAGCAAAAAAAAAAAAAAAAAAAAAAAAAAAAAAAAAAAAAGGCGTGGTGGCACAGGCCTGTAATCCCTGCATTCGGGAGGCTGAGACCAGAGAGTCGCAGTTCAAGGACAGCCTCAGCTACTTAGTGAGGCCCTCTGCAACTTAGTGAGACCCTGTTTTAAAATAGGGAATAAAAAATAGGGCAGGGGGTGTAGCTCAGAGGTCAAATGCCACTGGGTTTCATCCTCAGACCTTCAAAAAAATTGTACTGCTGGTGTAGCCTTGCAGGTTCATTGTTGTTATAGACATGTGACACAATAATTTTGTGTCTCTCTCATCAGAGGCAAGAGCAGGCTACAGAAGAGAATGCTGGTGTACCTGTGGGCCCACACCTCTCGCTTGCCTATGAAGATAAACAGATACTGGAAGATGCTGCTGCTCTGATTATCCATCATGTGAAGAGACAAACAGGCATTCAGAAGGAGGACAAGTATAAAATCAAGCAAATCATGCATCATTTCATTCCAGATCTTCTCTTTGCCCAGAGAGGTGATCTCTCGGATGTAGAAGAAGAAGAAGAAGAGGAGATGGATGTAGATGAAGCCACAGGGGCAGCCAAGAAGCACAATGGTGTTGGGGGCAGTCCCCCTAAATCCAAACTACTGTTTAGTAACACAACAGGTCAAAAGTTAAGAGGGATGGATGAAGTGTACAACCTCTTCTATGTCAATAACAACTGGTATATTTTTATGCGACTGCACCAGATTCTCTGCTTAAGGCTGCTGAGGATTTGTTCCCAAGCTGAACGGCAAATTGAGGAAGAAAATCGAGAAAGAGAGTGGGAACGTGAGGTGCTAGGCATAAAGAGAGAAAAAAGTGATAGCCCTGCCATCCAGTTACGTCTCAAAGAACCTAGTGAGTGTTTATACTGGTGGGGTGGGGACGTCAGGGCCTTATTAGACTCCAGATTGTTTTCTCTTGTGCACAGATCACAGGCTTTAGGCCTTAAATGTGAATTTGAGTTCTAACCCTGTCTGCAATTTACTGGTTGTGTGACCATACTTAAACCCAATGAACCCATTTGTAAAGTGGAGGGGCTGTTACTTCGTTGGGTTACTAAGGGAATTGGGAAATACCCGTAGTGCTCTGTGCTCTGCACTCTGCTTAGATCATAAATAGTCAGTGATTGGTCTCATGGACACACTGGGGATAGGAAATCAAATGCCATCCATTGCCCAGATGGCAGAACAGAGAGAAACTAAAATATCACAGTTGATTTCACTCAATGTCAGAACATAAATTTCTGATTATTCATGCCTAAGACACATAGGAATTTTCTCAGATGTGTGTCAGTAGATTTCTCTTTAGTAGAATTCATGGCTTATTCCTAATACGCAATAGTTTCTGAAAAGAAATGATAATAGTTTCTGAAAAGATGAACTCATGAGATGGTATGAGGCATAGCAGAATTGGAATTTGAGTTTGAGAGAATTTGGGGAAAGGACAATAAAGGAGAACTAAGGAAGCCACCAGTGCTTTAAATATTTCTGTGCTGCTTGCTTCTAGATAACAGTTCAGTTCATAAATTAGGTACTTGAGCCAAAAGTTTTTTTTATGAGGACTTCTCTGGGCTCTTCAGGAATATCAAGCCTGAGGACTGAGTTCTATTTTAAAAGGTCTTACTATCATACAGATTCTATGTATAGCCCTATTTTTCTGTGTGTTGAAGAGCTAATCACACCGGGAATTCTAAAAACTTTTATCTTTTTCCCTAAAAAAAATTGCTATAAGGCTAGGTGTGGTGGCGCACAATTTTAATCCCAGCATTTGGGACTCAGAGACAGGATTGCCGTTCTCGGACAGCCTCAGCTACTTAGCGAGGCCCTTTGCCAACTCAGTGAGACCCTGTTTCAAAAAAATAAAAGACTGAAAAACAGGGCTGGAAGCCAGGTGTGGTGGTATACGCTTGTAATCCTAGCATTCCGGAGGCTGAGACCAGAGGATCACGTTTCGCGGACAGCCTCAGCTACTTAGTGAGGCTCTCTGCAACTCAGTGAGACCTGGTTTCAAAATAAAGAATTAAAAATAGGGCAGGGGTTGTAGCTTGGAGGTAGAATGCCACTGGGTTCCATCCCCAGAACCACAAAAAAAAAAAAAAAAAAAATGGCTGGGAGTGTAGCTCGGAGGTAGAATGCCCCTGTGTTCCATCCCCCAGTACTTGGGGGGGGGGGGTTGCTATAAATGGGTAATTGATTAGTCATTGAAGAGTATTTTTTTTTCCATTTTAGTCGACTTTTTATTGAAAGGAAACATGTACACAGAGAAATATACAAATCAGAATTATACATCTTGGTGAATTTCTTTAGTGAACACCTGTGCATTTTTAAAAAGGGACATAATTGAGTTGTTCTGTTGTAAATGGTCTGCATGGCACATAGTAGACATGTGGTCCACCTGGTGGTGCACACCTGTGATCCTAGTACTTGGGAGGCTGAGATAAAGAATCACAGATTCAAGGCCAGCCTCCGCAAGTTAGTGAGACCCCGTTTCAAAATCAGCAATAAAATGGGGCTGGGGTATAATTTGGAGATAGAATAGAATGCACTTGGGTTTGATTACCACTACCACAAATAATAAGCCAGGCACCGTGACACATTCCTATAATCCTAGTTCCAGGGAAGATGAAACAGGAATATGGCAGGTTTGAGGCCAGCCTCAGCAACTTAGTAAAATCTTGTTTCAAAATAAAAAGGGCCAGAGGTGTAGGTCAGAGGTAGAATGCCTATGGGTTCAATCCCCAGTCATACAAAATCCTCCCAAAAAGAGGTACAAAAGCCTATTTATTAAAAAGAGAGAGAACATACAAGCAAGGCCCGGTAGCCTCCTTGTGCCATTGCCTTGTCTTCCAACATTAAAGATTAGGCCTTGAACCGCGCATACTAGGTCTTACTCTAGTTAGCTGAAGATTTTCCTGTCCTTGTGCCCTCTGCCAGTTACCAGATGTCTCTTGAACTATGATAACATTCATTCTAGCTAGTAGTTGACGTGGTTCATATGCAGCAAGTACAGATCATTTAGTGCAGTGTGTGAAGTGCAGTGTTGCAGATCCATTTTAAACAAAAGGACTTGGACAGATGCAGATGACTTCATTATTCATAGAGTATTTAATTTGGGCTCCTATTCTCAGAAGGGTTCGCAGTGCTAGTGTATGGCTGTGTTGGCCTTCTTGTCTGCACTTTGTGCTTCATTGGAGTAGTTTTGGGGGAACAGGTTTGAGGGAAATGAACAAATAAAAATCTAAAGAAGAAAGAGCATTTTGATCAGATGACCCCTGTGGGGAATGCTCCTGTGTAGGCCTGAGAGCTGGCACCTTTGAAGGATCTTCTTCCGTGGAATGTTTCCTTCTCCTGTCGTGCAGAGCCCAGCAGTTCTGTAAAGAATCTTGAGGGCCTGGTCAGTCAGGACATTAGAAGCTGCTGTTGAAGTTGCAGTTACTCTCCTCTGATTAGCTAGCACCAACAATTTCAGTCCCATTACATTTCATCTGTTTGCAGTGATATCTGTAGATAAGTTTTGATTATCTAGTGTTTGTCCTTTCAGATACTATTTAGTCCAGCTGTGGGGTTTGCCCTGCCCTCTCCCCTTGATATTTTCTTAGCAGGCCAAAACCTTACTATTCCGTTTCTCCCACAGTGGATGTTGATGTAGAAGATTATTACCCAGCTTTCTTGGATATGGTGCGGAGTCTGCTCGATGGCAACATAGACTCATCACAGTATGAAGATTCACTGAGAGAGATGTTCACCATTCATGCCTACATCGCCTTCACTATGGACAAACTGATCCAGAGCATCGTCAGACAGGTGAGGGTGGCCGGGGAAGGTGAGTGAAGACGTCTTTACCTAAAGGTAGGCTAGGCCAAGAGAAGAGACAGGATTTCTATGGGGGAAAGGAAATGCAGTTTGCTCACCTAACAGTGTTTGTAAACATGTGGTTTTGAAATGGGAATGGTAAGGTTAAAAGTGTAATTTCTCATGTTAACAAAGTCTGGTTATTTTAGCCACAGATTTGCTTCCTTTATTGTTCCCAGTGTGACCTTGCAGTACTATAAGCCCTTCTCAGACTTTCTTGCTGGCCATAGAGAGTACCAGGTCCTGACACCAGCTTCCTACCCTTACTGGCTCATCTCTTGTCTTTGAGGTTTGAGCTCAGTGTGTAATTCTTCTATTGATGTTAATAATAATTCTGTGTACTTAGCCAGGCATGGTGGCACATGCTTGTAATCCCAGTACTTGGAAACTGAGACAAGAGGATCGCAGGTTCAAGGACAACCTTAGCAAGTAGTGAGACTCTCATCAACCTAGTAAGACCCTGTTCCAAAATAAAAATAAAATAGGACTGGGGTTGTAGCTCAGAGGTAGACTGCCCCTGAGTTCAATCCCTAGCTCCACCACCACCCCAAAAATCTGTGTACTTGCTTCATATGGTATTGTAAGTTCTTTTTACATGGAGTGTTTCATGTAAAATAACAGTATTCTGCCCACCTTCCTCATCCAGGTTTCTCTCTAAGTTAGGATTATGGTTGGTTTTGATTATGAAACTTGTAAATATGTGGTTCTTTTTTTTTGGGGGGGGGGTCACTGGGAATTGAACCCAGGGGCATTCTCCCTCCAAGCTACACCACAACCCTGTTTTATTATTTTTAAACAGGGTCTCACTAGGTTGCTGAGAGTCTCACTACTTAAGACTTTCCTCAAACCTTTAATCCTTCTGTCTCAGCCTCCCAGTACTGGGACTATAGGCGTGCAGCACATTGCCCAGCTAGATGTGGTTCTTTACAACAGTGATGCTTGTAGCGATAGATTTTCTACACCTTGGCCTTTAATTCTGCTCTCCCCTAGGGTCCGAATCAGTGGGCACACAACTCTTGTAATTAGCGAATTCTAATCCCAGAGCATCCAGTGCTACAATAGAAGGAAAAGGCCTATTCCTCAGTTTCCTCCTAGAATGAAATACGGAATCCTTTGCAAAATTACCCATGTTTTTGCCTTGGTTTTTGAAAGATGCATGCCTTTGTACCCTTCCCACACAGTATCAGAGATTGGAGAAGAGAGCTTCACACAACTGAATCTTGGATCTTAGAGAAGGTTGTCAGGCAGGTAGCTTATTCCTAAAAGTTGATTTTAGTCACCCACTTATAATGGTGATTAACTAAAATCTTTATATGGATATGGTAAGCTATGCTCATAATTTTTGAGAGACAAATCTGTGTTATCCCCTAAATTTATATAAAATAACTAGTTACTCTGAGCTGTTTTTTTCTTGTATAAGCATGTTGTTGCTACATCTAGGAATCACACCAACCAGCACAACTTTAAAAGAAAGCCAATAAAACTTTTTATAAGACTGAAGTTAGTTTTTGAAACATAGGTACAATTGGCCCATTTACTAGAAGCATCTGGTTATGATTTTGAGTCAGTAACACGTACTGTCTCAATCCTTTCTTTATAGAAACAGGTTTCCTCTGAACACCCCAGATCAGTGAGTGTTTAAGACAGGAGTTCATGCCTCTCATCTCAACTCTTCAGTTTGAGGCATCTCCCTTTCTCGGTGTTTCCCCAGAGCTCATTGCTACCTGAAGGTAGAACGTGTGTACAAGGTCAAGCCATACACTTTTCTTACCCTTTCCAGGCTAGCTTGAGAGGAATCATTTGTAAGTGAAAGTATGCAGTCTCATAGACATCTAAGTACAAAACTCAGAATATGGCCACACCACATGAAGATCGGCCTCACAGGTTTTCTTCTCTTCTGCATCTCTTCATCCTGGATATATGTAGTCTCCGCAGATGGACATTCAGCTTGTACTCCAGGCTTCTCTAGTTCTCAGAGACTGTCTTGCCAGGACAGCACCTCTCACCCCATGTTACACAGCCTTTCATGCAGATGCTTCTCTGTAAAAAATATACCGAATACTCTCCATGTGGCATTTGGAATTTCGAGGAGAGGTGGGCATGAAGATACACACTTGTAATCCCAGTACTTGGGAGGCTGAGACAGGAGGATTACAGGTTCACAGCCAGCCTCAGCAACTCAGTGAGGCCGTTTCCTAAAATAAAATAGGTATGGGGATGTGGCCCTGTAGTGGAAGAGCCCTAGTACCATAAAAATTACCAGGAGAGAGAATCTGACCAGCCTTGAAGATTGAAAAAAGGTAGAGGTTCCTAATTGTCTCTGGATTTGTAGTGTTAACCCTTTCCGAAGATTTGAGGAGAGACCAGGTGTCTGTAAAAGAGGGTGTGGGTAGGGAGTCAGTGCTATAGTCTATTTCAACAAGGAAATAATAAATCACAATTATCTGTGTGGTAGGTAGACACCATGAACATACTTTTTCACCCTGTTTATTTTTAAGCTTCTTAATATGTTTTCAAATCATAATAAGCATTATTTTAAGCTGGGCGTGGTGGCACAGGCATATATATAATCCCTGTACTTGGGAGGCTGAGACAGGATTGAGGTTTGGAGACAACCTCAGCTACTTAGTGAGGCCCTTTGCAACTCAGTGAGACCCTGTTTTAAAATAAAGAATAAAGCTGGGCGTGGTGGCGCACGCTTGTAATCCCCGCACTTGGGAGACTGAGACAGGAGGATCGCACAGGTTCGAAGCCAGCCTCAGCTATTGAGTGAGGCTCTCAGCAACTTAGTGAGACCCTATTTCCAAATAAAGTATAAGGTAGGTCTGGGAGTATAGCCCAGAGGTAGAAAAGCCCCTGGGTTCCACCCCCAGTACCACCAAATAAATAAATAATAAAAAAATAGGGCTGGGGGTTTAGCTCAGAGAACAAAATAGGTCTAGGGTTATAGCTCAGAGGTAGAATACCCCTGGGTTCCATCCCTGGTACCACTTAATTAAAAAAAAAAAAAAAAAGTGTGTGTGTGTGTGCGTGTGCGCGTTTGTGTGTATTTAAAGCAAGCTGGGCATGGTGGCCCACACTTGTAATCTTAATACTTGGGAGGCTGAGACAGGAGGATTGCAGGTTCAAGGACAGCCTCAGCAAGTAGCAAGACTCTCATCAATCCAGCAAGATCCTGTTTCAAAATAAAAGTAAATGAGCTGGGGTATGTGTAGCTGGAGGTAGATAGCACCTGGGTTCAATCCTTGGTGACACACAATCCCAAAAATTAATAATAATAATAATAATAATAATAATAATAATAAGCCGGGCGTGGTGGTGCACGCTTGTAATCCCCGCGCTTGGGAGGCAGAGACAGGAGGATCGCGCAGGTTCGAAGCCAGCCTCGCGCGCTGGCTAAGGAGACCCTGTTTCCAAATAAAAATGTAAAAATAGGTCTGGGAGAGTAGCCCGGAGGTAGAAGGGCTTCCAGGAACCTCAGTACCACCAAAAAAATAAATAAATAAAAAAATAATAATAATAAATTAAAACAGAGCAGGAGGTAGACTGCCCCGGGTTTAATCTGTAGTACACACACACACACACACACACACACACACACACACACACACACCAAAAACAGATAAAGTAGATGAATTGACATTAAAATTAACATTTTACTTATCTCTTTTTTATATTCTCTGATATTTTGAGGGATAAATTTTTGTTTGAGTGGAATTCTTGTTTCAAAATAGGAATAGCAGAAGCCGGGCGTGGTGGTGCACACTTGTAATCCCAGCGCTTGGGAGGCCGAGACAGGAGGATCAAACAGTTTCGAAGCCAGCCTCAGCTACTTAGTGAGGTTCTCCGTAACTTAGTGAGACCCTGTTTCCAAAAATAGGTCTGGGAGTATAGCCCGGAGGTAGAAAGCCTCTGGGTTCCACCCCCAGTACCACAAAAAAAAAAAAAAAAAAAAAAGGAAGGAAGAACTAAAGAAAGAAAGAGGCAGAGAAGGTAGCTCAGAGGTAGAATGCATGCCTGCCATGCATGAAACCCTGGGTTCATTCTCCAGCATCACACATACACTAGAAACTGCTTATGACCTCAGAAAATAATTCTGAAAAGTGCAAACTTCTAAATATTAGTATAATAGGATTGTTGAAGTTGTGAATTATAATCAGACTGAATTGAAAAATGAATGAATGAGAAGGTTGAGCAAGGCCCTGAATTTGATTCCCTAGAAAACAAACACACACAAGAATTAACATGTGCAATTTACGTATTACAGTTTTTTGTTTTGGCACTGAGGATTGAACCCAGGGACATTTATACCTCTAAGCAAAACCTCAGCCTTATTTTATTTTGAAACGGTCTCACTTGAGTTGCTGAGGCTGTCAGCAAGCCTGCTATTCTTCTGTCTCAAGCCTCCCAGGTACTGGGATTACAGGCTTACCACCACACTGGGATTGGTTTTACTTTTAAATAAATATGAAAGTTTTACTCATGAACCACTGATAGGAGGGTTGAAGACTTTGACTTGGTTACTCTCCAAGAAAAAGATAACAGTGCTTTTTGTGGTTAATTTTCTCAATTTACCAACTGAAACCCCTGCTTCTTGAGTCGAGGTACCAGATAACAGGGAGAAATGTTTTATTGGTTCGCTGATGACTTTGCTTGATTGCAGCTGCAGCACATTGTCAGTGACGAGATCTGTGTGCAGGTGACTGACCTTTACCTGGCAGAAAACAGCAATGGGGCCACTGGAGGCCAACTCAGCACGCAGGCGTCCAGGAGCCTCCTTGAGTCAGCATATCAGCGGAAGGCAGAGCAGCTCATGTCAGATGAGAATTGCTTCAAGGTGAGGTTGCGCGTGTGGCAGTGAAGGTACTAGGACTGCCGAGTCAAAACTGGCTGATCAGGAGTTCTTCAAAGTTCCCGATTCCCAGCCAAGGAAATAAAAGAACATGGGAAGGAGAGTGGCCGTCTTCTCTAGACAGCTACTGTGAATGCTTTCTTATGTTTTTAAAAAATTGGGGCTGGGCATTGTTCCTGTGCCTGTAATCCCAGTACTTGGAAAGCTGAGACAGGAGAATCACAGGTTCGCAGTCAGCCTCAGCAACTTAGTGAGACTGTGTTCCAAAAAAAAAATAGGGCTGTGGGAAGTGTAGCTCAGAGGTAGAATGCCCTTGGGTTCCTTTTTTCCAGTACCACACAGACACACAAATTAGTTATATATTTTTATTGTTTTGTATTTTAGGCTTTCTGGGTTTTTTCTTTTCTTTTTTTAATCTTTTTTCCTTTGGTACTGGAGATGGAACCTGAGGGTATTCTACTTTTGAGCTATACCCCCAGCCCTATTTTTTACTCTTTATTTTGAAACAAGGTCTCACTGAATTGCAAAGGGCCTCACTAAATAGTAGCTGAGGCTGTCCTCAAACCGCGATCCTATCTCAGCCTCCCAAATGCTGGGATTACAAGTAAGTGTCACCACACCCAACTTTAAAAATAGTGGTGGGGATTGAATTCAGGGACATTCTACCTCTGAGTTACACCCCCTGCCCTTTATAAAAACTTTTTCTTTGAAACAGGGTCTCGCTAGGTTGCTGAGACTCTGTGGCTGAGGCTACCTTGGACCCATGATCCCCTTGTGTCATTCTCCAGAGTACTGGGATTCTTACATGTATGAGCCACAGCATCTAGCTCTGAGTGATTTTGTTCATTGTCTGCAGCAACACTTAGGGACAAAGCATGGGGAATCTTGGGGTACTGAAAGAGGAGATTCATGTGCCAATCACCATTGATCATTGTTTTATATAAAACCTCACATCTGTTTGCTTTTATTAATGTTTTGCTTTTAAATATGGATTTTCTAAATTAAAACCACATAAAGTTAGCAGAACTTAAAACTTTCAGAACTTCACGCCGGGCGTGGTGGCGCACGCTTGTAATCCCTGCACTTGGGAGGCGGAGGCAGGAGGATCACACAGGTTGGAAGCCAGCACGCTGGCTTAAAAAACCCTGTTTCCAAATTTAAAAAAAGTATGAAACTTTCAGAACTTCAAATACACATCATGCTGGGCATGGTCGGGCACACTTGCCAATCCTAGCATTCTGGAGGCTGAGACAGGAGGATCACAGGTTCGAGGACCCCTTCAGCTACTTAGTGAGGCCCTCTGCAACTCAGTAAGAGACCTGTTTCAAAATAAAGAATATAAAATAAGTCTGGTGTGGTGGCGCACACTTAAAATCCCAGCATTCAGGAGGCTGAGACCATAAAATTGTGGTTCGCAGATAGCCTCAGCTACTTAGTGAGGCCCTTCACAACTTAGTGAGACCTTGTTTCAAAATAAAAAAAAAAAAAATAGGGCAGAGGGTGTAGCTCGGAGGTAGAATGCCCCTGGTTTCCATCCCCAGACCTTCAAAAAAAAGTAAATAAACAAACAATAAAAAATAGTGCTGGGAGTTTAGGTTGGAGGTAGAATGCCCCTGGGTTCCATCCCCAGGACCACCCAAAAAAAAAAAATATTTTTTTTTCCCCTTAAAAAGGGCCAGTAGTGTAGCCTAGAGATACAGTGCCCCTGCATTCGGTCCCTATTTCTAAAAGTACCTATTTTGTTTTTCTGGTAGCAAGGTTGGACTTTGAGGTTTTTGATCACTGGCCTCAGGCTTTTATGGGTCTTTTTTATTGCTTCCCATCTTCCACAGCTTGAGAAAATAGGTTGTAGCTTGGAGATTTTTGTTTGTTCATACTCTGGCTTCTTATTTGCAGCTTATGTTCATTCAGAGCCAAGGCCAGGTTCAGCTAACCATTGAGCTTTTGGACACAGAAGAGGAGAACTCAGATGACCCTGTGGAAGCAGAGGTATGGGCAAGTATATTATAGGTCTCGTGCCAAGCTGAGCTGGCACGCCCTGAGTGACTAGTAGCCTTGTCTTCTAGAGAGTCAAGGTTTCTAGGCCTGTTTTAAGAGTCAGAACTCTGAATGTGTAGGTCATTCCAACCATGTCTTGAACTAAAGAGAAAGGCTGCCTGGTTATAGATGTTTAGGGTTGGTTGATGGCAGTCTCATCTTGCCCTCAATAAAACCATCTCCCCTAAGATTTCATGGCTGACAATTTTCCTCTTTTTCTTAAATTATAAAGACAACAAATGATGTGCCAGTTTTGGTGGTGTCATCTTGACTCCATGTCATGTTTACTTTTTATTGGGCTCAATGAGGCCAAGAATTCCCAACTCACATAATAATGGGATTATCCTGTCTGGCAGGGCAGGTCATGTAATTTTGAGGCACAGGCCGCATTGAGGATGTTGGTAAATATATGGGGAAACTCGTTGGGTGGGAATATTCACTTGTGTGCTTTGGTTACCAAATCTTACTTCTTTCCTCTTTTTTTTTTTTTTTTGGTGGTACTGGGGATGGAACCCAGGGACATCAACCCTCCGAGCTATACCCTTAGCCCTATTTTTTTCTTCAGTCTTTATTTTTTGAAACAGGGTCTCACTGAGTTGCGAAGGGCCTCGCTAAGTAGCTGAGGCTGGTCACAAACCGTGATCTTCCAGTCTCTGCCTCCCAAATGCTGATATTACAAGCGTGTGCCACCACACCTGCCCTCCTCCTTTTTTCTTCATCCTTATTCCTTTCTTCTTTAAATAAAGAGGCACTGGAAATGCCAATTTTAATGTGTGAATACTAATTTTCAGATATTTGTCCCTATACATTGTTTCCTAACAAAACCCTTTATATGGAAATAAAACTTGACAGTGAGCCAACGTTTGCCCATTTATGACTACTGATAACTTAAGCATCTCTGAAAAACTTGCCATCTTGCTGCTGACTAGCAGACTTTTATTTTATTAATTTATTTATTTACTTTTGTGGTACCGGGGATGGAACCCAGGGGCATTCTACCTCCAAGCTATACTCCAGCTCTATTTTTTATTCTTTATTTTGAAACAGGGTCTCACTGAGTTGCAAAGAGCCTCACTAAGTAGCTGAGGCTGTTCGCAAACCACGATCCTCTGGTCTCAGCTCCCGAGTGCTGGGATTACAAGCATGTGCCACCATGCCTGGCGACTTTTATTTTTGGTGGCATTGGGAGTTGATCCCAGGGTCTTACACATGATGGACAAGTGTTTTACTACTAGCTAGATCCCCAGCCCTTTGTATGTTTCTATTATTTTGAGACAAGGTTTGGCTAAGTTTCCCAGGCTGCCCTCAAACATAGTTACCATCCTCCTGCTTCCACCTCTTGAGTAGCTTGTATTAC
This sequence comes from Muscardinus avellanarius, assembly GCF_963383645.1. Taxonomy (NCBI): domain Eukaryota; kingdom Metazoa; phylum Chordata; class Mammalia; order Rodentia; family Gliridae; genus Muscardinus; species Muscardinus avellanarius. The sequence continues at coordinate 139,994,687 of NC_137788.1, read as the reverse complement.
AGGTATATGCTGCTGGGCACACACTTCAGAATTTTTTAATCTGTATGGTAGTACCTAGTAACAAACACATCACTAGGAAAAGGATTTGTTCTTACATTAAAATGTACATATTTTGAACACCTGATGGGAATGGTACTCAGCTTTTACAGTCCAGCTTCCGTTTTGTGTTTCTCATCCTAGCGCTGGTCAGACTATGTGGAGCGATACATGAATTCTGATACAACCTCCCCTGAGCTTCGTGAACATCTGGCACAGAAGCCAGTATTTCTCCCAAGGTCAGTGCACCAAGTTACCTTTGGCAGTGTATGTTATTTATGTACAATTGAGGCATAAAGAGTGACTTTCAGATTCTTAGTTTTCACCTTTTTTCATTTGTTCTGTCTGTTGAGAATGCTAAACTTGAGGTTTATGTGACTCTTCCTACCTATGCTTACCTGGAGCATGCTTCAAAGTATTAGGGAAGGTTAGAGGTTTTTGAGAAGCAGCAGTAATTTTTTCCTGCATTGGATGGGAATGTTGGGGGTCTCCAAGGTTTGAGGATTCACTAGGTAGACTCACAGGACTCAGCACACAGTCATGTATACTTATAAATAGAATTTTTTTTTTTTTTTTTTTTTTTGGTGGTACTGGGGTTCCTGGAAGCCCTTCTACCTCCGGGCTACACTCCCAGACCTATTTTTACATTTTTATTTGGAAACAGGGTCTCCTAAGCCAGCACGTGTGTGCGGCTGGCTTCGAACCTGCGCGATCCTCCTGTCTCTGCCTCCCAAGCACGGGGATTACAAGCGTGCACCACAACGCCCGGCTAAATAGAATTTATTACAGAAAAAAAAAAAAAAAAGTAAAATCAGCCAAAAGAAAAGATGCCTGTGACAGAGTTGAGAAGGAAGCAACATCTTCCAGAAGTCCTTTCCCAGTGGAGTCAATATGTGTGAAATGAGGTGGGCGTGGTGGCTCACCGTGCCCAATATTTGGGAGGCTGAGACAGGAGGAGTGTGGTTTCAGGGACAGCCTCAGCTACTTAGTGAGGCCCTCTGTATCTCGGTGAGACCCTGCTTCAAAATACAGAATAAAAAATAGGGTTGGGGGTATAGCTCGAAGGTAGATTGCCCCTGGATTCCATCCCCAGTGTTGCCAAAAAAAAGTGTGTGCACGCGCGTGTGTGTGTGTAATACTATCTACCAGGGAAGCCCATTTAGATACATGGTGTCAGTGGGTCCCCCTTCCCCAAGTGCTACTCATATAGGCACCCTCTAAGCATGTACCAAAAATTCCAGACTTGGAAGAAAAGTGGTTTTTGGTATAAATCATATCATTTGTATAAAGAATAGGTAAAATGAGCCCTTTTCTTGACTTTGGGAACACTGAAAAGTCTGCTTAAATCTAGACTTTAACACTCCAGAAACTTCTGAATGGGTCTTTAAAGGATGGCAGTAGAGCTGCTGTGTTAACGACTGTTTTCTGCAGCTGCTGTATGAACTAATAACAGATGCTCCTCAAATATTAATTTCAGATGGAAATATGAATTGAGACAGTTAATAGATCTAGTTCAAAATAATCTTTTATGTTTGGGGGGAACCAAGATGTTACATGGAAAGTGATGCATAACCCTATGACTCCATTTGCTAACTGACTATATTATATATTTGCTGTTTGACCTATAATCAGTTTACTTTGTCTTTTTATTCTGTGGAACCCAGGGGCTTTTCTACCTCCAGGCTACACTCCCAGACCTAGTTTATACTTTATTTGGAAACAGGGTCTCACTAAGTTTCTGAGAGCCTCACTAAGTAGCTGAGGCTGGCCTCGAACCTGTGCGATCCTCCTGTCTCAGCCTCCCAAGCGCGGGGATTACAAGTGTGCCCCACGCTTTGTCATTTTATAAACAAGTAATTTTATGGTACTAGAGATTAAACCCAGGGATATTTCTGCCTTTGAGCTACACCCCCAGCCCTGTCGTATTTTTTGTTTTGAAACAGAGTCTTTCTAGGTTGCTGAGGGTCTCATTATTAAGTTGTCTCGGGTGTCCTTGAACTTGTGATTCCTGCCTCAGCCTCCTAAGTACTGGATTACAGGTGTGCACGACAATATTCAGTGTGTGTGTGTCTGTCTGTGTGTGCACGCACGTGCATGTGTGTGGTACTGGGGTTAGAACCCAGGGGCATTCTACCTCCAAGCCACCCCCACCCCCACCCTATTTTTCAGTGTGCGTGTGTGTGTGTGTGTGTGGGGGGTGGTACTGGGGTTCCTGGAAGCGCTTCTACCTCTGGGCTAAACTCCCCAGACCTGTTTTATACTTTTTTATTTGGAAACAGGGTCTCTCGAGCCAGCACAGCTGGCTTTGAACCTGCCCAATCCTCTAGTCTCCGCCTCCCAAGCTCAGGGATTACAAGCATGCGCCACCACGCTCAGCTCAGTCTTCTTATTTTTTGAAACAGGGTCTCACTAAGTAACTGAGGCTGTCCACAAACTGTGATCCTCCTGTCTCTGCCTCCTGAATGCTGGGATTACAAGCGTGTGCCACCATGCCTGGCTTCTCTCGCCTCTATTGTTTATTGTGAAACAGGCTCTCGCTAAATTTCAGAGGCTGGCTGTGAACCTAGGATCCTCCTCTCTTAGCCTTCCAAGTACTGGGATTACAAGTGTGGGCCACCATTCCTGGCTACTCTGTATTTTTGTTGTTTATATGTATATTTTTACAATGAAACCATTGATTTTTTTGGTGTACTGGGGTTGGAACCCAGGGTCTTTTCTACCTCCGGGCTATACTTTATTTGGGAACAGGGTCTCATTAAATTGCTGAGAGCCGGCTTCAAACCTGTGCAATCCTCCTGTCTCAGCCTCCCAAGCACAGGGATTGCAAACGTGCGCCACCACACCTGCCTACTCTTTTTTTTTTTTTTTTTTTTTTCTTTTTTGCGGGTGTAGGGATGGAATCCAAGGGCATTCTCCCTCCTAGCTACATTCCCAGCTGTAATTTTATTCTTTATTTTGAAACAGGGTTTCACTAAGTTGTAGAGGGGCTCACTAAGTAGCTGGGGCTTTCCACGATCCTCCAGTCTCAGTCTCCCAAATGCTGGGGTTACAAGTATGCACCACCACACCTGGCTGATTTTTTAATATACGTAACCAACTGAAATTGGAAGAAGTACTCTAACAGCATATAGTAAGGGAAACTCATTTGGAAGGAGTCATGGGAATCTTCATCTGGATGAACTCTCATCCTGTGTGGCTTTTCTGCTTTGTAGGAATCTGCGGCGGATCCGGAAGTGTCAGCGTGGTCGGGAACAGCAGGAAAAGGAAGGAAAAGAAGGAAATAGCAAGAAGACCATGGAGAATGTGGATAGCTTGGATAAGCTGGAATGTAGATTCAAGCTTAATTCCTATAAGATGGTATATGTGATCAAGTCAGAGGACTATATGTATCGCAGGACTGCCTTGCTCCGGGCTCATCAGGTGAGAACTAATAACTGGGACTTCTCTCCGTGTCTTCCTTTCTAGCCAGGCCCAGAGTGTTATGATTATTTCTCTTTTTAAAATTCTGTTCTTGGAGCCAGGCATGGTGGCACACACCTATAATTCAGTACTTGGGAGGCTGAGACAGGATTGCAGTTTTGTGGCCAGACTCAGCAATTTATTGAGGCCCTCTGTAACTTAGTGAGACCCTTTTCAAAATAAAATATAAAAATAGGGCTGAGGGTATAGTTCAGATGTAGAATACCTCTTGGTTTGCCACCAAAAAAAACTAAGAATAAAAACCTGTTCTTGGAACTAAGAATTGTTGGCATATTTCTTTGATAAGGATTTTGTAACTACCATTAGCTACTTTTTTTTTTTTTTTTTTTTGGTGGTATTGGGGGTGGAACCCAGGGGCTTTCTACCTCCGGGCTATACTCCCAGACCTATTTTTATATTTTATTTGGAAACAGCGTCTCACTAAGTTGCTGAGAGCCTAAGTAGCTGAGGCTGACTTCGAACCTGTGCATTCCTCCTGTCTCTGTCTCCCATGCGTGGGGATTACAAGTATACGCCACCACGCTCAGCTCTAGCTACATATTTTATAGAAGAGAAATTTATTGCCTTCATGTTTGGGAGGCTTGGTAGTCCAAGGCTAGTGTGTTAGCGGGGTTATTTCCTTCTGAGATCTGATAAGGAGAATAGCTTCTGGTTCTTTGCTGGTAATCTTGGATAATCCTGGGTCTTTATAGGTGTATCTCCCTTTTGACATACCTGTGTCCAAATAAGGTCACATTCTAAGGTACTGGAGGTTAAGATTTAAACATAAGAATTTTGGGGTAAACCGGGTTTGGTGCATACTTGTAATTCCAGCATTTGGGAGGCTGAGACAGGGGGATCGTGGTGATTGTGGACAGCCTCAGCTACTTATGCCCTTGGCAACTCAGACCCTATTTCAAAATAATAAAAAAAAAATTAGGGCTGGGGGTGTAGTTTGGAGGTAGAATGCCCCTAGGTTCCATCCCAGTACCACAAAAAAAAAAAAAAAAAGAATTTTGGGGTATACATTTTAACCCGTAAGAATAGGTAAAAGCTTGTAAAGCTATTTCGAATATTTACATTTCAAGTGATATCTGATGTTTTATTTGTACAAGTCCTTCCTGCTTTTATGTCTTATCCCAATTGTGAAACTTTCCTGATGCAGTTTTGTACTGAGTGTTGTAGTTGGCCCTGGGGATACAATCCTGAAGTAGAGCAAATGAGATACTGAGCTTTGTGCTACCAGGGAAACAAACTAGGGAAAGGTATCAAGGATAACTGGCATGCAGACCTTGCTGTTGGTGGTGGAAGCTTCTCTTAAGGAGGTGATACTTAAGGCATGAACAAAAATGGAGCCAGTGTGGTGAAGAGTTGAGGGGGAGTTGTTTTCTCTTTGAAGAAAATGGCAGATGTTTAAGTGTAAAGCTACGGAAAAAGTGGGAAATATGTAATTGGGGGGGCAGGGAAAGGCCATGTTACTTTTGTGTCAGATTTGGCTTTTGTCTGAGTTTGCATCAGGAATTTTTTTTTTTTAATAAACATGGCTTGATTGCTGTGATGGTAATGAGGGTGGGTGTGGGTATGAGGTTGGAAGGGCAGAGATGTACAGTGCTGTGTGCCTGCAGTCACTGTAACTGGGAAGGCTGAGGCAGAGGATTGCAAGTTTGAAGGCAACCAGAACAATTTAGCCAGATCGTATCTCAAAAATAGGTCTAGGGATATAGTTCAGTGATGGAGCTCTCCTGGGTTTGGTCTCCAGTGTGAGGAAAGGGGACGGAGTCTTTCTTTGTCCAAATGAGATGTGATGGCCACCTAGATTACTAGGATAGCAGTGGAATCGTGAAAATTATATGTAGATAAAATTTGAGCCGGGCGTGGTGGCGCAGGCTTGTAATCCCCGCGCTTGGGAGGTGGAGACAGGAGGATTGCGCAGGTTCGAAGCCAGCCGCGCTGGCTTAAGAGACCCTGTTTCCAAATCAAAAAGTATATAAAAAAAATAGGTCTGGGAGTGTAACCCAGAGGTAGAAGGGATTTTAGGAACCCCAGTACCACCAAAAAAAAAAAAAAAAAAAAAAGATGTAGGTAAAAATTTGGAGATACAATTAACAGGATACAAAGCTAAATCAAACATGGAGGTAGGTAGTGAGAATTCCTCAGAGGTGATGCCTGGTTGGTTCTGGGTTTTTGTTTTTCTGCTTTTTTGTTTTTTCCGGTACTGGGCATGGAACCCACAGGCATTCTGCCTCCAAGCTACACCCCCAGCCCTATTTTTTATTCTTTATTTTAAAACAGGATCTCACTAAGTTGCAAAGGTTCTCACTAAGAATCTGAGGCTGTCCATGAACCACGATCCTCCTGTCTCAGCCTCCCAAATGCTGAGATTACACAAGTGTGTGCCAGCTCTTGGGGTTTGTGTTTAATGGAATTACTAGGTTCGGGCGTCAGAAGAAGCACTCTGTTTTCAACTGGTTAAATTTGAAAGGACTATAAAATATTGAAAGTAGAGATGCTGAGTGAGCAGTTTGAACATATTTCTCATGGCATTGAGTAGAGTAGCGATTGTGTTCCGGTAGGTCTCTGATTCAAGTACTTTAGGGAGCTGGGCAACAGCAGTATCATTTTTGTACTCCTTGCTCCTCTTTACAGATGGCACCAGTAATTACGTACAAGTACATAAGTAAGAACATAACTTCCTCTAAAGATCTGCTGGCCAGGTTGGGTTAATGATGGTGAAGGGAGAGGAGGTTTAAGCTCTTTTGCTTGGCATTGTCTGACTTCGAAATGGATCTCCATGCTGATAGAAATGACCTAGCAGCTGCAGCTCATGGCTTCTCACTTCTCACTTGTGGTACATTAGAATCAATCTGGTTTAAAAAGGAGATGTGTGGCCATAGAATGTAGATCAGTGATAGAGCTAAGGAAACTAGCATCTGCGAGATTTTGGGTTCAAATATCATCATCGTGGAGAACAAAGCAAATCTGAAACCAAGTATATGCTTTTTTTTGTGGTGGTGGTACTGGGGTTCCTGGAAGCCCTTCTACCTCCGGGCTAAACTCCCAGACCTATTTTATACTTTTTTATTTAGAAACAGGGAACCTGCGCTTCCTCCTGTCTCCGCCTCCCAAGTGCAAGTGCGTGGGGGGGGGGGATTACAAGCATGCGCCACCACGCCCAGCCTTAAATACATATTTTAAATTCCAGCCAGGAGGCCCGTGGTGGCACATGCTTGTAATCCCTGCACTTGGGAGGCAGAGATAGGATCGCACAGGTTTGAAGCCAGCGCGCGCTGGCTTAGGAGACCCTGTTTCCAAATAAAAAAAAATGTAAAAATAGGTCTGGGAGTGTAGCCCGGAGGTAGAAGGACTTCCAGGAACCCCAGTACCACCAAAAAAAAAAAAAAAAATCCAACCAGGCATGGAGGTGCACCCTTGTAATTCCAGCTTTTGGGAGGCTGAAATAGGAGGATGTGGTTTGAGGACTGCCTCAGCTACTTAGTGAGGCCCTTTGCGACTCAGTAACTCAGTGAGCCCATGTTTCAAAATAAAGAATCAAAAATAGGGCTGAGGGTGTACCTCGGAGGTAGAATGCCCCTGGATTCCATCCCAGTACTGGGGAAAAAAAATCCTCAGGTGATTCTAATGCATACTAAAATTGAGTAGTACTGTACTTGATCTGCCTGCATCCTGTGTTGGCTTTTTATTGGGGGTGGGGGGTTGGTGTGTAGGGCTGTACTGAGGGTAGAACCCCAGGGTCATGATACCTTTGAGCTATAGTACCCCAACCCTATTTTATTTTAAGATAAGATGCTAAGGCTGTCCTTGAACCTGTGATCCTCTGTCTCAGTCTCCCAAGTATTGGGATTATAGGCATGCATTGCAACACCCAGCTGTATTGGCATCTCTTTAAGGGCTATTTATTTTTTGTGGTACTGGAGATTGAACCCAGGGGCATTTTATATACCTCCAAGCTCTACTCTCAACCTTATTTTTTATTCTTCATTTTGAAACAGGGCCTAAGTTGTGGAGGTCCTCACTAAGTAGCTGAGGCTGGCTGTGGACCTATGATCCTCCTGTCTCAGCTCCCAAGTACTGGGATTATAAGTATATGCCCGGCCAGTTCTTTTTAGACAGAGAATCCCTGTTGCCATTTTTTTTAACCAGTAATATATTAGAGTTGGGCCCACATCTTTTCTCTGATATTTTAGGCAAAATTGAGCTGTCTATTTGAAGGAGTTTTGTTGTTGTACTTCATTTCTGCCCCCCTTCTTTTCTGTTTTGTAGTCTCATGAGCGTGTGAGCAAGCGCCTACATCAGAGGTTCCAGGCCTGGGTAGATAAATGGACCAAGGAGCATGTGCCCCGTGAAATGGCAGCGGAGACCAGCAAGTGGCTCATGGGTGAGGGGCTGGAGGGCCTGGTGCCCTGCACTACCACCTGTGACACAGAGACCCTGCACTTTGTGAGCATTAACAAGTATCGTGTCAAATACGGCACAGTGTTCAAAGCCCCTTAACTGCAAAGCCAGAGCAGAGAACGCGAGGGTGTGTGTGCACATACACTGAAGAAGCAAGGATAATGCCTTTCAAGCCTCACCGAGCCTCGCTGGGACGTGGCCACCAGCACAGCCTAGCACCAAGTGGGAACCACACGAGGAATGCGGATACCTTACAAAGCTGGAACTGGCACTCTCCCAGGGGAGCTTTGGTTCTTAGCTTGCCTTGGAAAGGAAGGAAGTCCACGCAAGCACAGAGACATGCAGCTTGCTTGCACACACCAGCAGAGCTAAGACTGGAGTCTCCTGACCCTGAGGAAAACGGATGCTATTCACCCCTTGGATGAAAGTGCATTTACAAAACAGACTGGGGAAGGGCGAAACGATCAGATGGATTGTAACTGACGACCACTGCTCCCGTCCCCTCCCTCCAAAAAGGAAGAAAGGCTGGATTTAATTTTTTTTTTCCTGGTCACTCAAGCACATCTAAGATCACCCATTAGGTTTTATTTGGAACCTGCAGTTGGGCTTTGGGGTTGATCATCTGGTGAATTTGATTCCTCACCAGTCCCTTGCTGCCCACCTTTCTCTCTTCTGGTTCTCAACCTCAGCAAGTTTAAATGAGTCGTCCTTTTTGGCTCCCGTGGAACTGTTTTGTACTTGCTTCTTTACTAGTCTACCCTAGTGCCATCCACCAGCACACACACACACACACACACACACACACACACACACACAATTTTGTTTTTTTTTTTTTGTAAATAATGTACATACTGTCAATTTTTTATTAAAAGAAATATGCTTTGATGTGCTAGCATAACTGCTCTAGCTTCTTGTGTACCATAGTACTATGTGGCTTCAGATTTAGTACCTATGAACAGATGTACAAGACATTTATTACACTTTTTACCAAAGGGAGTTACCATTGTAGTACTTTTGTGTAAAACTTGTCTTCCCCCTTCACCCTCAACTTTTTCTTTTTTTTTTTTGTAAATAAATAAAGCTTGGTTCTTACTTAAGGAATAAACTCTCAACCCAAGTCCCTCGTGCTCGCCAGAGAGCTGCTATGAAGCAGGGATTCTGCAGTTCCTTCTCCAGGGTACAGACAGCATTTTGCTTTAAGTTGTTAATCACTTGCACTTGTCCCAAATCAGAATATCCTAAAATTTTAAAATAGAATACTTTTCTCTTGTTCAGCTATTTGAAATATTTTATATTTGGGTAAGTTGTCAAGCTATGTAGATTGTATTTCTATATATTTTTTCTTATCCTTATTAGGAGTGAGTGAACCACTTAAAATACCAAACCAGTATTTGAAAGAAGTGTATATATGGTGTGAGGCGTAAGTGGGGTTGGTAGGAAGATAATTTGATATATTTCCTTAGCAATTGCAAGTGGGAGAAATATATATATGTATACACATACATTTTTTTAATTACATAAATTTAAACTGGCATATGTTTAAACATAAATGGTTAGGATTTTTATTTGTGGTTAGCTTGGACTCCCTGAACAAAGACCAACTAACCCCCTCATTACTCTGGTGGACTTTTCTCCAGTAACCATCACTGTAGTTTTTTTGTAATCAACAGTGTCTTGTGTGTTTTTTGTTTGCTTTTTAATTAAAAGTCCCCAATACCACCATAAGGAAAAAAAGTTTGGCTCCTGGATTTTCAAAATACAAGTGGACTTCTGTTATTATGCTTTTATGTTGGAGAGGACAACAGACTGCAAATCTAAAAGCCTCGTGTGAGGAGATTCTAGAGCAGTGCTTGGGGGAATGCTTGGCTTGGGGCATACTGAAAGACCTTGAGGTTTTCTCAGCAAAAATTCACCTGTCCCTCTGCTCCCTCAAAAAAGATCCCACTGACTTGGAGCTCTGGGAGAAATTAGGACCTGACGAGGGACAGACCCCTGCACAATATTATATCTAGAACATTTTTCTGCAGGTCAAGATAAAATTTCAAGGCTGGTTCAAAATAATAAAATAGGGCTAGGGTATAACTCAGGTAGAATGTTCCTGGATTCCATTTCCCAGTACCCCTAAGCACCCCCCGCTCCCCAAAAAGGTTCAGGATGTAGCTTAGTGGTAGAACACCTTGAAGTCAATCCCCAGTAGTTAAAAAATACTTGGACCCATACCTAACTGGAGCCAGAGTTTTCAGAGCAGCATTTTTATCTTTGCTGTCTAGCGTCCGAGCTCCATGCTCTAAACCCAACCTGTATTGTTTATAGCAAAAGGCTGCCTTTATTTTAAATTATATTTGATAATCTGTACTTGGTCACCTTTCCATGTGACTTGCATTTGAAATGTTGTAAACTTGTTCAGTATTTCCATTAAAATATCAGGGCTGTGTATGTATTTTTTCTTCCTAATGATTTTGTAAGACAAGGAAGACTGGAAGCCCCAGGAGGAAGAAAATAAGAGCTGTCAGTGGAGTAGAACTAAGAATGAAATTGGAGGTCTGCTCCCCCCACACACACTACAGTCCTATATGGTCAAATATATTACTGGGATAATGCTACGGCCTGCAATTTCAAGATCTGTCGAGTTTTGGTGATGTTAAGTGTTGGCACTATATAGTGTTCCATAGAGGAAGCTTGTTAAGCTGGTGCAAAGCCCCCCTTAACAATGTCCACAAATCAGCATGAAACCACCTAGGACTAAGCAAAGTAGGTTCTTGTTAGCGGAAATAACTAAGCTAGTATTGGTGGTGGGCTGGAGGACGAGGGAACTACTGGTTCCGGAGTCAGAATCCTAGGTCCACGGCAGCCGAGGCTCCCATCTGTCGCGTCAGATTAAGGGTTTTGTCTATCCCAAGGTTTTCCAGAACTTTCGTCAAACTTCCCATTATATTTAGGCTCAGACGAGAGGGGAAAGCCGTCAAAGTGCAGCTTCTAGCTTTCAAGTTCCTGGTCCAAAATTCAGGCAGCCGCTGGGCTTCGAGAGCAGCCTGTGTTCCACGAAAAGCTGCCCGGGGCTGGAAGGCGCCGTCAGATGCCGGAACCTTTGGTTCCAGGCCGCGGACTGCAGCGCAGCACCTAGAGTCTTCCGGAGGAGGCAGCAGGCGCACGGCGATGGCGACGGCGGCTGCGCCGGCTCTGAAACACTGGCGCACCTCGCTGGAGCGAGTGGAGAAGTTCGTGTCGCCCCTCTACTTCACCGACTGTAACCTCCGCGGCAGGTGTGGCCCCTTGCCTGGGCAGCCAGCTGGCTGCTTCCGCGCGCTTCAGCCTTCCCTTCCGGGGGAAGCCAGGCTGTGGCCACCTGGACCGTGGGACTGAGTGCCTGCCGCGGGCAGGACACGGGCCTGGGCTGGTGGGATGTGCTGCGAGGCCTCGCCGAGTGGGAGGGGGCTGGGGAGAGCTCATCGCCGCCGGCCCGGCTGGCCCCACCTCGGCCAGAACGGGGGCGGCCTCCAGCGTATGCCCACCGGCCCCTCCCGCCCAGGCTCTTCGGGGACAGCGTCCCAGTGGCCGCTCTCTCCAGCTTCCTGACGCCAGAGAGGCTTCCCTACCAGGACGCAGTCCAGCAGGACTTCACCCCCGCCGAGGTCGGCTACAGCTTCGGACCCACGTGTGTAACACCCGCCTATGCAAAGCCCTCCTCTCCAGGCTTGCTCGCCACCTCCAAGGGCCACGCCCCCATTGTCCCCGGCCTTGCGCTAAGTAGGACAGCAGCGCCCCCTGCTGGGAACAGCTCTTGGGTCCCTCAGAATCTTGGGAGTCTTCATGAATCCTATCACTACCTCCAGACAACCCTGAGGTGAACCCCTGATTCCCCTGCCTCTTTCTCTGTTCTTGCTGCCCACCCATTTCTTCTGGCTCAGAGCTTAGTAGCTGGTGATTCTTCAGAGGCTTAGAGGAAATCTTAAGACCCTGCTGACACTTAATCCAAGGAAGTATGCAGGATAGGGCTTCCAAACCTTGGGACCATCACAGTGACTCTTGCAGATGGTGGACCTGCTGGTTCCGGGTAGAGTTGGTCATACCAGAAGCATGGGTGGGCCAGGAAGTTCACCTTCGCTGGGAAAGTGATGGAGAAGGCCTGGTCTGGCGTGATGGGGAACCTGTTCAGGTAAGGGGCCTTGTTGGGGCAGGTATGGCCACATTTTAACCCTGGACTATAGAGAAGCCACAACTGAGTGACTTTATCTGTAAGATGGTTTCAGGATTTCAGGATTTGGGAAGTTGCTGCTTGGTACCTGTGTTTTCGTGTGTGTGTGTGTGTGTGTGTGTGTGTTCCTGGGGAATCAACCCAGGGGCATTCTACCTCTGAGCTACATCCCCAGCCCAATTGCCCAATTTTTTTTTTCTTTTTAACTTTGAAATAGGGTCTCACTAAGTTGCCGAGGCTGGCCATGTACCTGTGATCTTACTGTGTCAGCCTCCCAAGTACTGGGATTACAAGTATGTACCACTATGCCAGCTAAGACCCTAGTTTTCAATAAACTAGTTTCTGTAATGTGCAGTGCATGTTTATGTAGGAAATTTTCACCAGTTATAAATAGAATCAAATAAGACATTCAAATCATTATCACCCCATCCATTCCCCAGTTATAACCACTGTGAGGTGTTACATCAGTTTAATCTTTGTAATCCTGTGTGGTAGGCCTTTATGTCCATTTACAGATTAAGAAACTAAAATAACAGCCTCAGCTAGTACTGAGACTCTCATCAACCTAGCAAGACCTTGTTTCAAAATAAAAGTAATATCAGGCTGGGGATATAACTCAGAGGTAGAATGTCCCTGGGTCCAATCCCCAGTACCATACACATGAAGAAAGAAACTGAAATATATAAAAGTTTGCTCACTGGTTCACAGGAGTTCCTTCCAAATTAGATTCCGAGCCTAGGATTCAAACTGGCCTAAAACAATGCAGAGGCCCACCCTCCCTCCCCTTCCCTTTGCTGGGTACAGCAGATCTCTCCTGGTGCACTCTGCTAAGCACTGAGGGGTAAGAAGGAATAAGGAAAACCTGTCCCTGACTTTATGAGGCTTCCCTCCTGATATTTATTTAGGGGTGCAGAGGCCATCAGAGCAACGCTCAAGCCTCACAACCCCTGCTCAGGAACCTTCCCATAAGTCCATGGGCTTTTCTGCTAATAAACAGGTATTTTTTGGTGGTCATGGTATTAGTTGTAGAGCATCTGCTGCCAGGAGTCACGGATTTGTCAGTCTTGGCCCTGCCTGGGAGAAAAGACACATTGATGGGGACCAAGCCAAGCACAGTGGCACACATCTGTAATCCCAGTACTTGTGAGGCTAAGATGGGAGAATCACAGGTTCAAAGCCAGCCTTGGCAACTTACCAAGACTCTTAGCAACTTAGTAAGACCTGGTTTCAAAATAACTCAGAGGTAGAATGCTTCTGGGTTCAATCCCCATTACCACACACAAAAATAAATAAATAAATAAATAAATAATAACCAGAGTTGAGGACCAAGTGGAGGGGCTTCTAGCCTACCTTGGTTTTATGCTTCACATGAACTATCCAGAGGCCTCAAGCCCTAACTCTTTTCTCCCCTCCTTACCAGGGTTTGACCAAAGAGGGTGAAAAGACCAGTTATGTCCTGACTGAAAGGCTGGGAAAAGGAGATCCCCGGAGGTGAGTTCCTGTGCCCTGGTGGAGGATCTGAGGCCCAAATAACCTCACATGCACCCACCTCCAGATGCACCCCACCTCCAGCACACACCATTTTCATATTGTTTGGTTTTTAAAAGTATTACTTTTTTCCCCACCAGGCATGGTGACCCATGCTTGTAATCCCAGCATGTGGGAGGCTGAGACAGGAAGATAATTCGAGGACAGCCTCAGCTACTACTTAGTGAGGCCCCTTGGAACTCAGTGAGACTCTGTTTCAAAATAAAGAATAAAGGTTGGGCGTGGTGGCGCACACTTGCACAGGTTCGAAGCCAGCCTCAGCTACTTAGTGAGGCTCTCAGCAACTTAGTGAGACCCTGTTTCCAAATAAAGTATAAAATAGGTCCGTTAGTATAGCCCAGAGGTAGAAAAGCCCCTGAGTTCCACCCCCAGTACCACAAAAAAAAAAAAAAAAAAAAAGAATAAAAAATAGGGCTGGGGTTGTAGCTCGGAGGTAGAATGCCCCCTAGTACTGCAAAAAAAAAAAAAAAAAAAAAGGAGAAAGTATTACTTTTTCCTACTATAAAAATGAGCTTTGTCTGTGTGTGTGTGTGGGAGGGGGGTACTAGGGGTGGAACCCAGGGGCTTTTCTACCTCCGGGCTATACTTTATTTGGAAACAGGGTCTCACTAAGTAGCTGAGGCTGGCTTTGAACCTGTGCGATCCTTCTGTCTCAGCCTCCCAAGTGCGGGGATTACAAGTGTGCGCCACCACACCCGGCTCTTAATCTTTGTCTTATGAAAGATAGAAAAGCACAAAGAAATTTTTTTGTGTGTGTGTGTGTTGCTGGGGATGGAACCCAGAGGCTTTCTACCTTTGGGGTACACTCTCAGACCTATTTTATACTTTATTTGGAAACAGGGTCTCACTAAGTTGCTGAGAGCCTCACTAAGTAGCTGAGGCTGGCTTTGAACCTGTACAATCCTCCTGTCTCAGCCTCCCAAGCGCTGGGATTACAAACGTGCGCCACTATGCCCAGCATAAGCACAAAGAAATAACTCCCATTAGCCTAGAGATAACATTTTGACATATTTTTACCATTTTGAAATTATATTGTTTTGATTTTTACAAACTTGGGAGCCGAGCGTGGTGGCACACGCTTTTACAAATCCCAGCATTCAGGAGACTGAGACTGGAGAATTGCAGTTCGCGAACAGCCTCAGCTACTTAGTGAGGACCTCCGCAACTTAGTGAGACCCTGTTTCAAAAATGAAGAATAAAAATAGAGCTGGGATGTAGCTCAGAAGTCAAATGCCCCTGGGTTCCATCCCAGACCCATTAAAAAAAAAATCTTGGGATGTTGTTGTTGTTTGTTGTTTATTGTGGAAATAAGGATCAGACCCAGGACTTTGTTTGTTTGTTTTGGTGGTACTGAAGATGGAACCCTTCTACCTCTGGGCTACACTCCCAGACCTATTTTATATTTTATTTGGAAACAGGGTCTCCTAAGCCAACGCGGCTGGCTTCGAACCTGCGCGATCCTCCTGTCTCCGCCTCCCAAGCACGGGGATTACAAGCGTGCGCCACCGCGCCCGGCAGACCCAGGGCTTTAACACATGCTAAACAAGTGCTCTACCACTGAGCCGCATCCCAGCCCTGCTCTGATAGTTTGCATCCTTATTTTTTAGGTTCTGTATATAAAGTGGACGTTGTATCAATACTATCTAAAAAGCTTCTTAGGCATTATTATCATAGTTGATATTTGTTGAAAACTGTATTTCAGATACTTCCAAACACTGGGAATGGTGCCGAATAAATAGTCCTTGACAGCAAAGGGAGACAGAAGTACTCAACTGCAAAATCAGTGCTGGCTCTGAAATAGAACCACTGGGGAATCAATAGGGAACCTGTCCTGCTCTAGGTAGAGAGGAGGAGCATCAGGAAGGCTTTCCTCAAGAAGCTGAGTTTGCAGCTGGTTTTGGTGGCACACACGTGTACTCCTAGTATTTGGGAGGCTAAGGAGGATCATAGGTTCCTGGCCAGCTTCAGCAGTTTAGCAAGACCCTGTTTCAAAATAAAAAATAAAATAAGACTGGGAGTATAGCTCAGTGGTAGAATGTCCCTGTTTTAATCTCCAGTATAAAAAAGAAAAGAACACAGCTGGGTGTGGAGGCGCGCGCTTATAATCTCAGCATTTGGGAGGCTGAGACAGGATGATCTGTTTGCGGACAGCCTCAGCTACTTAGCAAGACCCTTTGCAACTCTGTGAGACCCTGTTTTAAAATAAAGAATAGAGCCGGGCGTGGTGGCGCATGAAGGCTGAGACCAGAGGATCACAGTTCATGGACAGCCTCAGCTACTTAGGCCCTTTGCAACTCAGTGAGACCTGGTTTCAAAATAAAGAAAAATAGGGCAGAGGGTGTAGCTCGGAGGTCAGATGCCCCTGGGTTCCATCCCCAGACCCGCAAAAAAAAAAAAAAAAAAAAAAAAAAAAAAAAAAAAAAAATAGAGCTGGGGATGTAGCTAGGAAGTAAAATGCCCTGGGTTCCATCCCCAGTACCACATACACACACAAAAAAAAAAAAAAAAAAAAGAAAAAGAAAAGAAAAAAAGAAAAGAAAAGAAAGAAGCAGCAGCAGCTAAGCTTGCTTTCTGAAGCTTGAGAGCACAGCACCGCAGCCCAGGTGCTACGCTCAGGAATGGCTACCTGTGCTGCCTTATGGAGCTTGAGCTGAACAGAGCCTTGGGAGATCCAAACCCCTTCAGTTTGTAAAGAGAATCTGAGACTAAGGCAGTGCTTTGCTCACAGCTTTGGAAATACAAAGCTAAATCCACAGGGTTGCGAACTTGGCCACTGTTCCCCCCGATGGAGGCAGAATACTGGTCAGCAGGACATTGGGTGCCATGGTGTTTACTACCATCCACACACACCGGACCAGCATGGGGACCTCAGGGTGAATTGGGAGGGCTCAGCTGAATGCCTCCTGCATGTCCCCTCCCCAACTCCCAGAGTTCTCTGGGACTTGGCCTGAGGCTGCCACCCCACTCCTGTAGCCTGACCCTCTATGTGGAAGTCGCCTGCAATGGGCTTCTGGGTGCCGGGAAGGGAGGCATGATTGCAGCTCCTGACCCCGAGAAGACTTTCCAGCTGAGCCGGGCCGAGCTGGCTGTGTTCCACCGGGATGTCCACAAGCTCCTGGTGGATCTGGAGCTGCTGCTGGGCATCGCCAAGGTACTGACACCCCACCCCCTAGAGCATACATTCCCAAAGTGAGTGATGCCTTTTAGGGAACGAACTAGATACATAAAAGAATCCAAATCTGTCACCACATCTTTCTGTTTATTTGCTTAAAGGGGTGGATTTCTGAGTAATTTTTTTTTTTTTCTGAAAAGGGGGCAGTAAAGCCATGTGAGTTTGGGGATGTCTACTGGAACCCCGCTCTAGGCAAGTTGTTCTTGAGTCAGATCCCTGGGTCTCTGGAATCCAGAGAAGGAAGAGAGTTTTTTCATGTAAAGGGAGATGATGCCGAGTGGGGACACCAACAGGAGCAAAGGTTCGAGGTGTGGGTGCTCTCCTGAGACTTTGGGACATTAGCTAGGGCTAGTTTTGGAGTTGTGCTTGAGAGGAGGATTAAGGGCAGAACCCTGCTGCAGGGCCTCGGGAAGGACAACCAGCGAAGCTTCCAGGCCCTGTACACAGCCAACCAGATGGTGAATGTGTGTGATCCCACCCAGCCTGAGACCTTCCCAGCAGCCCAGGCCCTGGCCTCTAGGTTCTTTGGCCAACGTGGAGGTGAAAGCCAGCACACCGTCCATGCCATGGGGCACTGCCACATTGATACAGGTAGGCTGCAGCTGTTGGTGTTGGCGGGAGGCAGAAGCGCCCTGGAAGCCCTGGCGAGACCCCAGCAGCACCGTGTAATCTTTAGCAATTTCTTGCCCTTCCTGTACCATAGTTTTCCCTGTCTGTAACATGGAGCAGAGGTACTGGACTGTGCGCTCTGCTAGTTGTGGCTTCTTTTTTCTTTCAACAAAACCTAATTCCTTATGAGGCCTGATGCCAGACACCAGGGGTGGTATTACAGAGGCTGGTGATCACAGAGTAGGCTGGCACAGTAGTGTGGAGAACTATAGTGGCCAGAGGGCACAGAAAGGCACTTAAACCCAGCTGGGTTGAGTGGAGCCACAGAGCATTCCCAGAGGTAACCTTTAAATTGAGAATGAGGAAGTTTGACAAGGTGCCCAAGTGCTCAGAGAAAGGGGATGTGAAAATAATTGAGACGGAGTCTGGAGCATGGGAGGAGGTGTCCAGGGAGGATGGGAATCCAGCTTTGAACCTGATGAGTTTGGAGCAGTGTTTAGGAGGCTTATGGGAAGTCTACTTTTTTTTTTTTTTTTTTGGTATTGGTAATTGAACTCAGGGGCATTCTACCTCTGAACTATACCTGCAGCCCTATTGTTTTTTGTTTGTTTGTTTTTGCAGGTCTGGGGATGGAACCCAGGGGCATTCAATCTGAGCTACACCCCCTGCCCTATTTTTTATTCATTATTTTGAAACAGGCTTTGAACCTGCAATTCTCCTGTCTCAGCCTCCCAAGTATTGGAGTTATAGGTGTGCATTACCATGCCCGACTGAAAGTCCGTATTTTTAGGAAACTCTCCACAATATTGATTCTGACGCAGTTTTTTCCTCCTCCTCCTCCTTCTTCTTCTTCTTCATCTTCTAATTCTAATTCTTCTTCTCCTTTTTTTTTTTTTTTGTGTGTGTGTGTGGTGGTACTGGGATGGAAACCAGGGGCATTTTACCTTTGAGCTACACCCCAGCCCTATTTCTTTTTTTCTTTTCTTTTCTTTTCTTTTTTTTTTTTTTTTTTTTTTTTTGGTGGTACTGGGGATGGAACCCTTCTACCTCCAGGCTACACTCCCAGACCTATTTTATATTTTATTTGGAAACAGGGTCTCTTAAGCCAGCAAGGCTGGCTTCGAACCTGCGTGATCCTCCTGTCTCCACTTCCCAAGCGCGGGGATTACAAGCGTGTACCACCATGCCCGGCTATCCCAGCCCTATTTCTTATTCATTATTTTGAAACAGTCTAAGTTGCAGAGGGCCACACTAAGTAGCCAGGGATGGCCACAAACTTGCCATCCTCCTGTCTCAGCCTCCAGCACTGGGATCACAAGCATGTGCCACCATGCTCAGCCCCAGTTAAGTTTTGCGAATTGCAGGACAACGGCTCTCTTGCTGTGCCACAGTGTGGGTAGCATGCGGCGTTCTGAGCCGGTAGGGCTGGAACTGAGGCCTAGAGAATAAGTGGCTGTGGTGCCTACGTGGACAGCTGGCCGTACGGGCCTGTCCTGGGTGGTACACTCTCGATTTGGCATAGCCGCCAGCAGTGCCAGGCCGAGGTAATCTCTGTTCTCTCTTAGAGGATCTTCTCAGGATGTCTGAGACTATTCTGGGGCTTGGGGCTCCATTTCCTGCCCTACAAAATGGACCTCAGCCTTGCAGCCTCCTTTCCCCACCTCTGCTCTCACCGGCAGGAGTGATTTGAAGCGACAGCCCACCAGGGACAGCACAGGGCTTCCCAGGGTGAAGGGCCTGGGCTGCTCGGGGAAGAGCTGGAGACCTGTGAGAAGCTGGGGACTTGGCCGCTCCCTCCACCCGTCCTCTGCTTCCTCTCCAGCCTGGCTTTGGCCCTTCAAGGAGACGGTGCGGAAATGTGCCCGGAGCTGGGTGACGACTGTGCAGCTCATGGAGCAGAACGCCGAGTTCGTCTTTGCCTGCTCCCAGGTCAGAGGGCAGCTCTGCAAGGCAGGGTGGGTCCTGCAGCTCCCGAGGCTCTGGGGGCTCTTAAGCCTGCGGCTGCTCCTCGAGCAGTCCCCGAGCTCTAGATCCTAGGCCCTGCTGGGGTTCTTGGCACTCCTGGCCTAGTTGCCACCCATCTGCCTCACAGGCTCAGCAGCTCGAGTGGGTAAAGAACCACTACCCTGGCCTGCATGCCCGGCTCCAGGAGTTTGCCTGCCGAGGGCAGTTTGTGCCCGTAGGGGGCACCTGGGTGGAAATGGTAAGTGCACTCAGCCTGGATCTGTGTGGCCCTGGACTGCCCTCCGCTGGCCCGAGCACCCTCCGGCTTTTCTGATGGTTTTCTGCAAGCCACCTATGCTGCCTCCGTGGCAGTTCTCGTTATCCCTAGAGCCCCAAGACCTGGGGCTCCAAGGTGGAACTCCAGAGGGGCCAGGCTGTCTGAACGCCCAGCACTACCCTCGAGCTGATGGGCAGCCAGGCCTGAAGCGTGGAGGTAGACGTGTTTGGCCTGGCTGTAGCCCTGCATCGGAGCAGCTCCAGCTTCTCCTACAGCGTGTGCGGTTGGCCTGAGTGCCTGCCTGTTTCCCACCTGGCTCTGGCTACAGCTGCTTCCCTCCCCCTCGCCGCCAGGATGGGAACCTTCCCAGTGGAGAGGCCATGGTCAGGCAGTTCCTGCAGGGCCAGAACTTCTTTCTGCAGGAGTTTGGAAAGATGTGCTCTGAGGTAGGTTGGGAGCTGTCGCTGGCTGTGCACAGGTGGAGGGCGTGGCCCAGAGCCGGAGGGCTGAGGCGGGCATGGCCCCGCCAGGAGGTCCAGAGCCTGTCTCCTCACAGTTCTGGCTGCCAGACACCTTCGGCTACTCTGCGCAGCTCCCCCAGATCATGCGGGGCTGTGGCATCACGCGCTTCCTGACACAGAAATTGAGCTGGAACTTGGTGAACTCGTTCCCGGTGAGCACGCCCCAGGGGTGATCAGGCCCGTTTACATCTGCCCAGGCTGGTTAGACCCTGGGTAGATGCCCATGTCCTCACCCAGAGCAGGTAGGTCTCCAGCAGGATTGCATAGCAGGCAGGGGCAGGAGCAGAACGAGGGGAAGGCCACTCAGCCTCTACCCTGACTCTGGCCTCCCCTGCCTGCCTCCTGGTGGCAGCACCACACCTTTTTCTGGGAGGGACTGGATGGCTCCCGCGTGCTCGTCCACTTCCCACCTGGCGACTCGTATGGAATGCAGGGCAGCGTGGAGGAGGTAAGGGGACACCTGTGGCCAGGTGGGGGCGGGTTGACAGGGCTGGGTGTCCTCTCATAGGCTGACCCATGGCTGTCCTGTCCTGTCCCACCTGTCCAGGTGCTGAAGACTGTGACCAACAACCGGGACAAGGGGCGGGCCAACCACAGTGCCTTCCTCTTTGGCTTTGGGGATGGAGGTGGTGGTCCCACTCAGACCATGCTGGACCGCCTGAAGCGGCTGGGCAATACCGATGGGCTGCCCAGGTCAGACCTGGGCCTCCTGTAGGCCCCCCCAAGCCTCACATTGAGCCTCCCTGCTCACACACTGGCTCCACCTCGCCCTGGGCCTTGTCCTGCCCCAGTCCTGGCCCAGGCACTCCTCCAAAACCCACCCTGGGGATAGGGTGGGGAAATGCCGAGGGTGGAGGGGCTCTCTGGGTTATTCAGAGCCGGCCCTGTAGGGACAGGGAGCATTCTGGAGTGATGCGTGGAGTGGCGCCCCTGTTGGGACTGGACCTCTCAGTCCTCTCTGGAGTGGGGAAGGGTGGGCGAATGGCCCCGGGCTCGTGGTCTCCCTCAGGGTGCAGCTGTCTTCTCCGGGGCAACTCTTCGAGATGCTGGAGGGTGACTCCGGGAAGCTGTGCACGTGGGTTGGGGAGCTCTTCCTGGAACTGCACAACGGCACCTATACCACCCATGCCCAGGTCAGGGCCAGGCCGCAGGGCCAGCAGGCAGGGTGTGCCCTCGGTCTGCACTGTGGGGGGAAGGGCAGGCTACTGTTCCAAGGAGAGGCTTGGGGGACAGGGCGAGAGCTGCGTCCTCAGGAAGGCCTGCAGGAGGTGAAACTGAGCCTCCCTGGAGAAGGGGGAGGGTTTGGTAGAGGGGAGGCATTGGGGGCAGGATGCCTAATCAGCAGAGTCTCTGGGGACCATCGGGGTTCTCAGCAAGGGAGGGCTTTGGGAGGTGTCTTGGGATGCTTGTGCTGACTCCATACTGATTCCCCACTCTGGGCACAGATCAAGAAGGGGAACCGGGAATGCGAGCGGATCCTGCATGATGTGGAGCTGCTCAGCAGCCTGGCCCTGGCCCGCAGTGCCCAGTTCCTGTACCCATCAGTCCAGCTACAGCACCTCTGGAGGTCAGTCTGGCACCCGCACCCTGCTGCCCAGCTGACCTCGCACCCCGACACCTCTGCGGCTTCCCCTCCCAACTTCCCATCCGTCCCCTCGGCCTGTGCAGGCTCCTGCTCCTGAACCAGTTCCATGATGTAGTTACTGGAAGCTGCATCCAGCTGGTAGCTGAGGACGCCATGAAGTATTATGACGGTGAGGCTGACAGGAGGCTGCCACTCTCCAACCCAGGGCTGGGTACAGAGTGGCCTGGGGCACTTGGTGTCTCCTGTGACCAGACAGTCTCTCCTCAGACATCCGTTCTCATGCCAATACGCTGCTCAGCGCAGCAGCTGCAGCCCTGTGTGCTGGGGAGCCAGGTCCTGAGGGCTTCCTTATTGTCAACACGCTGCCCTGGAAGCGCACAGAAGTGCTGTCCCTGCCCAAGCCCGGTGGGGCCCACAGCCTAGGTATGAGCTGGGGAGGGCTGCCTGGCAGGAGGGGCCAAGGCCAGACAGCTGGAGAGGGTGGCCACCCCAGCCCTACCTGAGCAAGGTTTCTGGAAGCTCAGAGGGCTGCTCTGATGCCCAGGCCTCATCCCCAGCCCTAGTGACGGTGCCCAGCATGGGCTATGCCCCTGTTCCCACCCCCACCTCACTGCAGCCCTTGCTGCCCCAGCAGCCCGTGTTTGTGGTGCAAGAGGTAAGTCCTGGAACTCCTGCTGGGCTGAGGCCATCCTGGGATACTCCCTAAACACTGGGGGTTCTGAGCTCCCCGGCCTGGAGCGAGGGGCCGGGGCTGGGGTGGGGGACTTGGTCTCAGGAGCCCCTACAGACTCAGCCTCAAGGCTTCTCCCACCCAAGACCGATGGCTCCGTGACTCTGGACAATGGCATCCTCCGGGTGAGGCTGGATCCGACAGGCCGCCTGACGTCCCTGGTCCTGGTGGCCTCTGGCAGGTGCCAACCCCTCACGTCCTTTCCCCATGCCTGGCA
Organism: Muscardinus avellanarius; assembly: GCF_963383645.1. Classification (NCBI taxonomy): domain Eukaryota; kingdom Metazoa; phylum Chordata; class Mammalia; order Rodentia; family Gliridae; genus Muscardinus; species Muscardinus avellanarius. The sequence continues at coordinate 139,971,981 of NC_137788.1, read as the reverse complement.
TGTGGATCCCAGACTGCTGTGTCCCCTGGGCTTCCTTACCCTGCCCCTCCCCACGAGTGCAGCTGGAGAGGGCAGAGCTATACGGGGGCGTAACCCCAGTCCTGTGGCCTTCCAGGGAGGCCATTGCTGAGGGTGCTCTGGGGAACCAGTTTGTGCTATTCGATGATGTCCCCTTATACTGGGATGCGTGGGACGTCATGGACTACCACCTCGAGACACGGTACAGGCCGGGCCAGACGTGGGAGTGGCGGCGGTGGGAATACAGGCTGCCCTGGCTCAGCGCTGCCACCCCGTTCTGCAGGAAACCTGTGCTGGGCCAGGCAGGGACCCTGGTGGTTGGCACCGAGGGCGGCCTCCGGGGCAGTGCCTGGTTCCTGCTGCAGATCAGCCCCAACAGTCGGCTCAGCCAGGAGGTCGTGCTCGACGTTGGTTGCCCCTACGTCCGCTTCCACACTGAGGTACCAGGGCGCAGGGCAGTGGCTGGCAAGGAGAGCCAGCCCTGGCCAGTATGTAACTCCCCTCCCACCATGCCCAGGTACACTGGCACGAGACCCACAAGTTCCTGAAGGTGGAGTTCCCTGCCCGTGTGCGGAGTCCCCAGGCTACCTATGAGATTCAGTTTGGGCACCTGCAGCGGCCCACCCACTGCAACACCTCTTGGGACTGGGCTCGATTTGAGGTCTGACATGGGGGATGTGGGGAAAGGAGGGCTTGGATGCCCTGGCTGAGGAGGTGCTAGTTGTGTGGTGTAGGGGGAGGAGGAGGAGGAGGACCGTCTGCTGCTTCCTAACATGCCGGACGCTGTACCAAAGGCTTAACATTTAGTAGGATACTCATGGCATTTAGCCCCACTTCACAGATGATGAAACTGAGACTGAGGCCGGTTGGGTGGCGTGCCCAAGGGCCTCCTAGAGTGGAAACTAGGATTCTGTCGTGGTTCCAGAGCTCAGGATCACCCTAGTGATAGGAGGTCTGAGGACTGGGGCACAGAGAGGGGAACAGGGTCGCCCAGTGGGGGCTTGGGTCTGCCCCTCAGGTGTGGGCCCACCGCTGGATGGATCTGTCAGAGCATGGCTTCGGGCTGGCCCTGCTCAATGACTGCAAGTACGGAGGGTCGGTGCGAGGCAACGTCCTCAGCCTCTCGCTGTGAGTGGGGAACTCGCGTGGGGAGGGGAGGAGTGTCTTCCCAAGCTGGGACCCCAGCAGCTCCAGCCTGGCCCAACCCCCTCCTCCACCCAGCTTGCGGGCACCGAAGGCCCCAGACGCCACCGCGGACATGGGGCGCCACGAGTTCACCTACGCGCTGATGCCACACAAGGGTGAGTGTGGGGCCCTGGAGCCTCTGCCCTGAGCCCAGCCCAGCACCCTCTCCTGCAAGGAGGAAGCGGTTTTCCACCACGCATTCCCTTCCCGGCTCTGCTCCAGGCTCCTTCCAGGATGCTGGTGTTATCCCCGCTGCCTACAATCTCAACTTCCCGCTGCTGGCGCTGCCGGTGTCAGGACCCGCGCCCGCCACCACCTGGAGCGCCTTTTCCCTCTCTTCACCAGCTGTGGTGTTGGAGACCGTCAAGCAGGCAAGGGTGGGGCGACCTGGAGGCGGGCCCTGCCTGGGCACGCCCCTCCCCGCCCACCACTTGCTAATTCCCGCCCTCCAGGCTGAGGCCACGGCCCAGAGCCGGGAGCTGGTCCTGAGGCTGTATGAGGCTCATGGCAGCCACGTGGACTGCTGGCTGCACACATCCTTGCCGGTTCAGGAGGCCTTCCTGTGAGTGGAGGCGCAGGATGGGGTGGAGGTGGGATCCCGCCCCACCAGGCCCTCACAGCCTTCCTATTCTCCAGCTGCAACCTCCTGGAGCAGAGAGACCCTGCTGGCCACCTGCCCCTTCGGGATTCTCGCCTGAAGCTCACCTTTTCTCCCTTTCAAGTGAGGTCCTTGTTGCTTGTGCTTCAGCCGCCTCCAAACTGAGTACTGGGAATGTTGTTTTGTTTGTTGGAAGCTTTGGGGGCCCTTTCCCCCTCCCTCACCTGAAGCAAGGATTGGTCAACCTCTTAAAATAAACCCTTGCATCAGCAAGCAGCCTGCTGATAGCTTCTACTGGTCTACCGCAGGCTTTGAGGGAGGACAGGAGGGTATCTGCCTACATATTTGGAGGCAAGGGCAAGAGCTAAGGTTGCCTGTATTCACAAGGTCTAGGCTGCAGCCCCCAGGAGAGAGACTGGGGACCTTAGATGACCCTAAGCCAAGATCCCATGAGACAAGAAGCTTCTCCCCTGTGCCGGCAGAGGTTCTGGCTGGCCCTGCTGGAGAAGCTGAGACTAGCCAGGGCCAGGCTGGGGAGCAGTCCTGAAGCTAAGGGCTGTAGACCCTGGGGGCCAGGTTCTCTGTACCCCTTCTTCTTCTTTTTTTTTTTTTTGGTGGTACTGGGGGTGGAACCCAGAGGCTTTCTACCTCCAGGCTATACTCCCAGACCATTTTATATTTTATTTGGAAACAGGGTCTAAGTTGCTGAGAGCCTCACTAAGTAGCTGAGGCTGGCTTCAAATCTGTGTGATCCTCCTGTCTCAGCCTCCCAAGCGCAGGGATTACAAGTGTGTGCCACCACGCCCGGCCTTCTCTGTACCCCTTCTGAGGAGCTGGCCCTCAGCCGCAGCCTGTCCTTGGACAGATAGGAGCCTAGTTACTGGGATGAGGGCTCAGTGTGCCTTGCTCAGGAGGTAGCTTCGTCCCCAGGGCCAGGCAGCTGGCTCTTCCAACCTGGCCATCAGGACTTGCCCCCAAGAAGTGCCAAGAAGTTAAAATTTATTAGAAAATACAAGTTTTCAGGTAAAATTAAAAACACCACAGCTGTGCAGGGAACAGCCAAGGGCACCTGGGCATACAGTCCTTCAAGTGCTGCTTCTGGGATTTCAGACAGGGCCTCGTTCCTGGCAAGATGGCAGGAATGGGTGCAAGCAAGGAGCAGCCCTGCCAAGAGGCTGTGGTCCCCTCAGGCCCTAGGGTGGGGTGCCAGCCTTACTCTTCTGGGGTCTGCGGCGGACTGGGGTTGGGGAAATAGGTGAAATGGTTAACTGAGACCCTGTTGCCAGGCCTACCCCGACAGCCTCCCTCCCCAAAGGGTGCTGAGGGAAGCCCACCTGCAGGTGCCTGTCTCCCCTTCCTCCTCCTTTTCTCAGAGACCGTGGGGGCTTCTGGGTCCTGTTGGAGGCTTGTTCCATCAGGCTGCTGGCCCGGTGTCTTCACAGGAAGGTGTCTCTGGGCCCTCTGTGTTCTGGAAGGGGCCTTTCTTGGGGGTGGAGGGTCCTGAGTAGAGGAGACACAGGCCCCCGGAAGGTCCCTGGAGGGCTTTCCTCAGAGCAGTCTGGAGGCTGGCTAGGACCCACTGGCACTCTGCCACCTTTGTTAGGGGGAGGAACCTGGCCTAGCGGTGCAACCAGGGCAAGGAGCACAGGGAAGAGACAGGAGCTGGCAACCATACCTCCATTCTGTCCTCCGGCCCAGACTGTGTTTCCTGGGATTTCTTTTTACGGGCCTTGCCCCCTGCAGAACACTGTGCTGGGGTTGAAGGGTCCCTGTGACCTCAGTCCCTTCCCTAGACTCCCACTCTCGGTGACTCCAGGTTTAGAGAGGGATGGGTAGGGAAGGTGCTGGGCCCCTGCAGACAAGGAGTCCTTGCTGCCCTCTCAGCCTGTTACAGGAGGAGTTGCTTACCTTTAGGTGCCAGGGACCCGGGGTCTCCCTAAAATGGAAAGAAGATAATTCTAGAACCAACCTGGGCTGGAGCAGGGGCAGTATTCTTTGGAGAAGCAGGACTGGCATCCTTCCAGATCAGCGTACCCTCCTTGTCTAGGAAGCCTCTGACCTCTCCCATGTCAGGCCACTTCAACAAAGCTGTCCTGTGCTCGGGCAGTCCCACTAGCTGGACCCTGGGGCTCAAAGAAGGGGGCATCACCTGGGAAGGGATTAGGCCCTCAAGAACAGTGCTATCCTTGCGAGACCCTACAGTCCTAGGCATCTCCGCATGGGGGAGACCCCAGTTCCTGCCCTGCTGTGACCCCGGGTCTCCACCCCACCCCTGCTTGCCTGTTGTGAGCAGTACAGCCCAAACCTGAAACCAGATGGTGCGGCCATGCCGGTCCCGCAGGGAGCTCATGCCGGGCACGCCATAGCACCGCAGCCAGGCTCGAAAGGCGGCAAAGTCTTCCTCCCCGCGCTCTGGCCCGTAGCCTTTGCCCCCTGTGGGACAGAGGAACCAGGCAGAGGTCAGACTCAGGGAGAGAAGTGGAGAGCCTGCATCAACCTGGCTCAGGCCTCAGCTGCACGAGCTGATGGACTTAGTCAGGGCCAAAACCTCCCACTGCGTGACCTTGACAGGTATCACTCTGGCACCCGCCTCTTGGAGTGGGGCTTAGAGTCCTTGCCCTGCCTGCCATGTGGGTGACATGGAGGAAACAGACTCTTACCAAGGGGAGCCCTAGATGAGTCCATAAACTCCCATCTCCCGTGAGGGAACCATGCCTAGAGGACAGCTGCATGGGTCACGCAGTGTGCTGAGCAGAGGTCACCGGCCATCTTGGCCTACCGGGCCTCACCCAGCTGGACCACTTCCTTGGGCACGGAGTGACACAGTTCCAGCAGGTCCGGGTTCTGCAGCTTGGCCCTGATCTTCTTGCTCAGGGTCAGCTCTGGGCTCTGAAGGGGCAGGCAGGACCCGACTGTCAGCATGGGACAGGGCCAGTGCGAAGGCAGACCTCCCCTCTGGACTTGGCAGGACTTTTGAGGTGGGGACACACACACACACACGCACGCACGCACGCACGCACGCACGCACGCACGCACGCACGCACACACTTACTGCCCGCGCCAGCAGGAGGCAGCACACGGGTGCTTCTGTGCTAGCCCGCTCCTGTACCCTCACCGGTTGGCGCTGCTGCAGGGCCTCCAGGACGGTGCGGGCCTTCTCAAAGGGGGGGATCCTCAGCCTGGAGGGGGGTGCGGGGTGCTGAGCAGCAAACATGGGCGCACCTGGCCCCCAGCCCTGTACCCATAGCTTGCTTACTGACCGGTACAGAATCTCTGCTCGCAGATAGTTGCCAATTCCATTAAAGAACCGCTGGTCCAGGAGAGCTTCGCAGATGGGCCTGTCGAAGGCCTTGTCTGACAGGTTTTGCAGCACATTCTCCCTGGAGGGGCACAGCCTGGATGCATGAGACCCATCAGCACGCCCCTCGCACAGGCTAAAGGGGCTAGGAGAACCTGCTCTGGGTGCAGGGGAAGGAAACTGGGTGTCCCAGTTCCTCTTCCTGCCCCAGTGCAGTTTGGGTAGCTTTCAGCTTTCCTACTTGTTAAATGGGAACAATATGGGATTTCATTTATTGTGAAAAGTGAAAAGAACCAACTGAAAGCAACATGTGCGAAGGACACACACCAGTCTGTCTGGTTATGTGTCTGTCTCCAGTGCCTCAGACTCCTGGTCTGAGGTGATCTCAGGTGTATCGGTAATCTGGAACTCCCCGTCTAGGACTCCTGGTGGGGTAGAGGCCATGTGTGGATTTGGTTTTTTTGTTTTGTTTTGTTTTGTTTGCAGGTCTGGGGAATGGAACCCAGAGGCAGTCGACCTCCGAGCGACACCCCTTGCCCTATTTTTATTCTTTACTTTGAAACAGGGTCTGAGTTACGGAGGGCCTCACTAAGTAGCTGAGGCTGTCTGCGAACTGTGATCCTCCAGTCTCAGCCTCTGGAATGCTAGGATTGCAAGTGTGCGCCACCGCGCCCGGCTCATGTGCGGATCTGACATTTTTGAGTTTCACTCTTCTCAAAACTCTGGAGGTTGGCCATGTGCAGCAGGTGTGCGAGGACAGGTCCTGGCCAGTGAATGCCCAGTGGCCTTCCTCTAAGGGCCAGAAGTCTCCTTGTCCACAAAGAAGAAATGTGTCTTGTTTCTTTATGGAAAGGGTCAAGGAAGATTGACTGGGTGGTGGACACAAGGAGAGTGTCAAGGAGTCCAGAAGTCCGAATGTAGAGGTTAAAAGTGGAAAGTTAAGTCAGGGATGGTGGTGCATGCCTGTAATCCCAGTACTTGGGAGGCTGAGACAGAAGGTTTCAGGTTGAAGGCCAGCCTCAGGAATTTAATAAGACCCTGTTTCAAATAAAAAGTGCTGGGGAGCCAGGCATGGTGCCACATGCTTATAATCCTAGGACTTGGGAGGCTGAGACAGGATGATCTCAGGTTTGAGGACAGCCTCAGCAATTTAGTGAAACTCCTAGCAATCTAGTGGGACCCTGTTTCAAAATAAAGAATAAAAAAAAAAAAAAATGAGGCTGGAATGTAGCTTGGAGGTAGCTGAGGCTGGCCGTGAACCTATGATCCTGTTTCAGCCTCCCAAATGCTGGGATTACAAGTGTGCGCCACCACGCCCAGCTTATTCTTTATTTTGAAACAGGGTCTCTCTAAATTGCAGAGGGCCTCACTAAGAAGCTGAGGCCAGCTGCGAACCTGTGATCCTCCAGTCTCAGCCTCTCAAGTACTGGGATTACAAGCATGTGCCACCATGACTGGTTTAGAGTGGCCATTCCTTTTTTTTTTTTTTTTTTTTTTTCCCCAGTACTGGGGATGGAACCCAGGGGTATTGTACCTCTGAGCTACACCCCCAGCCCTAATTTTTAGTCTATTTATTTATTGCGGTACTAGGGATAGAACCCAGAGGATTCTACCTTTGAGCTATACCCCCTAGTCCTATTTTTTATTCTTTATTTTGAAACAGGGTCTCACTGAGTTGCAAAGGGCCTCACTAAGTAGTTGAGGCTGTCTATGAACCACAGTCCTCCTATTTCAGCCTCCTAGTCTTTCTTTTTTTGAAACAGGGTCTCACTGAGTTGTGAAGGGGCTTGCTAGGTAGCTGAGACTGTCAGCGAACCGAGATCCTCTGGTTTCCGCCTCCAGAATGCTGGGATTACAAGCGTGCGCCACCACGCCTGGCCATTCCTAATATGTTCCCCTCATTTGGCCAAAAGCCACTCCCTAGTTAGCTATTTCATGAGGTCCTGTTTCAAAATAAAAAATAAAAAATAGGGCTGGGGGTGCAGCTCATAGGTAGAAGGCCCCTGGGTTCCATCCCCAGTACCACAAAAACAAAACAAAAACACAAGCATGGGTCAGTAAGTTGTTGAGGGCCTCACAAGCTGCTGAGTCCAGCTCTGCACCTGCACTCCTCTGCCTCAGCCTCCCAAGTACCAGGCTCAAGGTGTGCCACCACACCCAGCTAATGCATGTCATCATCAGTGATGGGGACAGTCACAAAGGCGTCCTCAGGGCACAGGCCAGTGGGCAAGCACAGCGGTGGCCCCACAGGCAGGCTGTGTTCTCGCCCCTGCTGAGGCATCCCGCGCAGCCTCACTCCTGACCATGCTGAAAGCCCCCCACCCCCGCTCCCAGCCTCCTAGGAACACCAAGAAGCGGAGTGGGACTCCCGGAGCCACGGCGCCTGAGGCTCAGAGTGCGCCTCCCCTCCTTCTCTGGCTGCCCTCTCCTCCCACATGGGCTTTGGGTTTCCATATCCAGTGGCTCAGGGAGCTGAGAGACAGGGCAGGGACACTATCTTGGTCCACAGTTGAGGGGACCGAGGCCCCATGGAGGCTGGGACTCAAAGTGCCAGTGAGCTCTCGAGCAGAGCCAGGCCTGGAGCCCAGGACCGTCATCACCGTACCGTCCTACCTGAACTGTTCATACTCCAGCAGGACGCAGGGCCCACGGCCTGGCTGCCATTCACCCCCGGGGTCCCAGCGGCCAAAGCGGCGGATGTCCACAAAGCACAGGGCGAGCCGGGGACCAGGGGGGGCCGTGTAAAAGCGCAGATGGGCGTGGGGTGGCAGTGCATCAGCAGGCGACAGCTGGAAGGAGCCCGACATGCCGAAGCGGAAGACAAGGGCCAGCGGCTCCCGAGGGGGCTGGGCCCCGGGCAGGGGGCTCAGTGTCAGGCGCAGTTCCTTGCCCCGGGCTGAGGCTGAGATGTGGTAGGCGCTGCTCTCAAAGGTCACCTCAGGGTTGCGGCTGACGGCAGACTTCTCCACGCACCCGCCAAACACCAGCCCTCTGCAGGCCTCATTCACAAAGAGGCTGGCCAGGTGCAGCTCAGGGCCTTCAGGCATTCTGTGGCTGGACCCTATAGGGTGAGGAGAACAGGAGGGGCCAGTGGCACCTGGTGCAGTGGGAATTGTCACCCATCTTAGATGTCTGAGGGCCTGACCAATTGTGATATGCAGGAAGTACTGGCCTGGTCATAGTCCCTGACCCCATGCCATGTTGGGAAAGCCAGGGCACTAGGGCGCTTGGGCTGGGAAGGCGGCAGGACTCTTGCTTCCTTCCATGGGCTTTCATTGCTCCTTTCAGAAGGAAGTCTGTGATGGTATTGGAAAATTGCTCTGGCAATAATTTCCAGAACGTAAAAGGCAGTCAGAGCCTGGGTGCTGGGCGAGTGCTGGGGCACGGAGGGGCGGGGTTGTTACACTGAAAGCCCCCCCCACCCCGCCCTTCATTCTAATGACTAACCTACAGAGAGAATGTAAAGGAAATTAAGGCCTTGAGACTTAAAAGCCCTAGAGACAATTGAGGCTTTTAGCCTTAAAAATATGTAGAGGCAGCTGGACGTAGTGGCACATGCTTGTAATCCCAGCATTTGGGAAGTTGAGACAGGAGGATCTGAGTTCGAGAACAGCCTCAGCTATTTAGTGAGGCCCTTTGCAACTCAGTGAGACCCTGTTTCAAAATAAAGAATAAAAATATAGGGCTGCGGGTGTTATTGGAAGATAGAATCCCCCTGGGTTCCATCCCCAGTACTGCAAAAAATAAAAGAAAAAAATACTTATGTAGACACTCAGTGTCTCTGTTTACTTCCTCTTTGTGACCTGGCCCGGGGTATAGGAAAGGTAAACTCTGTGCTGCTTCAAAGCACCCATAGTTGATGAGCAACCAATACAGCCCAAAACAATAGCGGTGGAAAGCAGGTAGATTATGGAACCCGCACTTAGTAAGTGCACTGTCCAGATTCACTGTCCAGACAAAGAGGCACCACCTGCTTAAGTAAGTTACGAGGCGGGCGTGGTGCCGCACACTTGTTAGGCTTGGGAGGCTGAGACAGGAGGATCGCACAGGTTCAAAGCCAGCCTCAGCTACTTAGGCTCACAGCAACTTAGTGAGACCCTGTTTCCAAATAAAATATAAAATTGGTCTGGAAGTGTAGCCCGGTGGAAGAAAGCCCCTGGATTCCACCCCCAGTACAAAAAAAAAAAAAAAAAGAGAGAGAGAGAGAGAGAAAGAGAGAGAGAGAAAGAAGGAAAAGAAATGTTACTAGCCCATTGCCTTGGTAATGCTGATACCACTACAAAATCTACCTAAAGGCTGGGGATGGAGAGGGTGGCAGAGTTCCAATCACAGGCTCTCCAGTGTGCCCCCCCCCCTTTTCCCCTCTTCCCTTTCTATATCCTACTGATTTTGTAATAAGACTTGTTGAAGCTGCACCAAGCTATTGGTTTTAATTTACCTGTTCAACAAATTCTAGTTGACTAGAGGGAAAAAGCCCACAGCACCATTACAACCATAACAAAGTCCAGACCTGTCACAGCATGTCCTCCCCGCTCCTCCAGGGCCTGCTCCCCTCCCCACCTCCCTGCCTTCGCTCCTGCTCCCTGTGCCTGGGACACGCGAAGGAGGCCCTCTGCCACCCCAATTTGAATAGTGCCGCTCCTGGATTCCCGATCTAAAGGCCCCTGGTCCCACCCGGCCTCCACCTGCGCCTGCCCAGAGCACACGGGGAACCAGCCAGGCCGGGCAGAGGTGGGCCAGGCCAGGAGCCACCAGGCGCAGGGCAGCTCGCTGCACGGAGCCAGGTTCTCAATGGTCTGCAGGGATGTCCACCTACCTCACGCTCTGCCTGGCATGGCCGCTTTCCTCTGCCACCAGGACTTTTTCTTTCTTCTTTTTTCGTGGTACTGGGGATGGAACCCAGGGGCACTCTACCTCTGAGCTACACCTTCCGGCCCTATTTTTTATTCTTTACTTTGAAACAGGGTCCCACTAGGTTGCAGAGGGCCTCACTAAGTAGCGGAGGCTGTCCGCGAACCGCGATCCTCCTGTCTCAGCCCCCCAAGTGCTGGGATGACAAGCCTGCGCCACCACGCCGGGCACCACCAGGACGGGAGGCGAAGGCGCGCGAGGGGCCCGGGAGCACTCCGAGGAGCACTCCGCCAGGGCCGGGCGGACCGCCTTCACCTCGCCCTGCCCGCCTCGCCGCGGGCCGAAAGGGGAAGCCTTCCGACTCGGATTCTGGGGAGCGGGCGGCACCACCCTCCTCCCAGGTGGCCCGCCGCCGGCTCCAGCCCGCGGTGCCCGCTCGCCCGCGCCTACCCGCGCTCCGCCCGCCGGGCCGCGGCGGCGCCTAGGAGCTCGCCGGGAGCCGGGGTGGCCGCCGGGAAGTGTAGTTCCTCAGGGAGGCGGCACGCGGGCCGGGTCCCCGCGCTGGGGACTGCAGGGTGGGGCTGACTTTGGGGCAGCCCGACGCCGGGAGGTCCGGGGTCAGCTCTGCAGCAGCTGTGCGGCAGTTGGGGAGGTCCCCAGCTGGCTGCCATCCCGGCAGGAAGCAGCGCCGACGTCCCAGGCAGGGCCACCTGCAGCTCGCGGGGCTGCACAGGTGCACGACAAATAGGCCCTGGGGAGCGGGTGGCAGGTCATCCGTAACACACAAACAAAACACCACCCCTGGGGGGCGGGGTGCAGTCAAGCAACAAAAACAAAAAACAAGCTCAGAAGCGGAGCCCACTTTCATGGGTCTGGGGGAGGGTCTCAGCCGCCTCGGTTAGCCTAAGTCAGAAGCTCTAGGCGCGAGGCCAAAGCCATGTCTGTCTGGCTCTCAGAGCCTCGGTGCAAAAAGTGTTGGCCAAGATAAGACTCCAGGCAAAAGGAAGGGTCCGCGCAGAGGCCTGGAGACGGCTGGAGAACCTGCAAAAGTGCTGTGTGGACTTCGGAAACAACTTGCCCAGCCCGGCTGGTGGTGCACGCCTGTAAGCCCAGGGCGTGGGAGGCTGAGACAGGAGGACCGCAGGTTCACAGCCAGCCCCAGCAAGTTAGGAAGGCCCCCTCTGCAATTTAGTGAAAATTTGTTTCAAAATAGACAGTAAAATAGGGCTGGGGGTGATGAGGTAGAATAGAAGAGATAAAAATTTGGGTAGAAAGCTGGGCGTGGTGGCCACATGTTTATAATCCCAGTACTTGGGAAGCTGAGACAGGAGGATTGCAGGTTTGAGGACAACCTCTAGTTACACAGTGAGGCCCTCTGCAATTTAGTGAAACCCTGTTTCAAAATAAAGAATAAAAAATAGGGCTGAAGGTGTTGTAACTCAATGTTAGAATGCCCCCGAGTTCCATCCCCAGTACTGCAAAATATAATAATAATAATAATAATAATAATAATTAATAATAATAATAATAATTTGGGAGCCTGGTGTGATGGCACACACTTGTAATCCCAGCATTCAGGAGGCTGAGACAGGAGGATCGCAGTTCACAGCCTCAGCAACTTAGTGAGGCCTCAGAAACTCAGTGAGACCCTGTTTCAAAATAAAGAATAAAAAATATGGCTGGGGGTGTAACTTGGAGGTAGAATGCCCCTGGGTTCCATCCCCAGCACCACAAAATAATAATAATAATAATAATAATAATAATAATAATAATAATAATAATTTGGGCAGAAAGGAGAAAGATTGGGAAGAAAAGAAAAATATGGTTCTAAAATCAGAAATCTTAGCTGGGCATGGTGGCACAGCCTCGCTGGCTTAAGAGACCCTGTTTCCAAATGAAAAAATATATTTTAAAAAATAGGTCTGGGAGTGTAGCCCAGAGGTAGAAGAGTTTCCAGGAACCCCAGTACCACCAAAAAACTAAAAAAAAAAAAAAAAAAAAAAAAAAAATTCTGTCATTCTTTATATGTTAGATGGAATTCTTCTATAAAAAACTTAATCTCCAGTACTTGGGAGGCTGAGAAAGGAGGATCAAAGGTTAAAGGCCATTTCATGGTAATTTAGGAAGACCTTATTTTAGTATGAAAACTCAAAAAGGCTGAGGGTGTAGCACAGAGATAGAATGCCCCTAGATGCGATTCCCAGTACCAAAAATAAAAATATAATACAAACAAAAGCAAATAGCTTTACTTTATTGACTCTTTGGTTGTCCTGAAATACTAAAAGGGTAGGATAAATACTTAATTTCTTCCCTTTATCAATTTTTGTATATTACCTCGGAGCGACACCCCCAGTCCTTTTCAGTTTTTATTTTGAAACAGTCTCACTAAGCTGCCGAGGCTGGTCTGGAACTTGGAATCCTCCTGTCTCAGCCTCCCAAGAGCGGGGATTACAGGCGCGTGTCCCCTGAGCTGGCTCCCTTTATCAACTTTCAGACTAAGATTTTGGCGCAATGATTACACCTGATGGTGACAAGTTTGGATGGGTTTGCTTTTAGGGGAGAGCTTTTTCTCGTGAGCCTATCACACAGATTCATGGATTTCTTTCACATTCAACATCTTTTACCCCAGGACAGCTCCCTATTGAAAGAATATTTTACTAGGCCCTGGGGCTACATAAACATGGGAAGACTATTCCAATCTTTTAGAAACTCAGGCTGGTAATAGAGGCAAATAAATAAAATAAAATTACAGTGTAATAGTACAGGAGCAAACAATAGATGTATCAGGAACCCTATGAATACACACAGAGGAAATGCTTCCTGGGGAACCAGGCTAATGCATCTGAGACTAGAACTTTCTGGGGGACTTATTTTTGACTACTGCTTTTTGGTTTATTTTTATTTTTGTTTTTACATGTCCTCCTGTGGGTTAGTTGAATGTATTTTTAGACTACCAGTGTGGCTTATCTACACTATTTTTTAGTATATTACAGTTTGTGTAGTGTTGCTCTAGGATAATATATGTAATGCCACAATTCACTAGTGTTGACATTTGATCAGTTTGAGGAAAATGTATGCTTTCCTGTTTATAATCTTTCCTCTACCTACATTAACCAATAGTGTATGATTTTGTTTCACCTACTAGATATCATTTCTAATACCCCAGAGGAGGACAGTCTATAGTGTGTTTATATTTTTACTCTATTATTTTTTTTTTTTGCAGTACTAGGGATTGAACTAGAGGTAGGGGCTTTCTGCCTCTGAGCTACATCCCCCAGCCCCATTTTTATTCTTTCTTTCTTCCCTTCTTTCTTTCTTTCTTTTTATTTATTTATTTATTTTATTTTATTTTGGTGGTACTGGGAGTGGAACCAAAAGGCTTCCTACATCTGGGCTATACTCCCAGCCATATTTAATATTTTATTTGGAAACAGGGTCTCCCTAAGTTGCTGAGAGCCTCACTAAGTAGCTGAGGCTGGCTTCGAACCTAACCTGTGCGATCCTCCTGTCTCAGCCCCCCAAGCGCAGGGATTACAAGTGTGCGCCAACACGCCCGGCTTTATTCTATATTTTGAAATAGGGGTTCACTAAGTTGCAGAACACCTAAGTAGCTGAGGCTGGCTGTTAACCTGCGATCTTCCTGTCTCAGCCTCCCAAGTCCTGGGATTACAAGTGTGTGGCTCCATTGTTCCTCTTACTTGATGTTCAATATTCTAGGACTCTTTTTTTCCTTTACCAGTTCCTTTTTTACTGAGGCTAGCTGGGAACCTGTGATCCTCCTGGCTCAGCCTCCCAAGCACTGGGATTACAAATGTATGCCATCATGCCCAGTCACTAGTTCCTTTTTGTGTAGAGATCATCCCTTAGCCAGTGTACTTTTTTTTTTTTTTTTTTTTTTTTTGTACTGGAGCTTAAACCCAGGGACGTTCTACCTCTGAGCTTTTCTACCAGCCCCTTTCTATTTTTATTTTAAAACAGGTCTCTTGCCGGGAATGTTGCACACCCTTGTGATCCTGGCGCTTGGGAGGCTGAGACAGGAGGGTCGCACAGGTTAGAAGCCAGCTTCAGCTACTGAGTGAGGCTCTCGGCAACTTAGTGAGCCCGTTTCCAAATAAAACAGAAAATAGGTCTGGGGGTGTAGCCCGGAGGTACCCCTGTGTTCCATCCCTAGTGCCACAAATATAAATAAATAATAAATAATAAACACAGGGTCTTGCTAAATTGCTGAAGTTGCCTTCAAATCTGCAATCCTCCTGTCTCAGCCACCCAAGTGTTGGAATTACAGGTGTGCACTACCATACCCAGCTAGCCAGTCCCCTTTTTCAAAATTAAGTCTGAGCTGGACCCCCTGGTGCACAACTGTGGTCCCAGCTACTTAGGAGGCTGGAGTAGGAGGATGGCTCCAGCCCAGGAGCTTGAGGCCAACCTGCTCAAGGAAGTGAAACCCTAAAATCTTGACACCTGTCTCAAAAATAAATAGGGTTGAGATATAGCTCAGTGGTGACACTGGTGTACAGCACCCTGAGTTCAATTCCCACTGCCAAAAGAGACAAATGAATAATAAATTCCCAGAAAAAGGGAAGAAAAAGAAAAGGCCAAGCTTAGCTGGGCGTGGTGGTGCATGCCTGTAATCACAGTACTTGGGAGGCTGAGACAGGAGGATCACAGCTACTTAGTGAGGCCCTGACTCAGCTACTTAAGACCCTGTTTCAAAGTAAAAAGAATAAAATAGGGTGTAGCTCAGAGGTAGAATGGGTTCAATTTCCAGTACCACAAAAATATTTATTTCTTTGGTTTCCAGAAGTTTGATCATGCTGTGTGTGCATCAGGATGGATTTTGAAACTTGGGCTTTCCTGCTTGGGAAGGATTGTTCTGAAATCCCTAGGTTTATATCTTTTGACATATCTGGGAAAATTTCAACCATGTTTGTGTGTGTGTGTGTGTGTGTGTGTGTGTGTGTGTGTGTGTGTGTGAGAGAGAGAGAGAGAGAGAGAGACAGACAGACAGACAGACAGACAGACAGACAGAGGAGATTGAACCCAAAGGCATTCTACCTTCAAGCTGCACCTCCAACCCCTTTTTAAATTTTTTTTGTCTTATGTTGTGTGTGTACTGGGAATTGAACCTAGAGGTGTTCTACCTCTAAGCTACACCCCCAGACTGATTTCATTTCTTATTTGGAAACAAGGTCTTGCTTAGGTTGTGAGAGTCTCGCCATTTGCTGAGGCTGTCCTTGAACCGCAACCCTCCTGACCTTCAGTCTTCCAAGTTCTGGGATCACAGGTGTGTGCCATCAAGCCTGGCTGAATTTCTTTGAGTTCTTTTTCTGTTCCAACCTCTTCCTCCTCACCCTTTGGGTCGCTTATGGCATGAATACCAGGTAGTGTGATGTACAGTCCTGTGGTTGTCTATGATTTTTAGTTCTATGTGTCACTTTGCACTGTGGGGTCCAAATTCTGGGGAATTCCCTGTCTATGGTCCCAAGGATCCCAGCCAGTCTTTTTCTCCATCTTTCAGAGTCCTCTTCAGTTTGCTTTATATATGACGTCCATAGTTATTAGTGGGAGAATAGGAAAATACTTCATTTTCCTAAAAGCAGATTTAGGATTAGTCAGTTTGCTTTCTTTTTTCTTTTCTTTTTTTTTTTTTTTTGTGGTACTGAGAATTGATGCCAGAGCCTCTGATGTGTAAACACTCTACCAGTGAGCTACACCCCCAGATCTATTTTTTTTTAAACAGGGTCTCACTTAGTTTTGGTGCTGGGGATAGAACCCATGGGGCATTCTACCTTCAATTTTTTAACTTAAATTAAAAATTCCAGCCCTATTTTTATTTTTTGCAGTACTGGAGATTGAACCCAGGGGCATTCCTTTGAGCTACACCCCAGCCCTATTTTTTATTCTTTATTTTGAAAAAGGGTCTGAGTTGCCAAGGGCCTCACTAAATAGCTGAGGCTGGCTGAAAACCATGATCCTCATCTCGGCCTCCCCATTATGGGGATTACAGGCCTGCGTCAGGCAGGCTCGCTCCTTTCTCTACACAGGGCTTTTGGTATCAGGGTCACTCACTTGCTGAGAGGGACAAGGCCAGCACAGAGGGCAGAGCCGGTGCATCACGAGGGCACTGGCTCCTGGCTTTCCCATCTATGGACAACTGTTCGTTGTGGGAATGAGTGTCAGGCCAGGAGGTTGGGATGTCACCTGGTCCCTCTTCAAGAAACCCTGACCGGAACTCAAGAAGATACCCCCACACACTCCTTTACACTTCCTTTATTCTTCCTGCTCATGAAGACAGCTGACAAGTGCCTTCAAGGGGAGGGAAGGCCATGCTGGAAAAGGTCCGCAGGAGCCTGCGCTAAGGTCTCCAGAGAGAAGCCAGGCAGCCACAGAACCTGAAGGCCAAGACTCCAGCATCCGGGCATGGGGGCCACCCCTGAAGAGAGGTTTGGAGGACAGCCTGGCCACAGGCAGGCCGCTCTGCACAGGCCAGGACCGTCTTCAACCCAGGGAGCTCATCAGGGTCTGGGCTTGTTTCAGTTCTGCAGGGGAAGGAAGAGGGTGGTAGGAGGTGGTGAAGGCCAGCCGGGAGGCCCCCCCCCCCTTGGACAGAGCCGCGCCTCACCTGCCAGGAGAAGCTGGAACTTGTCTGCAGAGAGGGCCATGGCCACGGGCTGGGCCGGGGTGCCGGGGGCAGCTGCCACCTCCAGCCGCAGGTGCACCATGGGTTCCTCCACGGAGCGTAGCAGGCTGGAGCTAAGGGTGTAGTCCACCCGCCAGCCCACGCCTGCCAGCCTGTTGACTGCAGAGTGGGGTGGGGTGGTGCTCAGTCCACATCCTGGCTCAGCCTGCACCCCCTCCAGGCCGTGGCCTCCTGGAAGTACTCCCTCTGACCGACCCAGGTGTGGCATGGGGCGGTGCTCCATCAGTGAGCACTCCAGTAGCCAACGCTAGCCTCACAGAAAAGAAAGAGGCCGGGAGGCAGCAGAGGGACACCTAGGGCAAGGTCCCTGCTCTGCCACCCTAGATCGCCCTGGCCAGCCCCACACTCACCACGCAGGCTGCAGCCCCGAAGGTGCTCCTGCAGGGGGCTCTGCTTCTCCTCGTAACAGCGGCACAGGCTGGCTGCGTGCTCTGGGGGCGGAGGGAGGCCAGCTGAGGTGGCAATTGGGGGCTGGGACTGGGCTGCTGGAAGGCAGGTTTGGCAACACAGCCTGCCCCAGGTCCCCTGCCTGCCTGCCCGCACCTGTACCTTTGGGCAGCCCCAGCTGCTGTAGTTCACTGGACAAGGACTCGCCGTCCACGCTATGCTTGGCCGCGCTGGAGAGGATGAAACGCAGCACCGCCACCGTGGCCTTCACATCGCCGGCCTCTGGGGACCCGCGGGCGGGACAGGGTGTCACCGGGGCTCAGGGCTCAGGTTCCCCGGAGCCACAGGCGCTGGCAGAGACCGCGCAGGACTGTGGGGTGTGGCCTTCCTCCTGCCCCTCCTCAGGCAGGTGAGCCAGGTGTGGTTTCTGTGCGTGGGCCGGGCACTGGCCTGAGTGCCAGGGTCAAGCCCCGCCGACACAGTGGTTACTCACCGAACTTGGCATCAGCAGTGAGCTTCAGGATCTTTTCATACTGTGGGGAGAGGAGGCCCGCCATGGGTGCCACAGCCCGCTCCCCAGTCCCTCACCCTACCTGCACCCGAGAAAGGAACAGGCTGGACCGGCCATGTCCCTGGGGTCAGGGGGTCACAAGATGGTGGGTGCTGGGCCCTGTACTCACATCAATCCCCTGTCCCAGAAGCTCCTTCAGCACCTGGCTGCACAGCAGACGCAGTTTCACAGAGGACTGCAAGGGAAGTCCGCACATCAGCCAGACTGCAGACCTCACCCTCACACTGGGGGGCGGGCAGGTGAGAACTGAGGCCCACAAGTGAGCACCGCCCCCCCCAGCCATCCCCCACTCCAGCCCCAGGTGGACCCCGTGCACTCAACAATCTTGGCCAGCGTGCTGATCTCTGCCAGGACCCAGTCGGGACAGTCCAAATCGCCACAGAACCGGAACCTCTGCCAGGGGTGAGGGAGGTAGTCAGGCTGCAGAGGTCGGCCCCCTCTGCCCGCTGCCCAGCCAGTGGCCTCGCCCTCGTCTGCTCCAGGCACTCATCCGCTGGGCAGGCATCAGCCGGGCGCCTCCTCCTCCGTGCAGGGGCGCAGCAGCCCCAGGGACCCCCCCTCGGCCCACCCCGCGGCTCCCTGTCCACAGCACACCAGCCACAGGCCCCGGGCTCCCTCCAGGACCTTAGTGGCTTGTTCTCACGTTTCATTTAGAGCTCTGGGGCCTTCTTTTTTTCTTTTGCAGTACTGGGGATTGAACCCATGGGCATGCCATTTCCGACCAACACTCCCAGCCCTATCTTTTTTATTTTTTATTTTGAAACGGGGTCTAAGTTGCAGAGTCTAAGTAGCTGAGGCTGGCTGTGAGCATGCGCCACCATGCTCGGCACCTGATCATAAACTCTACAATGTCCCTTTGCATAAGAAAATTTGGGGAGGGCAGTGTATTCATTAACTTGATCATAGTGATCCATCGAACCCCACTAAGATTTGGTTTGTTTTTTATTTTGATTTTTTTTTTTTTCCTTTTGGTACTGGGGATAGAACCAAGGGGCACTCTACCTCCGAGCTATACCCCTAGCCCTTTTTGTTCTGAAACAGGATCTCCCTATATTATCGCTTCCTGGCTGGAACCAGAGATCCTCCTTTCTCAGCCTCCCAAGCGCTGGGATTGCAGGCACGTGCTAACGCGCCAACTAAGATGTGATCTTTCTTTACTTGTCCTGCCTCATCCACTGTCACCAACCTCCAGCTCGCTCTCCAGGGAGGTGAGAGCTTCGCCCTCTCCCTGGAGTCTGCACAAGCTGTTCCCTCTGAAGACCCGGCCCCCACGCTGGCCCCCGGAGCCGGGCTACACGCCGGCTTCCCCCGGCCGGCCCCTAACGCTGGGCAGCTTGGCCTCTGCCCGTCCTCCCTCCCTCCCTGCGCTGAGGTCCCAGGGCCTGCAGCCGCGGCGCTCAGAACACGTCAATGCCTGGGTGGGCTGAGAAGTTCCAACCCCAAAACTACTTTCTGGCTCAGGGAAGGGCGGAGAGGCTTCCTAATAGTCTGCAAGGACGGACGGAACCTTAGCAAGTACTTGAGCGAATCGCGGGGAGGGGAGGCCGCCCTGGGCCGTGCAGGTGCGGAGCCTGCAGGACCCTTCCTCCAGGTCCCGGGAGAAGCCGAGCGAGCTCCGAGCTGCCGGCCGCCCCCGCTCGCGAGCTGGGAAGCATGGCGGGGCCCTTCCCTCCCGACCCCCGCCGCACGGGCGGCTGCAAAAGGGCCGGGGCCACCGCGCCAGCCCTCCCGCCCCGCCCCGCCGCGCACCTCCGCCCGGCCTCACCATCGCGCCTGGAGCCCGCCCGTCTCCTTCCGCCGCGGGTCAGCTGATCCCGCCGTCACGTGACCGGCGCCGGGGGGAGGCGGGAAGCCCGGACTGCGCGGCCGCGGCCTCCGGGTCCCAGGACTCTTCCCAGAAAACAATCGTGGCTTCAGAGGAGCCCAGCCCAGCTCGGCAGTTCCAGTTCTTGGGAGGCTGAGACAAGAAGATTGCAAGTTCAAGGCCAGCCTCAGCAACTTAGCAAGACCCTGTTTCAAAACAAAAAATAGAACTGGGAGTGTAGCCCAGAGGTACAACACCCTTGGGTTCAATCCCCAGTAGCACAAGAAAAAAAGAAAGGAAGGAAAGAAGGAAGGAAAGGGAAAAAAAAAACGGCAGGGAGTTTAACTCGAAGGTAGAATGAGTGTCCCTGGGTTCAGCACCCTCCCCTAGGTACCAAAAATAATGATGATAATAGCCGGGCATGGTGGTGCACGCTTGTGATCCCACTACTTGGGAGGCTGACACCGGAGGATCGCAGTTAACAGCCAGCCTCAGCTACTTAGTGAGGCCCTTTGCAACTCAGTGAGATCCTGTTTCAAAATAAAGAATAAAAAATAGGGCCGGGCGTGGTGGCGCACGCTTGTAATCCCAGCATTCGGGAGGCGGTTCGCGGACAGCCTCAGCTACTTAGTGAGGCCCTCTGCAACTCAGTGAGACCCGGTTTCAAAATAAAGAATAAAAAATAGGGCAGGGGGTGTAGCCCGGAGGTCAAACGCCCCTGGGTTCCATCCCCAGACCCGCAAAAAAAAAAAAAAGAATAAAAAATAGGGCTGGGGGTGAAGCTCAGAGGTAGAATGCCCCTGGATTCCATCCCCAGTACCAAAAAGGGGGGTGGGTGGGTGATGAAAAAACCAAAACAATGAAAATACACTAGAGAACAGACAAAGAGAGTAGTTTGAGACCGCTCCTCAATTCTGTGCCCATCCGCTATTGTAAGAGTATTGAGAGGGCCATCCCACTCCCCTTATAAAATTAAAATATCAGGATATAGAAGTAAGTTAAAGTGTCTGGAACTTGTTTGAAACTTGTTTTTCTGTTAAGAATGTTTTCAAAGTGTCTGGAACTTCTGTTCCCAAAGTGTCTGGAACTTGTTTGAAACCTGTTAAGAATGTTTCCAAAGCGCTATGAAGATGATTGGCTGCACTTGTTTACTTTGTAAACCTATTGGCTGTATCCCAATGTGAACGCCCCTTCTGGGGCTATAAATGTAAGGTCTGTTTTGTGCTCAGGGTAGAGCTCTGACCACTTGCTTGCTGTCTAAGAGGCTGAACGTTAGCCCGGCCAGAAGGAAGCATTCCTCTGGTAGCTGCTGGACAATTCCTCTGAATGACAGCTAGGCTTGTGAAGGAGACTTGACCCTGGCTTGCCAGTAAGACTCTGCTTGTGATTTACATCCTTGGTGTGTTCTTCGCTATTTGGGAAGGGGTGACTCTTGGACCCTAACACTATCTTCCAGGCCTCCCGGCCTTATTGTCGCAGCAGTTAAAGCTTGCAGAGGAGGGCTGGGGATGCAGCTGAGCAGCAGAGCAGTTACCTCGCCTGCACAGTGCCCAGGTCGCACCCCCAGCACTTTGCTTGCTTATTTATTTATTTATTTATTTATTTATTTATTTATTTATTTATTGCAGTTCTGGGGATGGAACCCAGGGGCATTCTATCTCCGAGCTACACCCACCCCTACTTTTTATTCTTTATTTTGAAACAGGGTGTCACTAAGTTGCAAAATGCTTCACTAAGTCGCTGAGGCTGTCCACAAACTGCCATCCTCCTGTCTCAGCCTCCCAAGTGCTAGGATTACAAGCGTCCGCCACCATCCCAGCTCTCCCCGCACTTTATTTAAAGAGAAAAAGAAGAAGAAATATCATAGCCAGGCATGCGTTGCAGTCCTGTAATCACAGTACTTGGGAGGTTGAGACAGGAGGATTTCAGGTTTGAGACAAGCCCCAGCAACTTAGCAAAACTCTTAGCAAACCTAAGGAGACCCTGTTTCCAAACAAAAAATAAAAAGGGCTGGGGGTTTAGCTCACAGGTTAAATGCCCTGGGTTCAACCCCCAGTAAAACACACATGCACACACACACACACACAATGACAGGTAAACTGTTTCCTAAAATAGAAAGAAATGAAAAGTGTCATAGTTCATGTAAAATTTACCCCATTCACTGTGTGTGTGTGTGTGTGTGTGTGTGTGTGTGTGTGTGTGTGTGTGTGTTGCTGGGGTGTTGAGCCCAGGAGCATTCTACCTCCAACTATGCCCCAGCCCTTTTTATCTTTTGTTTTGAGACATGGTCTTGCTAGGTTGATGAGAGTCTCAGTACTTGCTGAGATTGTCATAAAATCTGCAATCCTTGAACTTGTCTCAGCCTCCCAAGTGGTGGGATTACAGGCATGCACCACCATGATAGCCACTAATAATTTCTTTAAAAAACCAAAAACACAAGCCGGGAGTGGTGGCACACACTTGTAATCCCAGCATTCAGGAGGCTGAGACTGGAGGATCGGGATCCATGGACAGCCTCAGCTACTTAGTGAGGCCCTCTGCAACTCAGTGAGACCTGGTTTCAGAATAAAGAATAAAAAATAGGGTAGAGGGTATAGCTCAGAGGTTGAATGCCCCTGGGTTCCATCCCCAGACCCACAAAATAAATAAATAAATAAATAAATAAATAAATAAATAACAAACACAGCTGGGAATGGTGGTGCACACTTGTAATCCTGGTACTTGGGAGGTTGAGACAAGAGGATCCCAGGTTCATGGCCAGCCTCAGCAACTTGTGAGGCCCCTTGTAACTTTGTAAGACCCTGTTTCAAAATAAAGAATAAAATAGGGCTAGGAGTGTAGCTTAAAGGTAGAATGTCCCTGGATTCAATCCTCAATACCGCAAAAAATAAAATAATAAAAACCATAAACACTAACCTCTTGAAGGCAACAATGTGTTAATATTATACCATGTTAAAGAAGATTAATCTCAGTACTAGGGAGGCTGAGACAGGAGGATCACAGGTTCTTGTCAGCCTCAGCAGGTTAATGAGGCACTCCACAACTTAATGAGACCCTATTTTATTTAATTAATTAATTTATTTATTTATTTATTTATTTTTTGCGGGTGTGGTGCTAGAACCCAGGGGCATTCGACCTCCGAGCTACACCCCCTGCCCTATTTTTTATTCTTTTTTTTTGGGGGGGTAGTACTGGGGTTCCTGGAAGCCCTTCTACCTCCGGGCTACACTCCCAGACCTATTTTATTTTTTTGGAAACAGGGTCTCTTAACCTACGCGATCCTACTGTCTCCGCCTCCCAAGCGCGGGGATTACAAGCGTGTGCCACCACGCCCGGCTATTTTTTATTCTTTATTTTGAAACCGAGTCTCACTGAGTTGCAAAGGGCCTCACTAAGTAGCTGAGGCTGTCCTCGAGCCGCGATCCTCTGGTCTCAGCCTCCCAAATGCTGGGATTACAAGCGTGCACCACCACTCCTAGCGATGAGACCCTATTTTCAAATATAAAATAAAGATCAGTCTGGGGTGGAGCTCAGAGGCAGAACACTGCTGGGTTCAAACCCCAGTATCACAAGCAAATGAAAAAGAAAGGAAAAAATTATTTTTGGCTGTACTGGGGATGGAACCCAGGGGCATTCTACCTCCGAGCTACATCCCCCTGCCCTATATTTTATTCTTTATTTTGAAACAGGGTCTCACTAAGTTGCAAAGATAGCCTCACTAAGTAGCTGAGGCTGTCCTCGAACCGCGATCCTCCTGTCTCAGTCTCCCAAGTGCTGGGATTACAACCGTGCACCACTGTGCCTGGTAAAAGAAAATTATTTTATAAGTGTTCAAATGGCTCAATTTGTACTTAATCAAATTGATAGCTTAAAAAGAGAAAAAAGTGGGTAGATCATTTTTATTCAACAACAACAACAACAACAACAACAGAAAAAAGGAAGCCATGTATGGTGGTACATGCTTGTAATCCTAGTACTTGGGAGGCCCAAACAGGAGGATGGCAGGCTCCCAGCCAGCCTCAGCAACTTAGTGAGGCCCTCTACAAATTAGTGAGACTGTTTCAAAATAAGGAATAAAAGATGTGTCTGGGAGTGTAGCTCAGAGGTAGAATGGCCCTGGGTTCAACCCATAGTTCTGCAAAAGAAAAAATAAATAGAAAAAAGGAAATTAGGAGTAGAAGAAAACTGTCACAGCTGATAGAGTATTTGAAAAACAAAACAGCAATCCGCAAATGTAACATCAGACAAACAAATTATTTAAATTTGGAACTAAGGCAAAAAGGTGGATGGCAGCATGTTCTTTTCAAGTCAGACAGAGCCTCGTCTCACAGGTATTTGTTTCACAAATTAAGATTATTTGACTGTTTGGAACAGTGCTTCCCGTAACACGGAGTGCACGGAAGCACCTGCAGGCTGGTCGCGGGCTCATTAAGACACAGAGAGCCCACCGCCTTGGAGGTCTGTTTAAGCACATCATTTGGAGGGGAGAGGGTGTCTCTGGGTTGCAGAGGGCCTCACTAAGTAGCTGAGGCTGTCTACGAACTGCGATCCTCCTGCCTCAGCCTCCTGAATGCTGGGATTACAAACGTGCGCCACCGCGCCCGGCTTCAGCACGTCTTCTGCTCTTCTGCGGGGCTGAGAATGTGCATTTCCAACACGTTCCTACGGGATAACAATTTATACAGTTTGGGGGCCACACCTTGAAAACTACTACTGGAAAATTCAGCTAAAAGTTATATGTTAATTTCCAGATTTCTGTTCAGTAGAAAAAAAGCCCTAGCCAGGTGTGGTGGAGCACACCCGTAATGCTAATACAGGAAGGCCGAGGCAGGAGGATCACAGGTTGGAGGCCAGCCTCAGCAATTCAGCAAAACCAGCTTCAAAATTAAAGTAAATAAATAAAAAGGCCTGGGGCTGTAGCTTGGAGGTAGAATACCAGGGAGTTCAATCCCCAGTACTAAAGAGAAGGAAAGGAAAAAAAAGATAACCCCAAAATATTGTAAGTTTCTTGCCCTACTAGACATGATCAAGTTTTGACTCTAAGTCAGCACACATTTCAAAACACCTTTCCTGGTGTGCTGTAGATATCTCTCAAAGTGCTTCTGTACCATTTGGTGATTTACAGGCCCAGAGCCCCTACTTCCTGCCCAGTATCCCTAAGACTCCGAAGGCATCAGAGGTGCCCTGGGCCCAGCTGAGGTCAGAAGAGGTGGGGGTTGCCCTACCTGTGATCCAGGCCCCGGGGCAGAGGATAGCCTCAGCCACTCCAGCCCAACGCCAGACCTCGGCACCTGCTCCACCTGCGAGAAGTCGGCTCAAGCTGCCTCCCTGGTGCCCCTAGAGTCCCCGTGACCACTGGCATGGTCAGAGTGAGGTGGGGCCTAGCAGACTGGCCCAGCCTGGCTGTCGCCACACAGCTGTCTCTAGAGAGCTTCGGATAGTTGCCGTGTCTCTGGACTTGGAAGTAGAGGCTGTCTGTCGGCCGGAAGGCAGGGGACAGTTGTTCTGCACGCCTGTCCTCTGTGAGGAGAGGGACCCCAGACTCTAGGCAGCCACCCGCCTTCAGCCCAGGCAGCTGGTCCCACAAGGGAGCTCCCCTTCCTACCTCCTGGTGTGTTCTTACCCAGCTGCCCTCCCCCACCCAACCAAGCCCCACCCTGGATCATCCCTCCATGTCCCTGGAGTCACCTTTTCATTGGCTCATTTCCAGAGCCGTGACCCCATTCTCCCTCTTTCACCTGCTGCAGAGAGACCAGCCTCTGTTTCCGGCAGGCCAGAGCCCAAGGTCCCCATGCCACCTCCATGCACAGAGGGCAGGACGCCCAGCGATGTACCCCGGGGAGCCCCCACAGCCCTCCAGGCCAGAACCCCCAGCTCCCCCGTCATCGGGGTACCAGCACTGGTAGGGGAGTGTTTTGTTTTTTGTTTTTTTGTTTTGCAGTTCTGGTGATGGAACCCAGGGCCTCTTCCACGCTAAGAAAGCTTTCTACCACTGACTGAGCTACATCCCAGCCCCCAGCACTAGATAGAGACAGAGACAGAGACAGAGACAGGGCCACACAGGAGGATGAGGGCTGTGGACCAGCCACTGGGAGCACTGGCCAGTAGACCCACATCACCTGAGACAGAGGCATCAGAGACCCACAGCGAGCACCCCCAACCCCACCGACCCTACAGGTGGGAAGAGGGGGGCTGTGTGAAGAGTGGAGGGGGTCACCTCTGTCTGACTCCTGGGAAGAAGGCAGAGGTCAGCGCTGGAGGTCCTGAGGGTCCAGCACTGATGGAACGAGGTTCAGGGAGGGTGGGGGCAGCCCAAGTCTCCAAGCCCTTGGAGGGCATCCGGCCAGATCCCAGAACTTGGAGGCTAGCAGGGGGCCCCATTCTTCTCCCACAGGTCGGGGTGGGGTCCAGCCTCCGATGCCAAGGCCCACCTCCCCTTTCCATCCTCTGGCCTGCAGCTGGCCACCCCGCATGGGCGGTGTCTCCCTGAGGGGCTAGAGGGCAGTTCCTGGGCCTGCAGCACCTGAGGCTGCTCCCCACTCACAGCTGCGGTGGGGGTGCCAGGGGATTCCAGGGACAATCATCCTATCTCAACCTCCCAAACCCTGGGATTTACAAGCGTACACCACCATGCCCGACAGGAAAACACTTTAGAGTGTTGCACCGGGGGGAACTGGCTGTGCACATGAAACTGTATGAGACTAAGAACTCATAACCTGGCAGTGACCCCAGCACTCTCGCCCACTGCTGGAATGTACACATGAAGCCGGGCTCGGTGGTTCACACCTGTAATCCCAGTCCTTGGGAGGCTGAGACAGGAGGATCACAGGTTTAAAGCCAGCCTCAGCAACTTAATGAAACCCTGTTTCAAAATAATCCCAATATTTGGGAGACTGAAATAAGGATTGAAGGTTCAAGGATAATCAGAGCAAGTAGTGAGACTCATCAACGTGGTGAGACCCTGTCTCAAAAAATAAAAAATAAAATAGGGCTGGGGGTATAGCTTGGAGGTAGAATACCCTTGGGTTCAATCCCGAATCCCACAAACAAACAAACAAGCAAAATAAACAAAACACAAAATAAAGCCGGCATGGTGTCATGCTCCTGTAATCCCAGTACTCAGGAGGCTCAGACGGGATGATCACATGTTCAAGGGCAACTTCAACAAGTGGCCAGACTCTAATCAACCCAGTGAGATCTTACTTCAAAACAAAATAAAATGGGGCTCAGTGTGTAACTTGAAGGAATAATGACCCTGGGGTCAATCCCCCATACCACAAAAATATAAAATAAAACAGGGCTGAGGTTGTGGCTCAGAAGTAGAACAATCCTGGGTTCAAACCCTAGTAAGAAAAACAAACAAAGAAAAAGGGCTGAGTCTGGAGCTTGGTGGGAGAGCGCTCCTGGCTTCCATCCCTACGGATGTAGGATAGAAGAAAGAAGTAGGTAGAAAGGAGACAGACAGGAAGGAAAAGTAAAATATAACTTTAATATAAGAACCTGGAGCTGAAATGCTTCAGCCTCTAGTCCACAAACCAGTTCTTTTTTCCAGGCCTGACTCTCCCCAAAATTCCTGGGAAACCTGTAGATCCTAGAGTTAACAATATTTCCAAGAAAACCTCTAATTTAGGATGATACAGCTTATCCATCAATCAGCTAATGAGGACCCCAGTCAACCGGAGATCGTCCACCCTAAGGCTGACCAGACCACAGACCATCGGGAATCGCCTCGGGACTGCTGGACTGAGCTCATCTACCCTAAGGCTGCCAGACCACCTGCCCACCATAAACTGCCTTGGGACTACCGGACTGAACTCATCCTCACATACCGTCTCTAGCCCACCCTTCACGAAAGTCCCTTATAAGAAGAGAACCCTGAACTCCCCAAAATGCCTTCCTCATCTTGAGGTGCCCCCCACCCCGTCTCCTCTCTTTTTGTGATACCAGGGATGGAACCCAGGGGCATTCTACCTCCAAGCTACACCCCAAGCCCTATTTTTTTAGTTTTTTTTGAAATGAGATCTCACTGAATTGCGAAGAGTCTCACTAAGTAGCTGAGGCCATCCGCGAATCGCTGTCCTCCGGTCTCCCCTCCCGAATGCTGGGATTACAAGCATGCGCCACCACACCCGGCCCGCATTCTCTCTTGAATGTGTGACTCTGGACTCTCCCCTTTGCCCCAAATAAACCTCTGTCCGTGTCTTTAACTGGCACGTGCTGAAATTCTGTCACGTTAGTCAAGGACCCTGCAGATCCTGAGTTCCTGAGCTGAGAGTTCACCCCAACACCTACTACTAAAACAACAACCACCAAAAAAACAGTCTTACTAAGTTGCTGAGGGTTTTGCTAAGTTTCTAAGCCTGTCCTTGCCTTGGGATCCTGTCTCAGCCACCGGAGTACTGGGATTACAGGCGTGTGTCACCCTGCCCAGCTGAGAACCTGTGTGTCTGATAAGTGGCCAAGCGGTGCAGTGGTGCCGGTCCAGGGAGCAGGTGTGGACAACCTGAGCTCTGGAGCTGCTGTGCCGGCTGGTCCTGCCCGTCCACCATAGCGCCCGCCCACGGCGGGCCAGCGGCCTCAGGACCCTGCTGCCCCGGGCTGCGCGGGGCTCACCGCTTCCCCGGTTGTCAGTTCTGCCCTGTTGCCACCGGACCATGGGGTCCAGAACCCTGTCCTAGGAGGCTGCCCTCCAGAGCCGCTTTTTCTATGTGTGGTACTGGGGATGGAACCCAGAGGCTTTCTACTGCCTTGCTGTACTTCCAGACCTATTTTATACTTTATTTGGAAACAGGAGCTCACTAAGTTGCTGAGAGCCTCACTAAGTAGTTGAGGCTGGCTTCGAACCTGTGTGATCCTCCTGTCTCAGCCTCCCAAGCTCTAGGATTACAAGTGTGCGCCACCATAGCCAGCTAGAGACACTTTTATACTGTCTGGATTCAGAGTCGCCCAAAGCAGCACAGCCTGAGACCAAACCCATGGACCCTAGTAAGTTAGAGAGATAATGAGAGGGGGGCAGAGAGAGGAGGGGAGTGAGGAGGCAGAAGGAAGGAAATGCGGGCGCCTCTGATAGCCGCAAGGGCTTCCTGAAATGGGCGTGGTGGCACACACCTTGGGGGTGGTTTTTTCTTTCTTTTTTTTCTTTTCTTTTCTTTTCTTTTTTTGGTGGTACTGGGGGTGGAACCCAGAGGCTTTCTACCTCCGGACTATACTTCCAAACCCTTTTTATATTTTATTTGGAAACAGGGTCTCACTAAGTTGTGGAAAGCCTAAGTAGCTGAGGCTGGTTTCGAACCCGTGCGATCCTCCTGTCTCACCCTCCCAAGCGCTAAATGTGTGGGATTACAAGCGTGCGCCACCACGCCCGGCCTCTTTTGGGGTGTTGAGACAGGAGGATTGGGGGTTTGAGGTCAGCTATGGCCACTCAGTGAGGCCCTTAGCAATTTAGGGAGACACTGTTTCAAAACAAAAACATAAAAAGGGCTGGAGGTATGACCCAGTGGTAGAATGCTCCTGGGTTCAATCCCCAGTACCTTGAGAAAGGAGGAAAAGGAGGGAGAAGAGGAAGAGGGAGGGGAGGGAGGGGAGGAGAGGAGGAGGGATGAGAGGAGGGGAAGGAGGGAGGGGGAGGAGGGAGGGGAGGAGAGGAAGAGGGATGGGAGGAGGGGGAGGAGGGAGGGGGAGGAGGGAGGGGAGGAGAGGAAGAGGGATGGGAGGAGGGGGAGGAGGGAGGGGGAGGAGGGAGGGGGAGGAGGGAGGGGAGGAGCGGAGGAGGGATGAGAGGAGGGGAAGGAGGGAGGGGGAGGAGGGAGGGGGAGGAGGGAGGGGAGGAGCGGAGGAGGGATGAGAGGAGGGGAAGGAGGGAGGGGGAGGAGGGAGGGGAGGAGCGGAGGAGGGATGAGAGGAGGGGAAGGAGGGAGGGGGAGGAGGGAGGGGAGGAGAGGAAGAGGGATGGGAGGAGGGGGAGGAGGGAGGGGAGGAGGGGGAGGAGAAAGAGAATAAATTGAAACACAGAGCTTGGTGCACAGCTGCGGTGCACATGGATGGATAATCCCAGTATTTAGAAGGCTCAGAGAGGAGGATCGCAGGTTTGAAGTCAGTCTCAGCAATTTAGCAAGACTCTCAGCAACCTAGTGAGACCCTGTTTCTTTCTTTTCCTTTCTTTGTACTGGGGAGTGAACTCAGGAACATTCTACCTCCAAATTACACCCCTGCCCCCATTTTTTGTGGCACTAGGGATTGAACCCAGAGGCATTCTACCTCTGAGTTATACCCCCAGCCCTATTTTATTTTTATTTTGAAACAAGGTCTCACTAGGTTGATGAAGTCTCACTACTTGCTGAGGCTGTCCTCCTCCTCTCAGCCTCCCAAGTAGTGGGATTATAGGGGTGCACCACAGGACCTGGTTTTTCTGTTTTGTTTTGAAACAGGGTTCAGAGAGTCTTGCTACGATGTTGCTGAGGCTGGTCTGAAAACTGTGATTCTTCTGTCACAGCCTCCCAAGTGCTGGGATTACAGGTGTGTGCTGCTACACCCTCCTGAGACTGACTGACACCTCTCTCTCTCTCTCTCTCTCTCTCTCTCTCTCTCTCTCTCTCTCTCTCTTCTGGTTCTGAGGATTGAAACCAGAGGCATTCTACCTCCAAGCTACACCCCCAGGCCTATCTTATTATTGAGATCACAGGCATGCGCTCCAGGGCCTAATGGGAAAAGGATTATTTGAGGGACAACCAGTGGTTAATTTTTTTGAGGGGAAGAGGGGTTGTGCTAGGCATGAAACCCAGGGTGAATGCTTTGGTTTGTAGGCAAGTTCTCTACCAAAACAAGCAGACCCCTGGCCACAGTGTGTGTGTGTGTGTGTGTGTGTGTTTGTGTGTGTGTGTGTGTGTATAAGTTACTGGGGATGGAACCCAGAGGCATTCTACCTCTGAGCTACATCCCCAGCCTTATTTTATTTTGCTATGATCTTGTTAAGTTTTGGAAGGCCTTACTAAGTTGCTGAGGCTGACCTTGAACCTGCAATCTTCCTGTCTCAGCCTCCCAAGTCCTAGGATTACAAGTGTGTGCCACTGTGCTCAGGTCCCAGTTAATTATCTTAAATGGAAGGATTATTTTTTTAGAGGATATATATATATATATATATATATATATATATATATTTTATTGGTGCATTGTAGTCATACATCAAAATGGAATACAAAACTTGTGAGGCTATATATACAAGCACACATCATCCAATTAGCGTTTATCCAATCCCCATCCCATTCTCTCCTCCTCCCTCGATCCCATGCTTGATTGGTGATTAATTTTGATACATTTGTTTATGTACATCATGAGTTTTAAAGAGATTCCATCCTCCCCCATCCCACCCCCTCTGATTACACCTTAATTGCTCCTCTATAGGCCCCTTTCTTCAACTAGATCTCCTCCTATTACCTGTTTCTTCCTAGTTTTTGCATATTAGGGAAAGCATCTGGTTTTTTATTTTCTCTGATATTTCTCTGTGTATGCCACATTGCATGTTCCAATCCCGCTCTTGACGGCCCCAGCACTGGCCTGGTCACCCCGCAGACTCTGATCCTGGCCTTGCTGGCCCCGGCACCAGCCTCACCCCTTGGCAGGCTTCGATCCCGGCCTCGGAGGCCCCAGCACCTGCCTTTCCTCACGGCAGGCTCCGATCCCAGCCTTGGAAGCCACAGCACTGGCTTTGCCTCACAGCAGGCTCCGATCCCGGCCTCAGAGCCCCCAGCTCCAGCCTTGCCTCACAGCAGGCTCCAATCCCGGCCTCGCTGGCACCAGCACCGGCCTAACCCCTCAGCAGGCTCCAATCCTGGCCTTGGAAGCCCCAGCACAGGTTTTGCCTCATGGCAGGCTTTGATCCTGGCCTCATTGGCCCTGGCACCAGCCTCACCCCTTGGCAGGCTCTGATCCCGGCCTCAGAGGCCCCAGCACCAGCCTTGCCTCATGGTGGGCTCCAATCCCAGCCTTGCTGGTCACGGCACAGTTCTAAGCCCTTGGCAGGCTCTGATCCCAGCCTCAGAGGCCCCAGCCCCGACCTTGCCTCACGGCAGGCTCTGATCCTGGCCTCGCTGGCCCCAGCACCAGCCTAACCCCTCGGCAGGCTCTGATCCCAGCCTCAGAGGCCCTAGCACCGGCCTTGTCTCACGGCAGGCTCCAATCCTTGCCTCGCTTGCCCCGGGACCAGCCTCACCCCTCGGCAAGGCTTCAATCCGAGCACCCTCTTCACACAGCATGTTGTCCCAAGTTCCCAAGCGTGCGCGGTGGTAGTGTTCTGCCACCTCAAAAGATCTAGAAGCTCTCAGCAACTTAGTGAGACCCTGTTCCCAAATAAAATATAAAATAGGTCTGGGGGTATAGCCCGGAGGTAGAAAGCTCCTGGGTTCCACCCCTAGTACCACACACACACACACACAAAGATCCAGGTGTGTTGCATCAGATCTCTGCCTCTCCTAAGTACTGGCCGCTGCCCTTGCCGCTGCCTCCACCATCTCAATTCTTTCCCAAACTCTTTTCCCACACTGCTTGTTATCCAGTATTCCTGAGCATGCGCTACGGTAGCATTCCACCTTTGGGGCAATTTCTTCAGACGATCAGGGTGGGTTGGATCAGGTCTCTGCCTCTCCCAAATACAAGCCTCCACTGCCACCGCGGCCGCCGCTGTCAACACCGCCTTCCTCCTAGGTCTACGCTGAGCTCCCTCCTTACAGATGATGTCCAGGATTCTTAAGCATGTAAGGAAGAAGCAGTCTCCCTTTGCGGGGAATTTTTCCAAAAGTTCCAGGTCAGTTGATGTTTTGTCTGCATCTCCAGAATCCTGGCTGCCGCCACGGCCATCTTAACCCCTCTCCAATATTTTTTCCTTTCTTTTTTCTTTTTCCTTTCTTTTCTTTTCTTTCTTTCTTTTGGAATAAGAGAAGACAGTATGTTTGAAGAGGTTGTGGGATCAGGCACTCAGTAGCAATAAATTTTTTCTCCCTTCCAAGAGCGGAGTCCCACAGCCTCACCATGCAGAGCAGGATCTGCTGTTCTAAGCGCACCATGGCCTGGCGCAGCACAGCAGCACTAAGTTCCTTGGTACCTGCACCTCAGCCTCCCGCCCAGCACCGGGCCTTCCTGGTAGCGGACCAGGCCATCTGCCCCCAGCCCGGGTTGCCTTCCCGGGAACAGGCCCGGTCGCCCACCCCCAGCCCAGCTCTGGGCCTATGGAAGGATTGAGAGACAGCTAGTGGTCTCTACTTTGTGCCCTCCCCTCCTATCCTGTCATCTCTGCCCTCTATGAAACCTTCTTTGAATCTCTAATGCTTTTTTTGTGTGTTTATGAGTGTGGTACTGGAAATTTAACTCAAGGACATTTTATCTCTAAGCTACATCTCCAGCCCTCGTTTAATTAATGAATTTTTTTTTTTTTTTTGGCAGACCTAGGATTGAACCCAGGGGCATTTTGCCTTCGAGCTACACCCCCAGCTCTATTTTTTATTCTTTATTTTGAAACAGGGTCTCACTAGTTACTGAGGCTGGCCTGGAACATGGGGTCCTCCTTTCTCATTATCCCAAGCATTAGGATTACAAGCATGAACCAGCACACCTGGCTTATTGCATTTCATTTTAGTATGGTGCTGGGGATTCACACAAGGGCATTCAACCTCCAATCTACATCCCTACATCCCTACATCCCTAGACTGACATTTCTTTTCTTTTCTTTTCTTTTTTTCTTTTCTTTTTTTATTTTTTTGGTGATACTGGGGGTGGACTCAGGGGCTTTTCTACCTCCAGGCTACACTCCCAGACCTATTTTATACTTTATTTGGAAACAGGGTCTCACTAAGTTGCTGAGAGCCTCACTCAGTAGCTGAGGCTGGCTTCAAACCTGTGTGATCCTCCTGTCTCAGCCTCCCAAGCGCTGGGAATACAAGCGTGCACCACCACACCCAGCTTTTCTTGGGTGTTTTGTTTTTTGTTTGCTTGTTTGTTTGTTTTTGTGGGTTTTTGTTTTGTTTTTTG
The DNA here is from genome assembly GCF_963383645.1 of Muscardinus avellanarius. Lineage (NCBI taxonomy): Eukaryota > Metazoa > Chordata > Mammalia > Rodentia > Gliridae > Muscardinus > Muscardinus avellanarius. The sequence goes on along the minus strand of NC_137788.1, from coordinate 139,938,550 downwards.
TGTGTATTTGTTTGTTTTTGCAATACTGGGGATTGAACTCATGGGCATTCTACCTCTGAGCTACACCCCAGCCCTATTTTTTGCTTGGAAACATTGTCTAAGTTGCTGAGAGCCTCCCTAAGTTGCTGAGGCTGACTTTGAACCTGTGATCCTCCTGTCTCAGCCTCCCAAGCACTGGGATGGCAGACGTGTACCGCCACGCCTGACTTTGTTTTTACACTTTTATTGGTGCATTATAGTCACACATCACAATGTAGTTCACAGTTCCAGTGATATGTGTGCACACTGCACTTGGGCTTTCCCTCAGTCCCCTCCCCAGACAGAGTATTGAGATTGCCATTGATATCCTCACATATGCATAGCATGTCAGTGGAAGTGACCCCCTCACTGACCTTCGCCACCCCTGCCTCATCCCCTGACCACCTCCCTGGCTCCCCTGATCCCTGACATTTCTCTTCATTATCTGAAGTCCCACTGGCGTCCTGATCACTCCCCAGCTTCTTTCTGCACATGAGAGAAATCACGACCCTTCACCCTCTGGGACTGGCTAATCTCACTTAACATAATGTTCTCCACGTCCATCCATTTTCCTGAAAATGACATAATTTTGTTCTTCTTTATTGCTGAGTAGAATTCCATTGTGTGTATTTCCCATAATTTTGTAATCCATTCTGAATGAATAAAAATAGAGTTTGGGGAAATTGCGAAGGAGGAAAGCACCAACCGAGGTATCAGAAAAACCTGCTTTAATCAGAAAGAACTCGGCACCTTTGGGGTTCAGCAAAGTCAGCCTGGTGGGGGGAGGGACGACGAGCCGCGTCTGGAGAGTCGCAGTAGTCCTGATGGGCCGGCAGTCACCCACGTGGCAGGGTGGAAGTGCCCCTGCTTTTAAGGGGGTTTGGGGCAGGGCTAAGCGTGGGAACGCGGATCCTCTAGCGATGTCAGGAGCCAGATGCCTGGATTCTCGCGGTATCTCTGCTTTTAGCTTTCAGGGTTCCGCCTCCTGCCCCCGCCGAGGGGTCACATGGGGGAGGGGAGGCACCTGACCTATCACATCTGTGGATGGACACCTGGGTTGGATTTATAATTTGGCTATTGTGAATTACGCTGCTATGAACATGCATATGCATATGTTGCTGTAATTTTCTTTCTTTCTTCCTTTTTTTTTTTTTGGTGGTATTGGGGTTTCTGGAAGCCCTTCTATCTCTGGGCTACACTCCCAGACCTATTTTATATTTTTTTATTTTTGGAAACAGAGTCTCTTAAGCCAGCACAGCTGGCTTCGAACCTGCTCGATCCTCTTATCTCTGCCTCCCAAGCACGGGGATTACAAGGGAAACCAGGAGTGGTATAGCTGGATATTTTATTTTGTGACAGGCTCTCATTAAATTGCGGAGGCTGTCCTGGAACCTGTAGTCTTTTTGTCTCAGCCTCCCAAGTACTGGGATTACAAGCAAGTGCCAACACACCCAGCTTCTATGCATTATTTTGATTAGGGCACACCCTTAGAGATTCTAGGCTTTTCTGACCTGTGAGTTATTTTACAAGTCTGTACATTGTAGATGACAAATAGCAATGCAAAACCACAAAGGTCTATGATCATCATGCAAATAAATTTCCCCGTGGGTGTCAAATTGAAGGGCAAAAATTCCACTTTTATATTTATATGTAAATATTTGGGGGGTGTGGTGGTGGAGGCTTGTAATCCTACAAGCAGATTCTAGGACAGCCTCAGCAAGTAGTAAGACTCTCATCAACCTAGGGAGACCCTGTTTCCAAATAAGAAATAAAATTAATACGGCAGTGTAGCTTGAAGGTAGAACACCTCTGGGTTCAATTCCCAGTTCGACACGCAAAATAAATAAATTAATTAAGAAAATAATTTATCTCAACTTTCCTTTGCTCCTTCTAAATGTTTCTTTGACTCCTTTGAATTCATTGTGTAATATCTACCAGGCTGCCTCATTAACTTTGACCACAGTCTTTTTTTTTTTTTTTTTTTTTTTTGCGGGTTTGGGGATGGAACCCAGAGGCATTTGACCTCTGAGCTACACCCCCTGGCCAATTTTTTATTCTTTATTTTGAAACAGGGTCTCACTAAGTTGCAGAGGGCTTCACTAAGTAGCAGAGGCTGTCCGCGAACCGCAATCCTCCGGTCTCAGCCTCCCAAATGCTGGGATTACAAGTGTGCGCCACCACGCCCGGTTGACCACAGTCTTTAACGTATTCATTTATTATCTACACGAGAGTCATGATTTTTCTTTTCTTTCCTTTCTTCTTTTTAAAATGATCTTTTAAGCCAGGCGTGGTGGCGCACGCTTGTAATCCCAGCATTCGGGAGGCTGAGACCGGAGGATCATCGTTTGCAGCCTCAGCTACTTAGTGAGGCCCTCTGCAACTTAGTGAGACCCTGTTTCAAAATAAAAATACAAAATAAGGCAGGGAGTGTAGCTCGGAGGTCAAATGCCCCTGAGTTCCATCCCCAAAAAATAAAATTATCTTTCAGCACTGCACACAGCTTGGCTGGGTTAGCGGAAGATCCAGCAGGACCGACATGATTCTGGCAGGAAAGCCCAGGAAGAAGAAGAGGGAGCAGAAGAGGAAATGGTAGCCTTTGGAGAGAAAAGGCAGGCCTTGGGCTTGGGGCCAGGTTCTCAGGGAGTAGGGCCACCATGGGGCTGAGGCCAGGTAGGGGACAGTGGCTGAGGCAGGCCATTTCCAAGTTCACTGGGTCGTCACTTGCCCTTGCTCTTGACGGGGGCTCACGGGGTGATCCTGGCCCTGTCTGGATGATAACGAGGCAGACAGGACTATAACCAAGCCCCTGGGGGAGGCTCGGCAGCCTGGGCTGGGCCCCAGCTGCCTCTGTCTCTCACCCTTCACCTTCCCTGGGCCTGGACCACTCCTGTTCTGGAAACAAGGAAGAGAGAAGGTGTTGGGTGTCCTCTCTTCTGTCCCTCCTCAGAGCCCATCTGGGGAGGTGGTGACAGCGCCCGGGAAGGGAGCCTGGCTGGCGCCGGCCTGAGCCACAAGTCAGGACTTGGATGCCCCGTGTAGAATCCAGGAAGCTTGCAGGCTCTCAGACCCCTGCCTTTCCCTCCTGGCCGTCCTGTGAGTTGCCTGTTCTGTCCTGCTCAGGTGGCCTGACCTTCAGACCATCACAGCGCCCTCCTGACGAGGAAGGTAAAGGACGGAAATTAAGGTCCGGGTCTGGCAGGAACTTGCCAAGGGTGGCATGGGGAGCGGAAGCCATGCCACCCTTCCCCCACTGGAGCGTGGCCTGGGAGCCAGGGAGAGGGGCCGGAAGGGGGCCCAGCTCCGTGCCTGATCACTGAGGCCGAAGTGCTTAGGCAGAGCGTCCGCTGGGCCCTCTCCCGTGTGTCTAGGCAAATGTCCACGTGGCTTCCTCAGGATGAGCTGTTTCCTCCGCCACAGAGGCCCCCCTGCCAGCCTGCTCTCAGGACCCTTTGGTTTTTGTATGTTTTTTGTGTGTGATACTGGGGATTTAACCCCGGACATTCTACCTCTGAGCAATATCCCCAGCATTTTTTTTTCCCCCCTGTGGTACTGGGGATGGAATCCAGGGGCTTTTTACCTCGGATCTACACTCCCAGACCTACTTTATATTTTATTTGGAAACAGGGTCTCACTAAGTTGCTGAGAGCCTCACTAAGTAGCTGAGGCTGGCTTTGAACCTGCACCATCCTTCTGTCTCAGCCTCCCGTGCTCTGAGATTAGAGGCACGTTCCACCTCACCCAGCTCTCTGGACCCTTTGAATGTGCTCATATTCTCCTCTCTCTCTGGCCAGAGACCCAGGGTGAGCCCAGTGTGACCTTTCTCCCGCCCAGGGCACCAAGCAGGGACAACACGTGCACGCTGGGCTCCAGTGGACACCGGGCTCCAGCGGTAGGGGGCAGAGGCGCCCCTCTGCACTCAGCTGTGTAGGGAGCCAGGCCTGACAGGGCCATGGAGCCCAAAGGAGAAGGGACCTCGCCACAGTTAGAAGCTCAGAGGTCCTTGCTGCAGTGCTGGAGCTGGCCCATTGCAAGCATATCAACAAACCCTTGGGCTGGACCCCGTCCTGTCCCAGAGGTTGCGTGTATTTTAAAACTTCTTTTAGCGGGGTGTGGTGGTGCAGGCTTGTAAATCCTGTACTTGGGAGGCTGAGACAGGAGGATTGCAGGTTTGAGGACAGCCTCAGCAAGGAGTGAGACTCTCATCAACCTAGTGAGACCCTGTTTTCAAATAAGAAATAAAACTGGGAGCCGGGCGTGGTGGCACATGTTTGTAATCCCAGCATTCAGGAGGATCATGGCTCTCAGCCAGCCTCAGCTACTTAGTGAGGTCCTTTGCAACTCAATGAGACCTTGGTTTCAAAAATAAAGAATAAAACTAGGGCCGAGGGTATAGCTCTGCGGTAGAATGGAACCTCTGGGTTCCATCCCCAGTACTGCGCGCGCGCGCGCACACACACACACACACACACATTAATTAATTAATAATAAATAAATTCGTTAATTAAAACTTCTTTTGAAGCAGGGCGTGGTGGCGTAAACCATAAAAACAAAACAAAAACACTTTTTCTGTTGAAATCCTCTTCCTCTGAGGCCAGAATTCCCACTTAATTTATTCCAGGTATTAGAGCGGGTGGTTTCCGGTCATGGTCAGCCTCTGAGGGGCCAGGTAGGTGAATAGCGAGTGAGCACAGCTTAGGTTCTTATCCCAGCCTTGCCGCACCCCCGGCTGCACAGGGAGCCCCGACTCCTGTCACAGAGTGAGCACTGAACCTGGCCATGGTCTGCGCCCTAGAACGGGAGCCCACCTCATAAACAGACCGAACCTTAAACTGGGCAAGTGGTGCACACCAGTAATCCCAGTATTTGGGAGGCTGAGACAGGAGGATCACGAGATCAAGGCCAGCCTTTGGCAATTCAGCAGGATGCTATCTCAAAATAAAAAAGGCTGAGGGTGTAGCTCAGAGGTAGAATGCCCCTGGGTTCAATCCCTAGCACTACACACACACACACACACACACACACACACACACACACACAGAATGAATCCTGATCCTGGACACAGGCTGAGCCCTGATCTCTACTATTTTTATTTTTACTTATTTATTTATTTATTTTGCGGTATTGGGGATGGAACCCAGGGGCATTCTACCTCCGAGCTACACCCCCAGCCCTATTTTTCATTCTCGCTGAGTTGCGGAGGGCCTCACTAAGTAGCTGGGGCTGTCCAAGAACCACGATCCTCCTGTCTCAGCCAACCAAATGCTGGGATTACAAGTGTGCTCCACCATGCTGTGCTTTCCAGGGGCATTCGAACTCCAGCCTACATCCCCATGCCCAGCCTGGGGTTACAGGGAGGCACCAGCACACCCGCCTTGGCTGAGTCTTCCCTAGCACTGTGTGGTCCGGAGGGTGGGTGGGAGGGAGCAGAGCACCCTGCCTGCTTCCCCGGGGGCTGTGGAGTGTGACCCGCGCCATCCATCTGATGGTGTGGAGCGGCCAATCCTTGCTTTGTCCCTTCTTTCTTGACACATCTCAGGTCACTCCTGCCTTCCCAGGGTCTGCAGCCGAGGTCTGGCTCGACCCTCAGCTCTGGCTCTAGCCCAGGCCTGGCCTGGAGGGCTCTGGAGGTGTCAGGAGATAAGGAGCCAGCATCTAGGGTGTGGGCAGCCTCTCCTGGGCCTGAGCCATCGGAAACCAGATCCTCCTGGGGCCCCCAGGCCCGGCAGGGGTGTGGCAGAGGGTGCTCATACTAACCTCACGCCTCCTCAGCAGGACGCCAGCGCCTCTGGGGACAAAGGCTTGGAGGTCAGAGGACCAGGGCCACCAGGTAAGACCCGAGCATCCTTGGGGGCACAGGCAAGGCAGGAAGAAAAGGGGTGCCAAAGTGGGTGAGCTGGCTTCGGGGACAGGTTGTGGGCACAGGTGGGCGGGGAGTTCATGGGAAAACGGGACAATGAGACCAGGACTGGAGTTAGAGGCCAAAACTTCCCTCCCTCCTTGAAGGGCGCCTGCCCCAAGCACCCACCCACCATTGGGGCAGAGGGCCAGGGATGGTGGCTCTGGGTAAGCCTCAGGAGGAGGACTGGGAGGGAGGCTTCTATGATCCTGGAATCACTGGGGTGGGGGCAGCTATGCAGGATGTTTATTCCCCCTTAAATAATTGGGGAAGGGATGCGTCTGGGTGGATGGAGCCTGGTGGGGCTCAGGGGCTGGGGTGCTCTGTGGGCCTGATCCCTAACACAGACCCTATTTCGTGGTTCCTAGTGATTATCTCCCCATGGAGGGAGCTCTGGTGACCTGCACAAGTCCAGCCCTCAAGGCCAGTGACTAAGCCTTGGTGGAAGATGCTTTGAAAAGTTCCTGCAGGGCCGGGGGAGGTGGCACAGGCCTGTGATCCCAGGGACTCCTGAGCCTGAGACAGGTGGACCCCAAGTTTGAGGCCAGCCTGGGCAACATAGTGAGACCCTGCTTCAAAATAAAACAATAAAAAGGAGCCAGGTGTGGTGGTGCACGCCGATAATCCCAGTACTTGAGAAGCTGAGATAGGAGTATTTCGGGTTCAAGGTCAGCCTCATGCAACTTAGTAAGACCCTATTTCAAAATAAAAAATAAAGCCAGGTATGGTGGCGCATGCTTGTAATCCCAGCATTTGAGAGGCTGAGACAGGAGGATCATGGTTCACAGACAGCCTCAGCTACTTAGTGAGGCCCTTTGCAACTCAGTGAGACCCTGTTTCAAAATAAAGAATAAAAAATCAGGCTGGGGGTGTAGCTCGGAGGTAGATTGCCCCTGGGTTCAATCCCTAGTACCTCAAAAAATAATAAGGGCTGGGATTGTACCTCAGAGGTAAAATACCCCTGGGTTCAATCCCTGGTACCAAATAAATTAAAATTAAATTTAAATTTAAAATAATAAATAGAGAGTTGGGAATGTAGTTCAGTGCTAGAGTACCCCAGGGTTCAAACCCCAGTACAAAACCAAAACACATTTCCTGCCCCAGCAGGGTGTGGAGGGGGATCCTGCATGGGCCCTAGCTGGCTCCTAGCTGGCCCTCCGGGAGCAGCAGGAAGCTTCTTGGGTCAGCCCTGGCTTCCTCCTTGACTGGGGAGGAGGGGGGCTGGCTGAAGCAGGGGGGTCCATGCAGACTGCAGCAGGGATGGAACGGGAGGACCCTGTACCGCATTCTGTGTGAGGCCCTGTTTAAAAATGAAAAGAAAAAAAAAAAAAAGGTTGCAGGTAGCCTGAGCATGGTGGCACACACTTGTAATCCCAGCATTTGGGAGGCTGAGACAGGAGGATCACGGTTCGTGGACAGCCTCAGCTATTTAGTGAGGCCCTTTGCAACTTAGCGAGCCCCTGTTTCAAAATAAAGAATAAAAAATAGGTTTGGGGGTGTAGCTCAGAGGTAGAATGCCCTTGGGTTTCATCCCCAGTACTGCAAAAAAAGAAAAAAAAAATAAGCCTTTCTTGCAGAGGTCTGAGAGGGGACTTCACGTCTATACCAGGCCTTGGCAGCCTGGGCAGGAGTCTGCACAATGGGCAAGCCATGGTTTCTGGCTTCTGGAGTTTTGCTGGCAGGTAAGGGAGTAGGGAAGGAGCAGGCTGGCCCAAGGGACCTCGTCCCTTCCCTTCTGCTCACCTGGGCTGGCTCATCTCAAGCTGGCACAGGGTGGGCTCCGTGGGGCTCGGTGCACGCTCATAGGTAGAAAACCCCCGTGTATACACACCATTCCCAAGCACGCTGAGTGCTAGAGACATGTTAAGACCGTGATGGAGGACCGGGCTGCACCTCTAACACCCTTGGGCTGGCCTGGACCTCACAGGTCGTTTGAACAGACCAGCCTAGGACCCCAGTTCCCATTTTGCAAGGAGTGCTTGGGACCCAGGAATCTCCCCTTGGGGTGGATGACCACAGGAGGCAGGGGGGGGGGACCCCTAGGGTGAGCCCCTCAGCCTCCCTCCTGTGTCCCTTCCAGAGAGGTGTGCAGAGCTTCCGTCACTAGCTGGCTAGAGGCAGAGGAGCTTACCTAGAGGGTGGTTCAGTGGCTTGGGTCTGGATCTCCTCGGGGCTCCTAGTGAGGGGGCCAGGGAGTGGGGCCTGGGGTGCCGGCACAGCAGCCTCTCATGGTTTACAGCTTTCCTGGCGGTATCAGCGTCCGCCCTGTCCCGTCCCTCTGCTCACAAGGACCCCGGCCGGTCCCCCTCAGGCCCTGGCGCACCTCCGATGCGAGGCAGCAGTCAGCAGCCAGTCTCGGCATGGAGGGTCTTGACCAAGACCACTGACGAAGTCTTGTCTTTGCTTGATGGGGAGTCGAAGGCCTCCAGGATGGGCGCAGAATCCCTTTCTCCAGAGGCAGCCAGGAGCCAGGGGGCTTCCCACATCTTGTCGTTGGACCCACGCCCACCCCAGCCAGCACCCTTGGAAACTCCTGGCCCAGCCCTGTCAGCACTGCCCAGGTCCCGGCTGGCATCCTCGGTGGCTGGACCTGCACCTGGATCTCTGGAGATTGCTGCGTCTTCGCCATCACAGGCATCTCCTGTCTATGGGTCTGAGAAGTGCAGCAAGTTCCCTGGGGTATCCGTGACAGCCTTCGCTCCTGCCTCTGCGACCCGGAGGACGTCTGTCGCCTCCAGACCAACCCAGCAGTCAGCCCGAGAGGCCCTGGCCTCCACTACATCCAGATTTGGACTCCCACAACTGCTGGCCTGGCTCTTGGCCAGACACACGTTCAGTCCTCCCACCCAGAGGCCGTCTACACCAGGGGCTGGCCTCTTGGGGTCAGAAGCCTCCTGGCCTCTGACATTGGCCCCAAGGGGCCGGGGGAGGGTGGAGTCCTCAGTGTCCCCAGGCCGACCTGAGTTAGTATCGATGGCTAACATGCTGGCAGCCACAGAGCCCCCTGCCCCCACAGCTCCAGGGTGGTGGGGGCTGGACTCCCCTGGCCCCACGGTGGGCTCAGGGCCACCCAGCCCTGCTGTGGTTTGGGGCCAGGGGCCCAGTGGTGCTACGGTGCTGCCGTCCTCAATAGTGCCATCTTCATGGCCACCCTCGCGGTCCTCCTCTCCACGGTCCTCAGCAGTGCGGCCCCTGCACTCCTCCCTGCCGCCAACATCTTTATTGCTGTCCTTTTCCCTGCCACCATCAACATCACCATCCCTGCTCCTGGCCCCACTCTCCTCTGTCACCTCCAGAGCCAGAAGCCCTTCTGCCGGCTCCATGTCCGCATCCATGCCCTTAGCCACAGACCCTGTCCTCAGCACCTCAGGCCCGCCACCTGCCCTGCCCCCCATGGTGGTTTCAAAGCCAGCCACACTTCAGGAGAGGGTGCAGCCTGGGCCAGGGGTCCCTGCCAGCCCCACCCCCACGGCTGGGCTCTCCTTCCAGGGCTCCCCTGGCCTTCCCTCCCTCCCCACTGGCTCTGGCTCCCGGAGGGTCCCTGGGGTTGCTGACCCCACCCTGTCTTCTGCCCTGCCTCATCCTGGCCAGGCTGTTTCTTCCCAGGACTCAGTCTCCCTGGAATCCAATCACGTGACCCATTCCATGACCTTGACCTTCAGGATCGCCAGCAAAGCCTTCTTATCCGCACTCTGGAACCCCATGTCCCGGGAGCACCAGCTGCTGAGTGAGCACATCCGCCACCAGGTGTGGGCCCCCACCCCTAAGCACGGGGTCCAGGACCAGTGTGGGGCTCTCTGTCCAGGCCACGAGTTCCATGAGGGCAGCTGGGCCCAGAGCTGCACCCCCAGGGCTCCTGGAACGTCCAGGGAATGGATAAGCGCAGCCCTGTTCTTCCCTGGGTGCGGGAGGCGGGAACCTAGGAAGTGAAGAACTGGGAGGAGAAGGAGCAAGAAGGGGAGCCCAGCCGGGCAGGCGTGGTGGTGCACACTTGTAATCCCAGCGCTTCGGAGACTGAGACAGGAGGATCGCATAAGTTCAAAGCCAGCCTCAGCTACTTAGTGAGGATCTCAGCAACTTATTAAGACCCTGTTTCCAAATAAATTATATTTAAAAATAGGGCTGGGGGTGTAGCACAAAGGTTGAAAGTCCCTGGATTCCACCCCCCAGTACCACAAAAAAAAAAAAAAAAAAAAAAAAAAAAGGAGAGCCCAGGCAGAACACCTCTGGGGAGCAGACGCGGGTGGAGAGACAGTCCTGCCAGGAGTGGAGAGCTGACCCACCAGAGACCAGAGCAGGACCTCTGGGCTGGCTGTTTTTACCAACAGGCTTTCCTACCTAGGAAGTGGGGCTCGTACCTGAGCCCCAAGCACAGCCCGCCTCCTGCCTCAGTTCTGGGACCATGGGAGCGCCGGTTCTTGCCTGTCACCCCAGGGCCTCCGAGTCTGTTTACAAGCTCCTTGGTTCACTCTTTTCATTCAACTAGTTCATTTCTGTTTCCAACTTGTTCGTGCTAAGTGCTGGCAAAGCAGTAAGCACAAATGAGCGGGGTCCTGCTCTCAGGGAGCCTTCAGTCTGCAGGGACAGACAGGCAGAGGGAACGCCCAGACTAAGACAGATGTGGTTACGGCCCATGGTGGCCATGCGGAGGAGAGCGGGCAGGCTAGGCAGGGTCAGAGAACACCTTTCTGAGAGAAGATTTCCACTTGGGTAGAGAGAAGGTCCCCAGGTGGAGCAGGCAGGGGCCTCCCAGGCAGAGGAGCAGTATGCCCAAGGACTTGAGGGAAAGGGAGCCGGGTGGGCAGGGCGCGCGGGGAGAGGAGCGCTACGGAGAGGGGTTTGGGGCGGGGGTGGCAGAGGCTGAAGGGGAGAATGGTGAGGGGAAGGGGCTGAGCTGGAGTGGCGGTGCACGCCTGTGATCCCAGTGCTCTGGTTCCAGGCCAGTGCCAGGAACTTAGAGACCCTGTTTCCAAACTAAAAGGGCTGGGGGTATAGCTCAGAGGTACAATGCTCCTGGGTTCAATCCCCAGTAACAGAGAGAGAGAGACACAGAGAGAGAGACAGAGAGACAGGCAGGCAGATAGACAGACAGACAGACAGACAGAGAAGGGACTATAATCCAGGCCAGAGAGGTTGAAGTGGCAACCAGGGTAAGAGCAAGGAGGGTTGGGACGGAGAGTGATTTTCAAGACAACAAACAGCAGAGAGGAAAGGCTGAAGACAGCGGGTCCACCTTGAGGTTCCGGCAGAGGGTGCTGGGAAGGTCTCTGGAAGGGCTGGCAGTGTGGCCAGTCAGCGAGGAGACCCCTGCGGAGGCCAGGCCGGGGTGATGGGAGGCAGGGAGGGCTGTGCCAGCCTCTGTGTGTCTGCCTGTCCCCAGCTGCAGCCCGTCTACCGCGAGGCCTTCCCCAGCTTCGAGGGCGTCGGCGTCCTAGCATTCACGTGAGTGTGCGCGCTCTCGCGCCCCACCCCAGCTGACCCGCGGCTTCTCAGCCACAGAGCAGCATCCCCGGCGGCCCAGCCTGACGTGTGCCCACCATGTCCAGAGCCCCTCGGGGACAGGGGCCCACTAGCTGTGCCGTGTGACCTCAGATGACCGTCTGCCTGCTCTGAGCATGATTCCCGCAGCAGGATTCAGACAGGGTTACTGGCCACTGCCTGAGTGCTTGGGGGACAGTAGGGGCAGGCAGCAAGATCGTCAAGCCACCTCTTCCTGGGACAGGGACATATAAATAGATGCCACTCCCCTGGGGTCAGGCTCTTCCTGGTTCTGAGCCTCAGGGGGAAGAGGATGCCGGGAAGCTGATGCCCAGATTTGCCAGTGGACATCAGCTCTGCAGTTTCATGAGAGAGGTCGAAGGGTCAAGTCATCACAGCGTTGCTTGACTAGTGAGCTTAGGGGGAATCCTGTAGGTCACTTCCTCCCAGTACAGGAGTTTAGAGGCTCGAATACCCCCAGTGATGTGGGACTCACTATCTATTCAGGCCACGGTCCCAGCTGGTCAGAAAGTTTACCCATTTGCCAGGTGCGGTGACACACGCTTGTAATCCCAGCATTTGGGACACTGAGACAGGAGGATCACGGTTCAAGGACAGCTTCAGCTACTACTTAGTGAGGCCCTTTGCAACTCAGCGAGACCCTGTTTCAAAATAAAGAATAAGCCGGGTGTGGTGGCGCAGGCTTGTAATCCCCGCGCTTGGGAGGTGGAGACAGGAAGATCGCGCAGGTTAGAAGCCAGCCTCACTGGCTTAAGAGACCCTGTTTCCAATAAAAAAAAAAAAGTCTGGGAGTGTAGCCTGGAAGTAGAAGGGTTTTCAGGAACCCCAGTACCACCAAAAACAAAAAACAAAAACAAAATAAAGAATAAGAAATAGGGCTAGGGGTGTAGCTCGGAGGTAGAATGCCTCTGGGTTCCATCCCCAGTACCACAAAAAAAAGAAAAAAGAAAAAGAAAGAAAGTTTACCCATTTAATGAACTGCAGTCTACCTCTATGACTTCCCAGCTCTGGGTCTGAATAGACATTTTCTTCCCACCCCTGGAATGTTCAGGGAAGGACAAGGATTCTTGTGGGTCCCCAGCCTTCTTGTTTCGAGGCGCGTCCCTGAAAGCTCCTTGGATCTAAGGTCAGGCCACCTCCATAGCTCATGGCCACCCTCCACAAGCTTTGAGAAATTTCTCAGGCCCGTCACCTCCCTGTCTCCAGAGCCCCTGCTCCTCGTGACGCAACTGAGCATACTTACCCCAGTGTCAGGCGGACCAGCACCCTGAGGGTCCACGGCCAGCCGCAGCCTGGAGGTATAAGCTCTGGGCAGATTCCCGGTGTCCCCAAGAGCCAGCTTGTTGGGTTGTCCGATGGAGCTTCTCACTGATCACCTGCTTTGTGCTCTCCTGGCCTTAAAATAACCCTCCAGGAAAGGGCTCGTCCTCCCTGTTTGTCCAAGGAGGCCGCCGAGGCCGCGGTGTGACGTCAGCGGCTCCGAGTTGCACAGGGAGGCTCTTTTCTGTGCAGCCTGTGACTTACCCTATAGCGGTCCCTCCCTCAGGACACGGCTGGCCCCAGGGCCCCAGTGAGGACTCACCCCCCGCCCCCCGCAGGCCTGGCTCTGCAGTCGTGAACGCTTCCCTTGTGTTTGGGGGCCGGGCTCCGGTGCCCACTGCCCAGGCCGTGCTCTGGACTTTGTACCGCAAGGTGAAGGCCTGGAGGGGGCTGGTGGGGGATCTGCTCCTGGAGGAGAACAGCCTCACTGCTGGGGGTGAGTCCACTGCTGCCTGGGTCTCCTTGCCTGCCTGCTTGCCTGCCTGCAGGGGGCGCCAGGTGGGGTCCCTGGAGGTTCCAAGGGCTACCCTGACCCTGAAACAGGTGGTGGTGGCAGAGGAGGCTCTTGGGCCTCCCAAGCTCCTGCCTCTGGCTTCACAGGTTCTAACCTGACTGACCTGGCCCTGGAGACCATCAGTATCAGCTTCATAGCCATGAGGCCCTTCCTGTCCCAGTTCCTCCTACCTGGATCTGCCCCCTTTGTCTTGCTGGAAGAGCAGATCCTCCAACTGGTAAGGTGGCCTCTCCTCCTTCTGGGGCCTGGAACACTCAACCTGCCTCTCTGGAAAGCAAGCCCCCTGCCAGGCATGATGGCACAGGCCTGTAACCCCAGTACTTGGGAGGCTGAGACAGGAAGATCATAATATCAAGGCCAGCCTCAGCAACTTAGGGAGACCCTGTTTTGAAGTAAAAAATAAAGCTGGGCATGGTGATGTAGGCATGTAATCCCAGCATTCAAGAGGCTGAGACCGGAGAATCGCGGTTTGCGGACAGCCTCAGCTACTTGGTGAGGCTCCGTGAGACCCCGTTTCAAAATAAAGAATAAAAAATAGGGCAGGGGATATAGCTCAGAGGTCGAATGCCCCTGCGTTCCATCCCCAGACCTGCAAAAAATAAAAATAAATAGATAAATAAATGGGCCAGGGGTGTAGCTCAGAGGTAGAATACTCCTGGGTTCAGTTTCTAGTACCCCCCAAATAAAAAAGCAGGCCTCCATGGCTTGCAGTGGGAGGTGGCACAGTGTCCCCTCCCAGCCAGCATCCAGCATCCAGGGAAAGGAAGGCGTGGAGAGCACGCAGCCTTGCCTGGGGGCTTGTCCAAGGGGGGCCCATGGCCAGGCTCTGTAACCAGACACCCCAACCCAGGAGACTGTGGTTAAGGAGGCTCTTGGATCCCACCCACCCCATGCTGGGCCCTCCAGCCCAACCTGACCTCCTGGATTCCCCGCAGCTCACACCTGTTGTGTCAAGATTCTATGGGGTATGCCCCCAGTCAGGCCCCCTGCTCCTCTTCAGGTGAGCTGGGTCCCCTTCCTGCCCGCCAGCCTGCTGGGGTGGAAGGGGCAGCCCATTCCTGACCCAGAGCCAGGGCACAGGAGGTGTAGATTTGGGGCCACCCAGGGGAGGACCTTTGTCCCTGATAGCTACCGTGAGCCCTATACAGGTCTGGTCTTGGAGGTGGGGAGCCCCCCACATCTGGGGGGTGTGCAAATGGGAGCTCAACACCCACTTCTAAAAGCCTGTGCTGCAAAGAGCCCGTGGCGCCGGCACAGCCCTCTGTTCTTAGTAATGCCGACCGCTGGGTGAACGTTTACATGGAGTACAAGTTCCAGAACCCCGTCCCCAGCCAGCGCCGAGGCCTGGCCAGTCACCTGGCCCACAGCATAACGGACCCCGTCCTCCAGAAATCCAGTCTCATGGCCAACGGTGAGTCAGGGCTAGGCCCTGGCATATCCCGGGGCGGCAGCCTCTCCACTCCCTCGGCCTCATCATTCTGCAGAACGGGCAGGTTTCTCCGCAGCAAAGCTCATGCCCCGGGGAGAAAGTGGACAGAGAGCTTTGGGCGGGGAACTGGGGAGAGGCAGGAAGCCAGGATCCGCGAGGCAAGAGGGTCAGCTCTCTTGCCCAGGATCTCATTCAGTCCTAAGGGACAAGATCTGTCCCAAGTCAGGAGACGGGCACTCAGCTCTGCTTCCAGCGGCAGCTCTGCAGAAAGCCCAGGCTCCCTGTGGGGATTCATAGGATCCTGAGATGGCTGCTCAGCACCCAGGCCGAGGGAGCTCGGGGTCACTCAGTCCACTCCAGCCACACAGCCTGCAGCTGCTGTTGGGAGGCCCCGCAGCCCAGAATGTGCCGGCCCCAGCTGCCTCCCCACACCTCTCGAGGTGCTCAGCGCTGGCCTGGAGCCCTCCACAGCAGCTCCTGGGTGCCCCCAGCCCCAGAACGCAGGGGGGTTGGTTTGGATCTGCCATTGGAGGCCAGAACCACTGGCCCTCCTGCTCCCCAGGGAGCCAGCCCCCAGCAAACAGGCAGCCTCCTCCCAGAGCCTTCACAGCCAGGGCCTGTCACACACGTGGGCAGGCAGACGAGCCCTCTCCCCTCAGAGGCCTGTGCTGTGTCTGTCCCCAGCCCTTCCACTGCCCAACCGGGGAGCACATTGCCCCACCTCTCCCACCAGAGCAGGGACAAAGAAAACCAAACTCAGCTGGACACAGTGGCACACCCGTAATCCCAGTACTTGGGAGGCTGGGGCAGGCAGATGGTGGTTCAAGGCCAGCCTTGGCAACCTGGCATCTCCCAAAGAAACCTATCAAGACCTTGGGGGCTGAGGGTGCAATGCCCTTGGGTCAATCCCCAGTACCAGACACAAAAAATAAATAGGTAAATAAATAAATGAAAACCAAATTCCCCGAGTTCAGCCAGGCGTGGTGGCGCACACTTATAAACCCCGTGCTTGGGAGGCTGAGACAGGAGGATTGCATAGGTTCGAAGCCAGCCTCAGCTAGTGAGGCTCTCAGCAGGTTAGTGAGACCCTGTTTCCAAATAAAAATATAAAATAGGTTTGGGAGTATAGCCCAGAGGTAGAAAAGCCCCTGGGTTCCACCCCCTAGTACTAAAAAAAAAAAAAAAAAAAAAAACAAAAAAACCCTCAAATTCCCTGAGTTCAATCCCCAGTATAGGCAGGCAGGCAGGCAGGCAGGCTTTTCCTACTGTGCTTCCAGAACTTCCTGCAGGGAGCAGGGCTCAGCAAACCTCGGTCAAGCACCGAGCCTCCGCCATAACCTCGCTCCTCCCCGTGGCAAAGACATGGCCACGGAGCAACACATCACCAAGTGCGTGTGGCCGTCTTCTGGGAACACTTTATTTATGGATGTGGAAATTTGTGCATCACGCAGTTTCAGGTTGCAAGATAGAAAACGGCCATAAGATACAATTTTGATGTTTTTCAACCACTTAAAAATATAAAAGCAGCCATAGTTCACCGGCCATACAAAAGCAGGGAGCGAGGGCTTGGGCTCTCCCACTGAAGTTTGCTGACCGCTGGTGGGGGCAGCAGGCTTGGGCTGCAGCCCAGGAGCAGGGTGTGGGCTCGTCCCAGAGCCCTGGCTGAGGTCATCACCACTCCACCCCTTGCTTTAGGGGAGAAGGTGGAGCTGGGGCTGTACGAGGTGAGGCTGCAGATCCTGGGCCGACCCTTCACCCTGGCCTTGGCGGACAAAACCAGCCCAGAGTCCCAGGAGCTCCGGCAGAAACTTACAAGATGGGTGAGGTGGTGGGTGGAGGCTGGGCGGGAGCTGGACCGGGCTTTGGCCCCCACCCCCCTGTCGTGACCCTCTCCCTCCTGCCTGCCCCCCAGCTCTCCACGGTGCTCGGGCCTCTGCAGAACTTTGGCCAAGTGGTGGTGGAGGAGTTCCAGTGAGCGTGTGGGCTGTGGGAGGCTTGGGTGTCAGGGCTGGGTTCGGGTGGGGGCGGGAAGCAATGCCCCCCAAGTCCTCCCAGGCTGCCCAGCCCCCTGAACCTGTGATGGTCCTTCTGTCAGGCCAGAACCACTGACTGCCAAAGTAAGTGCTGCCTTTTTGGGGGCCACTCCGGCCCAGGTCCTCATCCAGGACTGCGTGCGCCAGGCTCTGTACATCCTGCAGGAAGCCGAGGGCATCTGGGCAGAGGTGGTGGTCCCAGCCCCTGGTCAGTGGCTCTCTGCCCTCCGCCGGCTTCCTCCCTTTACCCAGGCCTCCTCCCTTGGGCTCTGGTCTTCCTCCCCTCTCCCTGGACAGCTTCCCAGGCCTGGACAGCTTCCCAGGCCTGGACAGCTTCCTCCTCCCAAGACGCCCTCTGTTCTGCTCACCTGTTCTTGTGGCCTCTTCTGGGTCAGACCCTGTGCCCAGGGGTTCTCTGCGGGCGGGATCGCACCTCGCTGGGGCCATGGGCTGGGAAGATGGGGACCCACCTGCCATCTCCCTGTCTCTGCCACAGGCACGCCCAGCTCCGGGGCCTCCACTCAGCCTGGCGCGGGCACCCCCCGCTCTGTGCGCCTCATCTTCAGCGTCTTGCTGGTCACCCTCAGCCTTGTCCTTGTGAGTGTCAGCTGGGCAGGGGCTCTGTCCTGGGGGAGGGCTGAGTCTTTGACCCTTGGTCAGAGGTTCACTTTCTACCTGAACCCAGGCTCTCCATCTGAAGCCGCAGGGTTCCCAGCCAGCAGCCTGGGCCTGCCCGCATGACCTCATCCCCTTAAGGGCCCCGGTGCTGAAGTAGAAGGCCTGTTTCAGGGTGCCCAGCCTGGGGGACTGAGGTTCTGTGGCAAAAGTAGCCATTCAGGGCAAGAAACACAGGCCCCGCTCCAGCCAGGCAAGAGGAGGCTCCCTCCCTCCCTGGAGGCCCCAGGAGCTTCCTCTGGAGACACCGTCATGCAGACCTTTCCAGGGGCTTGCTGCAGTCAGTACACCAGGGAAGCCCCCACTGCCCCTGGGCCAAAGCCACTTTCCCCAGCCTGGTTCCCACATGCCACGGGGCTGACAGGGCCAGAATGCAGGGCCACAGGAGGTCAGGAGGGCTCGCATTAGATATGGAAATGTGAGTGGGGTGTGGTGGTGCACACTTGTAATCCCAGCATTTGGGAGGCTGAGACAGGAGGATCGCAGTTCAAGGACAGCCTCAGCTATGACTGAAGTGAGGCCCCTTGTCACTCAATGTGACTCTATTTCAAGATAAAGAATAAAAATTATGGTTGAGGGTGTAGCTCGGAGGTAGACTATCCCTGGGTTCCATCCCCAGTACCACACACACACACACACACACACACACACACACACACACACACACAGATGGAGAGGTGAGGAGGGGGTCCTGGCTCCCTGCCACCAGAGGGCCGGTCAGTGGGGCCTCCAGCCCCTGGCCGTGCCCTTCCCTTCTGTCCTGGGCCTGGGGCAGGGAGGGCGCCTTCCACGTTCCTGACTCAGCGGCTACCTTTCTTTTCTATCGCAGGTGACCTCTGATGCTGTCCTTCATTCACCTAAGCCCAGACTCCAGGCCTCTCCCCTTTGGGGCTCTGCAAACCGTGCCTCAGCCCTGAGGAGCCCAGCAGGGGCTCCAGTCCCTCTGCCTTTTTCAGGAACCCGGAGCAGAGAGGGCAAGGCACCAGCCCAAGGCCACACAGCAAGGGGGCTTCTTCCTTCCAGGACCTGGGAAGACTGGACTCTCAGGGCCCGGAGGGAGGCGGGACTGTCACTCTGAAGGGAGGCCCCACTGCCTCAGGCATAAAGTCTGGAAAACACTGGCTACTGCTCTCCTGTGCTTACTCCATGCCAGGCCTGTTCCAGGACTTAGTACTCCACCCTCCATGGGGCGGGCCTTACTCTGCAGACAGACAGGAGAGCAGGGCCAGGAGCCTCCTGCAGCACACGGCCTGACCAGGACAGGAGGGCTCGGGCCCATCCACCCAAGCCTGGAGCAGGAAAGACTCAACTTAGTGACACTCTGTTTCAAAATTAAGGATAAAAAATTAATGCCTGGAGTGGTGGTGCAAGCTTGTAATCCCTGCGCGTGGGAGGCGGAGACAGGAGGATGGCGCAGTTTCGAAGCCAGCCGTGCTGGCTTAAGAAACTCTGTTTCCAAATATATATATTAGATCTGGGAGTGTAGCCCGGAGGTAGAAGCGTTTCCAGGTACCCCAGTACCACCACCACCAAAAAAAAAAAAAAAAAAAAAAAAAAAAAAAAATATATATATATATATATATATATATAGTATTCATCCCCTCCTGTAGTACTGGGTACTATCAGAACAAGGAACAGATTAAAGAACAAGAATGGCCGGGCGTGGTGGCGCACGCTTGTAATCCCCGTGCTTAGGAGGCTGAGACAGGAGGATCACACAGGTTCGAAGCCAGCCTCAGCTACTTAGTGAGGCTCTCAGCAACTTAGTGAGACCCTGTTTCTAATAAAATATAAAATAGGTCTGGGAGTATAGCCCGGAGGTAGAAAGCCTCTGGGTTCCACCTCCAGTACCACCAAAATAAAATAAAATAAAATAAAGAACAAGAATGGCCTATTGAATATGGTAACAAAAATTAAAAAGTTAAAACTTAGAGGGCCACAGGCTTGGGAAAAGCTAAAAGAAACATTGCTCTCTCCTGAACTTGCTGAAGAGGTGGGCTATTGGTCTGGGAACTTAGCAACCCAGACAAAAAGACCAGATAGGACAAACCCTACTTAAGACCCCCGGGTGCAGGAGGGGACAGTTTTCCCTGGAGTCTCTCTTCTGCTTCTAAGAAATCCTATTCCATTGCAGCTGCTTGCCCTGTCTTGCTATTTCCCGGCTCATAACATCTAGATGAGCTAAGGAAAGACCCTACCATGGTGGCATCGTGTAACAGAGGGGTGGAAGGCAGCAGAGGCGTCTGGCTGGGGGCTAGGGTGCTTGGGACACTGGTCCATGGCCCAGCACCAGCCTTTCACAGACTTGACAGCAGCCCTGGCCGGAGCAGCCCGTTCTCCAGCTCAGTAAACCGGAGCACAGGACCCGGGCTTCATGCAACTGCTGCCTGGGGGTGGTGGCAGCTCTGCCTGCAGGACTTCTGCCAGGAGCACCCATCAAGCCATTCTCCACAGCCTTCCAGTCCTACCAGGGGCAGAGGCAAGGCACACATGACTGGCCCGAGTCTAAAGGCACAGGGTGGAATCTCAAGACCCATCTGATTGCAAACTAATCACAACCTCCTCACCCCAGGCTTCCCTGGGATTTGAACCTGGAAGCTGGAATTCTGCTTCTTCCTCCCACACCCAGGGGCAGAACATGCTGTCCCATGTTCTGAGGAGGCCCAGGCCTTGGGGAGCCAGGGGTTCCCCAGGGCCAGGAAGCCCACCCCACAGAACCTTGGATCAGCACCTGCAGGAGGTTAGAGCAGGGGCTCAGCCCCCACTGCACCTGGGAGGGGAGAGGCAGGCAAGGGGGGCTCCTCTTTCCAGCCGGGCTCTGTTTGGGGAGGCAGTATCCAACCCCAAAGAAGCCCGTGAACCTGAGGAAGGCCCTGTCTAGCCTAGACCACTCAGCCTGCAGGGCCAGCACCACTAACGCGGTCCCTCCTTGCTGGGAGGAGGATGGAGGGGAAGGCGGGGAGCCCCCCTCCTGCCCCAGCTGGTGTATCCCTGAGCAGATGTGAAAGAAGGATATAGCCTGCCTGCTCAGGGTCTCTGTCACCTAGTGGTGGTGGAGAGAGGACTACAGTGGGGTCAGGAAGAGCTGGGGGCTGGCTCTGTCCCTATCTATGGGCTGACCTTGGGCAGGCTGCTTTCTTTGTCTGGGGCCAGGGAGTCACAGGGGTAGGGTCAGATTGAGGGGGCCCTGACCCTAGAACCCAGAGATACTCATGGGGAGAACAGCCCAATGGGCCCTGGCGTTAGGATCCCCATTTCCCCAGAGGCCTGGGATGGCTCAGAGGCCCTGAGGGGGCAGAACATTGGCACCTGCTCCTGCAGGTCATTCAGCAGGTTTGAAAAGGGCCATGTGAAGCCGGGTGTGGTGGCACATGCTTGTAATCCCAGCATTTGGGGGGCTGAGACAGGAGGATCGAGGTTGGAGGACAGCCTCAGCTACTTTGTGAAGCCCTCTGCAACTTAGTAAGACCCTGTTTCAAAATAAAGAATAAAAAATAGGGCAGGGGCCGGGCGTGGTGGTGCAAGCTTGTAATTCCTGCGCTTGGGAGGTGGAGACAGGAAGATCGTGCAGGTTCGAAGCCAGCCTTTTTGGCTTAAGAGACCCTGTTTCCAAATAAAAATATATATCAAAAAATAAGTCTGAGAGTGTAGCCCGGAGGTAGAAGAGTTTCCAGGAACCCTAGTATCACCAAAAAAAAAAAAAAAAAAAAAAAAAAAAAAAAAAAAAAGGGCAGGGGGTGTAGCTCGGAGGTCAAATACCCCTGGGTTCCATTCCCAGATCCATTAAAAAAAAAAAAAGAAAAAAAGAATATAACTTTAATATAAAAGCCTGGTGCTAAAGTTCCTCATAACTTCACTCCCTAAACCAGGCCTCTCTCCTGGGCCTGTCCCTCCCAAATTCCTGGGGAATCTGTAAATGTTAAAAGTTAAACAACCAAGACAGGCATAGTGGCTCATGCTTATAATCCCAGCATTCGGGAGGCTGAGACAGGAGGATCGTGCTAAGGCCAGCCTCAGCTACTTAATGAGGCCCTTTGCAACTCAGTGAGACCCTGTTTTAAAATAAAGAATAAAAAATAGGGCTGGGGGTGTAGCTCAGAGGTAGAATGACCCTGGTTTCCATCCCTAGTACCCCCCACACAAAAAGTTAACCAAAACCAAACCAAAAATCTGTAATTATCCTATGCACTGTTAATTATCCCCCAATAAACAGTTTAAGATGATATCTTATGAAACCTATAATTTGGGTGAGTCCCAGCTTTTTTTTTTTTTTTTTTTTTCGGTCCTGAGGATGGAACCCATGCTTGGAATCCCAGCATTTGAGAAGCTGAGACAAGAGGATCATGGTTCGAGGCCAGCCTCAGCTACTTAGTGGGGCCCTCCGCAACTTAGTGAGACCCTGTTTCAAAATAAAGAATAAAAAATAGGTCTGAGGTGTAGCTCAGAGGTAGAATCCCCTGGGTTCCATCCCTAGTACCGCAAAGAAAAAAATAAAAAAGAAAAGAAAAAAAAAAGGAAAGAAAGAAAGAAAGAAAGAAAGGAAGGAAGGAAGGAAGGAAGGAAGGAAGGAAGAAAAAGAAGTGAGGGGGCTGGGGCTGTGGCAGAACTTTTTTGCCCAAATTTATAAGGGATAATCACCTCTTGCATGAGACACAAGGCAAAAGAAAGCCCACAGTCCCACAGGGAAGTCGATGGGCCGTGTCTAAAGGAGGG
This sequence comes from Muscardinus avellanarius, assembly GCF_963383645.1. Classification (NCBI taxonomy): domain Eukaryota; kingdom Metazoa; phylum Chordata; class Mammalia; order Rodentia; family Gliridae; genus Muscardinus; species Muscardinus avellanarius. Next base: position 139,916,453 of record NC_137788.1, on the reverse strand, counting down.
AAGGCCAGGCAGCGCCCTGTGTGCTGGGCCAGGGGAAATGTGGAGAAATGCTTCTTTAAAACAGGAGAAGGAGCCGGCGTGGTGGCGCACACTGGGAATCCCAGCATTCGGGAGGCTGAGACCGGAGGATTGCGGTTCGCGGCCAGCCTCAGCTACTCAGTGAGGCCCTCTGCAACTCAGTGAGACCCTGTTTCAAAATAAAGAATAAAAAATAAGGCAGGGGGTATAGCTCAGAGGTCAGCTCCACTTCCCGACTGAGCTGGCGGAGCTGACAGTCTAGACTCCCCAGGAGCAGTGTGTGGGTGGCGTGCCCATGATGGCGTGCAGAGGGAGCACGGGGCCTCCCACATGAAGACCCAAGCAGAGGCCAGGATTGCAGCTGGACACCCCTCAGGCACAGGGGACTCATTGGGATGGGCCACAGACCCCAGACCTCACTGGGGCTTTGGGTCTGCCTGCCAGCTGGAAGGAAGAAAGGAGGGGCCCTGCCTGCAGCTCAGCCCTGCCACACCGACAGGGTCCCCAGGTCTTTCTGGTCATCCCCGAGCTGGGAGCCCAGCCCCCAGGGAGCGGGAAGGCCTGCCTCAGTCCCTGGCATCCACAGCTCCTCCCACCAAGTGGGAATCATAAAAAAAGAAAAGGCAAAAGCCAAGCGTGATGGTGCATGCCTGTAATCCCAGTACTTGAGAGGCTGAGACAGGAGGGTCGCAGGTTCAAGATCAGTCTCAGCAACTTAGAGTTTCAGCAACTGGTGTGGGGGGGTGTAGCTTCAAGACAGAATGTCTCTGGATTCAACCCCCAGTAACCCCACACACAAATAGAAAAACAAAATAGGGCTGGGCTGGGGTATAGCTCAAAGGTAGAATGCCCCTGGGTTTAATCCCTAGTATCATGTGAAGGCATGTGCATGAACACACACATACACACACACACACACTTGGATAAATAAGTGGATAAAAAGGGCTGGGGCAAGCCAGGTATAGTGGTGCATACTTGTAATCCCAGTACTTGGGAGACTGAGTCAGGAGGATCACAGGTTTAAAGCCAGCCTCAGAGCCAGGCATGGTGGCACATGCCTCTAATCCCAGTACTTGGGAGGCTGAGACAGGAGAATCACAGGTTCAAAGCCAGCCTTGGCAACTTAGCAAGACCCTCTACAACTTAGTGAGACTCTGTTTACAAATAAGAAATAAAATCAGGTTGGGGTATAACTTGGAGGTAGAATGTCTCTGGGTTCAATCTTCTGTACCAAAAAAAGGAGGGGATTGGAGGTGTGGCTCAGAGGTAGAATGCCCCTGGGCGGGGAGGGGGAGGCGAAGCACTGGGTGCTCCTTCCTGAATGTCACATGACCCAGTCTTGTAGGTCCCAGCAGCCAGTGTGAGGAGCTGGGGTAGGCTGCCTGGCAGGAACCCGGCAGGCATTGTGAGTGCCAGTCCCTCACCACTGAGCCCTGCTACCCCGCCCTTGGAGACACTCCCACTGCCCAGCTCAGCCCCGGGAGCCAGGGCCTGGTGCCATGTAGCTTCTCCATGAGAGGACCACCCCTGGGTCATGGTATCTCTGCCCCGGGGCTCGTGTCCAGGATAGGGGAGGGCCAGTAGTCAGGGGTGTGGGTCCCCAGCAGCCGAAGCCTTGGTGAACTCAGCCCCCGTGGATGAAGAGGGAGGAGACTGGGCCGTGCTCCCCTGAGGTGGGTGGGGGATGCCTGGGGCACCTTCTCTGTAGGGGCCTGCCTGGAGGGCTTGGGCCCCTACCAGAGGGGTGAGCCTGGGGGCCACAAGGGAGTGAGACTGCCTGCTGGTGCCTCAAGGAGAGCAAGCTGGTGTGCACGGGGTGCCCTTAGCTGGGTCTCCCCACTAGCCCTGGGAATGCCAGAAGATCTGAGGCTGCATAGGCCAAAAGTGCCCTGAGACCAGGAGAGGGGTCCAAGCCAGCTCCTGACGGAACAGCCCTCACTGAGCGAGAAGAAAGTTCTGAGCTGACATCGCCAGGGAGAGGCTGGAGTACAACAGGGATCTGGGATGCCCGGGCTGGAAGGCTGCATTGGGGAAGCACCAGGTGAGGACCAGGACTTTAGCATTTGGTGGCCCTGATGCTGGGCTTGGAGCAGGGTGGTGGTGGGCAGGCCTGTCTTGGGAAGCTGGGTTCTGACATGTCCACAGGCTCAGGGAAGGCCGGACAGGGCCACCCTAGCTCTCAGGCACAGGGCGGTGCTCTGCTTCATGGGAAAGAAGGCAAAAGCCCAGGTCTGTGGGAGAACCCAGGCCTCCCTGAGCAGGGACTGACTCCATGGTCCCTGTCCTACTCACAGCTGCTGGGAGCCAGGCCCCACTGAGGGCGCTCCAAGTGCAAGAGCGGAGGCCTGGGGCTGGGAGGCGGGCGTGGGTCCAGGTCTGTAGGGTTTGAGGAGAAGCAACTGCCAAGCTTGGAGTTCCAGGTTCTGACTTAGAGGTAGAAGAGCTAGGGGGTACAGTTACGGCTCAGAGGTGGCTGCTCTGACCCCACCACCCTGATCTGAGAGGCAAAGGGACCTGCAGGTGCCTTTCTCTGCTGGCTCGTGGAAAAAGGCACCCCAGGCCTCATACTCATAGGAGAGGCCTCTTGAGGCCCTTCTAAGGGAGTCAGCACCTTCCTCTGGGGCCCAGGTTCTGGTCCCAGGAAGTCACAGGACGCAGGAGTTGGGCTCCCCTAGGACGGAGTGGGCACTGCAGATGCAGTGGCTGGGCTGAAGGTTGTCAGGAGGGGAGGCACTGAGTGGGCAGTGGCTCCAATGCCAGAGTTGGGGTACCCAGCAGTGTACCCGAAGAGCTCCCAACTGCGTGCCACCCTCAGTCCAGCACAGGGGAGGAGGAGCCTATCCAGCTGGGAGGAGGGACAAGTGGGGCTCTACAGCCCCTTCCTCTTTCCGGGGGCCATTCTCATCTCTGAAGCTGGGCTGGGGGATCCCCTTGGTGACGTCTGCAGGTGGAGGCTGGAAAGGACCACGGCCAGTACCAAGGTCCAGTGCTATCTGGCTAGAGCGCCCCAGTAGCCTCCCTCAGCAGGGGAAAGCAGGCTGAGTTGGGGTCCAGATCCATGAACCACAAACACCCTCCCCTCTCCAGCAGGGAAACCGAGGGGTCAGAAGCACCGCTGGTCACATCAGAGTTGGGCCCTGCTGTCAGGGTGCCCCAGGATCCCAGCTCCCCAGCACCTCTAGTGTACCAACCAGGGAAGTGTCCAGAGGGGACCAAAGGGACAGGGTATAGATACAGATGGCAGATACAGCCCTACTCTCCTCCCCTAACCTTGACCCAGGACGCTGACATCGGACAGGACTGTCCTAGGGGTCCCTGGTCCTCAGCAGGGCTCTTGGGATGCCATGACACAGCATGTTAGACCACAACTCTCTGGGGAGTGCCAGGTCTCTTCCCTCAGCCTGCAGCTGGGGTAGGGGCCCCCAAGACAGTGCTGTCCTGGGGAGCAGCCACATCCAACCTGGCCTCTGTGCCGGCATGTGTCCCCTGAAGCATCCAGTGGACGTGGGACTGGAGCCCTGCCTGCCACTCGGTCCCGCAGCCTGGTGCATACCAGGGAGGGATCGAAGGAAAGAGGAAAAGCTACACCCAGCAGGGCCCTGGTGACAGTCCAAGAGGCAGCCCCTGGCTGCAGGCAGCTCCACGCCTGCAATTTTTTTTTTCTTTTTTTGCCGTACTGGGGTTCCTGGAAACCCTTCTACCTCCAGGCTACACTCCCAGACCTATTTTATGCTTTTAAAAAAAATTTGGAAACAGAGTCTAAGCCAACGAGGCTGGCTTCGAACCTGAGCGATCCTCCTGTCTCCACCTCCCAAGCACGGGGATTATAAGCATGCGCCACCAAGCCCCGCACTCCTGCAATTTTTTACTCCTTCCAGGAGGCACAAGTGACCCCCACTCTGTACCCCAAGGTCCTGTAAACATGTGGCCTGGACTCCCCTCCTGCACTGTGGGTGGAGTTGATGTAGTAATAAACACTTTTTTTCTTCTTGGTACTGGGGATTGAACCCAGGGGTGTTCCCTCAGCTAGCTTTTTTTTTTTTTTTTTTGAAACAGGGGTTTACTAAGTTGTTGAAGAGGGCCTCACTAAATTGCTGAGGCTGGCCAAAAACCTGCAGTCCTCCTAAGTATATTTTGAACCAGTTTTTCCTAACCCCCTCCTGGTTCCCCAAGTCCCCAGGCGCACCCCCAGGCCAGCGGGTGCCTTCCACTCCTGAATTCAGCTAGTTTTTCCTACTAGTCTTCAAGGCCAGTCCATGCATCCCCTCTTGGGGTTGGAGGAGCCCCTGCCCTCCCAACTTCCAGGAGCCCAGCCAGGTTGCCCCGCAGTGACCAGCATGCTGCAGTTGCCTGTCCCACACACAGGTTGGATATAGCCTGAGTACGCCCCCCACACAAGGGTTCAGTCTAATCCCCACTGTGAGGGCTAGTGGGGTGGAAACAATCTGACTCTGGCACTTGGGACGGGCCTTTTAGAGTTAATTAGGACTAGGTAGTCATTAGGGTAGAGCCCCCATGACTGAATCCTTGTGGCTGAGGGAGAACAGGCCATGCCGTGTGTCCTACCAGGAGGCCCTGCTGCCTCAGCACTCTGCCAGAACCAGACGCAGCTCCTCTAGCCTGAACCTCCAGAACCAACACCCCAAATAAATCTCTTTCCTTAAAACTAATCCAGTTTACTGGGTGTGGTGGCACAAGCATGTGATACCAATATCTGAGAGGCTGAGACAGAAAGGCTGCAAGGTTCCATAACAGCCTCAGCAACTTCGTTGCAAAATTAAAATAAACCTGGATGGTGGCTCACTTTTAACCCCAGCATTTGGGAGGCTGAGACAGGAGGACTGTGGACAGGATTGGAGGGCAGCCTCAGCTACTTAGTGAGGTCCTTTACAATTCAATGTGTTGCAAAACGTAGTGAGGCACTTTGTAACTTTGTGAGAGCCTGTTTCAAAGTAAAAAATAGAAAACAGGGCTGGGGGTTGGGCTCAGAGGCAGAAGGCCCCTGGGTTCCATCCCTAGTACTCCAAAAATAGATAAAATGGCTTAATGAACTCCTCTAAGGCCTGTGTGGATAGACAGTACACCGCAGTATACTGCATGGTGGGCTTGGAGCAGGTGCTCCTTGGAGCAGTACACAGCATACACAATATACTGGCAACTGCTACTCCAAATTCTGGCCCAGCTCCAGGCCAGGCTGGTAGGATGGTTTAACTGGACCCACAGCAAACACAACAAGACAGTTCTGACCAGCCCCCCTGACCCGGCCTGGCCCAGGAACAGCACCCTGCAGGAGTGGAAGTCTGCACAAACGACCAGCAGCCCCCTCACCAGCTAATTCCATGGGATGCATGGCAACCAGCATGTGGAGAGGGCAGTTCAGCTGGGGCAGGCAGACCCTCAGTCCTGGGAGACTGGGTGGTGAGCGGTATTTCTCACTGGGCTGCAGATTCACCTGTCACCAGGACCCTCAGGAATCTCAGGACTTCCCCGAGTGGAAAAGTGGCTGGCACAGGCAGCCAGTCAGTGGGCACCGTGGTGCTAGAGGCACCCAGTGCCTCCTGGGAGCAGGGAAGGCAGCCTGTGAGCAGAGGGCCAGGCCTATGGATGAAACATTAAACCCACAACCCTCACACACAGCCAGGTCCCACTTCCAAAACAACCCAAATGCTTTAATAATCTGTCCCCAGGGCCCACAGGATTGTAACAAACTCTTAAATAAGGCAGGAGCCCCATCCCAGCTCAGCACTCTGCAGGGAGGTTTGTGCAGCAGGCCTGCCTGACGAGGCTCAGGCTCCAGGAGGAGAGTCCCAGCCCAGACCTTTGGAGACCTCCAAGGACTGAGGTGTCCCTCAGCCCATCCACCCTAGTCCCTAAGTCCCTGCAGCTGCTCCACTTCCAGAAAACAACTTTCCTGGGGTAGTGCCTAGGGTGGGGGAGGCAGCTCAGGGAAGTCCCTGTCAACCAGAAGAGCCCGGGGGCTCCCAGGGGCGGGGGCAGCAGCCCCAGGCTGTTGCTGCTGCACCATCAGCAGGGACTGGGGGAAAGTGAGTCAGATACACTGTACAATGCACCACTCTAAGACAACCAAGTCCTAAGACACAGACTTCCAACAAGGAACTTTTGCTAGCCTCCCCTTGCTAGTCCAGGCCCTGGCCGAGGCCCAGAGTCCACCTCAGGAGGGGAGAGAACTCGTAATGGGCGTGTCAGGCATCCCCGTGACAACCCCATGAGGTAGGCTGTGTTGTCCTATTTTACAAATGTGGAACAAGGGCTCAAGAGGTCACGCAGCAAGGAACACATTCAGGCCCAGGTCTGTCGGGCTCCAAAGCCCACGTGTTTCTCTAGGGAAGAGCAGAAAGTAGTCCTTTCCAAAAAGACCCTCAAGTCAAAAGCTCAGGGGCTCTCGGGTCAGCTTAGTGAGCGCCGCCGAGGATGCTCTGAAGATGCTCCGGGTCCACGCCAGCGTCTGCTCCTGGCCCTGGGCAGCACTTGAAATCAGCACTAGAGGCGCTGGCTTTGGCTGTCCAGCATCTGTGGGCAGGGTGGTGGCCGGTCTGGGCCTGACGCCTTGTGGCCCCAAGTGGGCAGTGCCAAGCCATTGAGCCAGGCGGTCTCCAGCACGCTGCGGAAGCGGGTCCTCAGTGTGGGGCCGGGTGGACTGCTGCTGGCAGCAGTGGGTGAGGGGCCACGTGCCCTTCTCCCAGTGGTCACCTCTGCCTTCTCCAGCTCAGGGGTTGGTGGCTTCTTCCCTGGCTTCCTGACCTTCGGGGTCGATGACTTCCGAGCCAAGGCTAGGCTCTCTGGCTCATCTCTGGCACCTGTAGGTTCTGAGGGGGACGCAGCTCCACCCTCAGTGTCAAAGTCACCTGGAAAATGAAAATATAGTCAGGCTGCGGACCCTGCACCTCAGGTCCCACCTGCTGGTCCCCAAAGCCCTTTAGAACAGCGGTTCTGCTGTGCCACAGACCAGTATGGCAGCGGAAGGGTCACAGCTCCCACAACCCGTCCTCCTATGTGCCCACTGGCTGGACCGTCCAAACTCAAAGAGCAAGCCCCTCCCCAGGGAACACCAGAACGCTGTGAGGGCAGCACTCAGGAGAGGCTGCTGGGGAGCAACGGAAAGAGGAAAGGAGCCCAGCAGGTCAGGAACCATTGGCCAGGTCCAAAGGTACAGGTGGGGAAACAGGCACAGGACGAGAGGAATGTGCTTACACTGTATATACAAAAGCCACCACCTTCCTGCTGCCCCAACCCCAGAGCCAGAGCAGGAGCTACCCCAAGCAATGCCTGCAGCAGGGATACGAGGAACCTCAGCCAAGACCACGCCAAGTAGACCAGTCTACTGAGCAGACCGCTGGGGGAAACAGGAACTCAGAACAAAGACGGGGTGCCCATGGACGGCAGCTCCTCTAAGGACAGGGGAGGACACCTGGCTGAGTGAGGGAGCACGCACGGGGACACCACAATCCACCCAGAAGCAGGTAGGGGTGCTCCAGTCAGGAGGTGCACCTTGCCAGGCCCAACTCCTGCAGGGGGAGCAGAGCAGGGGGTGGGGTGGAGGCAGAGCACCACTGCAGCCAGGCACAAGGACGCGGCCCTCCCCAGACAGGCTACGGGGACAGGAGAGGACCGGCTGGGAGCCTGGCGGCACATAGCACCACCCTCACCACTCAGAGGCAGAACACCACACCTGCACTTCCTTTCTGCCCTTCTGACACTTCTGCCTCCACTTTGGAAGGCTAGGATGTCGGCAACACCGGCCAACTGGCCCCCCAGCTCCATCCCTGCTCGCTGCCCCAGCCCCTTCCTGACCCAACCTAGATCCCGGGGGGTGGGAGAAAGTGAGGCAGCTGGGGCTGAGGACAGGTTCTTGGGGAAAAGCCTGGACGAGGGTTGGGGGGGGGGCACTGGCACGGAGGCAAAGGGCCTTGAGGTCAAGGGCACTGACAGATAGTGACACTCTTGCCCAGGTCCCAGCTGTAGTGAGGGCTCACGCTGCCGCAGCCATGGTCCTCCAAGATGCAGAAGCTGGGGAAAAGATGGCACAATGCATCATTAGTGGACGGAAGCAAACCTGTCCATGCATGCCTGCGCCTGTAATTAAGGGCCGTGATGTTTGGGGTAGCCCCCACAAAGAGCTGGACACGAGGAACGAGTGAACGGGGTGCCCTTCACAGGTGGGAAAGACTGAGGTGGGAAGTGAGCTGAGCAGGGTTAGAATGAGCTCAACACAAGAGACACCCAGCTGCCATGGTCCAGCACACTGGGTCATCCAGGGCTGGGCCTCAAAGAGGGAAGGCTTAGGCCGGGCGTAGTGGCACACGCTTGTAATCCCTGCCCTTAGGAGGCTGAGACAGGAGGATCGCACAGGTTCGAAGCCAGCCTCAGGTACTTAGTGAGGCTCTCAGCAACTTAGTGAGACCCTGTTTCCAAATAAAGTATAAAATAAAGTATAAAATAGGTCTGGGAGTGTAGCCCGGAGGTAGAAAAGCCCCTGGGTTCCACCTCCAGTACCCCCCCCCCACACACACACAGAAAGAAAAAAAGAAAAAAAAAGGAAGGCTTCACTCTACAAAAGTGAAGGGGAGAAATGGCCCCTGGCAGGAAGCAGGGTTTGACCGGAGTCCCAGGACACCAAAGAAGAGCCTGCAAGATGGAGAAGGGGACAAAGAGCAGAGGGGAAGGAGGGCACCGAAGGAGGGGCAGCACCAGGGAGAGCCAAAGCGGTTTCTCCGAAGCCTGGCGTGGTGGCCCACACTTGTAATCCCAGTAGTTGGGAGGCTGAGACAGGAGGATCACAGGTTCAAAGCCAGCCTCAGCAACTGAGACTTTGTTTCAAAAAAAAAAATAAAATAAAATAGGGCTGGAATTACAGCTCAGAGGTAGAATGCCCCTGGGTTCAGTCAGTATAGGGAAGAAAAGAAAAAAGAAAAAGAAAAAAAAGAAGTTGGGCATGGTGGCAAACCCTTGGGAAGTCAAAACAGGAGGATCATGGTTTGCAGACAGTCTCAGCTGCTTAGTGAGGCCTTCTGCAACTTAAACTTGGTGAGACCTTGTTTCAAAATAAAGAATACAAGCCAGCCTGGTGGTGCATGCTTGTGATCCCAGCATTTGGGAGGCTGAGATAGGAAGATCACAGTTTGAGGACAGCCTCAGCTTCTACTTAGTGAGGCCCCTTGCAAATCAATGAGACCTTGTTTCAAAATACAAAATAAAAAAGGCCTGGGGGTGTAGCCCGGAGGTAGAATGCACACAAACACACAAAAAAGAAAGAACAAAAAAAGAACAAATAATAAGGCTAAGGAGTGTAGCTCGGAGGTAGAATGCCACTGGGTCCAATCCCTAGTACCACATAAACACACAAAAGATTTCTACAGGAACAAAGCACTGGCTGGTGCCCAGAGGGTAGAGAGAGGAGTCCCCAGAGCTTGCCCTGCACAGTCAGGCCCTGCCCTGGCTGGAGTTCTCAGAATCACTCAGCCATCTGTGGCGACCCACTCACTCAGCGCACACACCTGTCACCCGCTCACACGGCTCCGGTGGCAACTGGGGCTGCCCCCTGCTCACCCAGCTGGCGGCGCACACAGTCCCGCCACTGCAGGCCCAGCAGGTCAGGGTAGATGTCAGGCAGCTGGCGCAGCGCCAGCAGCTTCAGCATGCGTGAGGTGCAGCCGTGCAGGGCCCGCTCCCGCAGCGCCCGCTCCTCTGACAGGGTGGTGGGCCGGAGCTCCACGCGGTGCTCCTGCAGCACGTGGTCCACGGAGGCAGGTGGGAGCTTTGGGAAGAGCCTCTCCTTCACCAGATGGATGGGCACAAAGATGGCACCGGCCCGCACCACGTGTGGAAAGGGGCACTGCTGTGTGCACACGAACCTCTGCAGCTGGGACAGGAGTTTGCCCAGCAACCCCTGCACGCCCTGGCAGTCTTGCCATGCAGCCCGGCCTCTCGGCCCGTCCGTCTTAAGCCACTCCCGCAGCTTCTCCGGTGGGGAGTGGGCCACCGAGCCCGAGATGGCATCGCACAGGGATGCGTGCAGCCCTGTAAAGTGCTGCTCTGGGGAGTCTGCCGGGGCTGCAGTGGAAACCGGAGCAGGGCTTGGGGCTGGGGCTGGGGAGGCCACAGCGATGGCTGGAGGGCCAGGCAGGGCCAGGTTGAAGCATGTCACGGGCAAGGGCTGAGTGAGAATCTGCAGTCCCACGGGCACAGATGGCGGGGCAGGGGCAGGCTGTGCAGGGGCAGGAGCCGAGGTAGGAGCGGACGGGTCCCCCCCGGCTGCAGGTACAGGCGATGGACGAAGGATCTTGAATTTTCGGAACATGAAGGCCACAGAGCTATGGAAGTTGGTCCTTGGAGTGGCCTCTGCCGCCACAGGCATCCCAGCTGCTTCTGTGACCATCTTTTTCAGGCCCGACGGACCCGACCCTGGGTTTCCCACATCTGGCGCATCCAGGGCTCCAGGGGGCTTGGTGTGCACTGAAGGACTAGGGATCTCGACGGGGGCAGCCTCTGCCATGGGCTTCTTCACGCTCAAGTCCAGGGCCACCTCATCACGTGAGCAGTGCGCCCCCGGGGACTCCTCCTGACCAGGTGGGGTCCCCCTGCACTTTTTGTCTTGTCTCTCACTGGTGGCCAGACCCGAACATGGCTCCACTGTGGCCTCAGGCGCTTGCACATCCAGATAGTCACGGTAAGGGGCCAGGCTAAAGACATTGTCAATAACCGGCATTGGTGGAGAGCCGGGAGGCCCTGAAGCCTCCCTCTGAGGAAGAGGCTGGTGCTCTCGGGCACAGGGGTGCAATACAGGGGAGGTGTGGGAAACCGGACTGTCTCGGATGACAATCGGTACCCCGGGATGCTCATCCTGCCGGGGCTGGAGCTGCTCTTGCCTGCAGCTGGGCAGCCAGGCCTTCTCTTCGGTTTCCGGCACGGGCTTCTCGGCGGGCCGCACAGGCTGGAAGCTTGGCTGACTGGGTGGCAAAGGCTGACAAGCCCCCTGGAAGGCACTGGACGGTGGCACAGGCTGCACACTGTTCTGGGAAGGTGGTGTCCCTCCAAGCCCCGGGGATGCCCCGTAGAGGGAGAGCTCATCCCGCGCATAAGGAAAAGCCAGAGCTTGGGGGGCAAAGTCCAGTGGGCACCGCGGAGCAAGAGGGGGTTCTAGCTTCAGGCCGGGCGAGGGTGCGGGGAGTGGGCCAGAGGGGTAGGAATAAGTATCCAGCCCCACCGGGGGCATGTAGGGTGTCTGAGCTGCCTGCTGCCTCAGGTAGGGGCTTCCCAGCCCGCCAGCTGGGTACCCAGCCCCCTTGTGTGCTCCCAGAGGCTGCAGTGGGACCACGGAGCCGTAGCTGCCCTGTTTCTCTGGGTGGCGACAGGCTGGGGGACAAGACAGGGTCTGGGCAGGGATGGGCAGGGGGTAGTGGGTGGACACTGGCTCCTGGCAGGGTGGCCCCAGGGGCTGGGCTAGCTGGGTCCAAGGACTGGAAGGCCCCTCTGTCACTGCTTGCTTAGTGTCCCCTGAGTAAGGAGCTGTGTACTTGGAGGCCAAGAAGCCTGTGCTGTGGACGGTCCGATACTTCTCCAGGAAAGACTGGCATGAGAAGCTCAGTGACGGGTCCTTGCCAGGACCCCCAGCTGGCACCCCACGCAAGAATGTGCCTTCCAGGGACTGGCCCTTGTTGAGAGCTGGAGGCAGAGAACAGGGCGGGTCAGCTGGGGGCAAAAGGGGCCCGGTCACCAGGGTCCAGTCGACATCCAAAGGCCTCTTCACTGCTCCCTCCCCCAGGCAGGTCGGGAGCCCATAGCACAGAGGGCTGCGGTAAACGGGCTTGGGCGCTGCCAATGGTGGGCCTGGGTATGCGTGAGCCTGGGGACCGAAGGGCAGGAGCTCCACGGGGCTGGTGTCCCGTATCTTCTCAGAGCTTTCCGCCGGTGGGCGGTAGAGCAGGCAGTTGGTCAACAAGTTGTCTGCCCGCAGTGGGGGTCCTGTCACGTTGGTGGGGTACAAGGGAGGGTATGGGGTCCAGGATGCGAATCGCTCAGATCCTGCCTTGGGAGTGCCCGCCACGGGGCAGGAGAAGTAGGCACCCTTGTAGCTGCAGGAGTCCTGGTTACTGGCAGAGTGAGGCGGGCCATGTCCAGGCCCCGAGTCTGTCTCCAGGCGGGGCAGCTTGCCGTACATCACGGGCCCCAGGGTCCCAAGTGGCCGCTTCTCTGCCATAGCTGTGAAGGCGTCAGGCCCTCCTGGGCCCCTGCTACTGGGCTGCTGACCTGGGGGAGAGAAAGGGAGGGAGGCAGAGGCTGTTAGAAGCACAAAGCAGGCACGTGGTAGAAGCTGAGCTCTCTAGCTCACTACCGCTTAAGAACCTGGTACTGGCCGGGCGTGGTGGCACACGCTTTTAATCCCCGCGTTTGGGAGGTGGTGACAGGAGGATCACGTAGGTTCGAAGCCAGCCTCAGCTACTTCTACTCTGAGCTCTATCCCAGCCTACCCACTCCCCTTTTATTTTTTATTTTTCTTGTGATACTAGAGGTCGAACCCATGGGCATTCTACCTCTGAGCTGTACCCCCAACTCAATTTTACTTCTTATTTTGAAACAGGATCTTGCTAGTTTGATGAAGAGTCTTACTATTTGCTGAAGCTGTCCTCAAACCTGCGATCCTCCTGTCTCAGCCTCCCAAGTACTGGGATTATAAGTGTATATCACCATGCCTGGCTCCCCTTTTATTATTATTTTGAAACAGAGTCTCACTAAGTTGCTGAAGGTATCACTAAGTTACAGAGGCTAGCCTCAAAACTGTGATCTTCCTGTTTCAGACTCACAGCTCCAAGCCAGGCATGGTGGCGCACGCATGCTTGTAATCCCAGCATTTGGGAGGACAGGACAGGAGGGTTGCACAGGTCCAAAGCCAGCCTCAGTTACTTAGTGAGACCCTGTTTCCAATAAAGTATAAAATAGGTCTGGGAATATAGCCCGGAGGTAGAAAAAGTCCCTGGGTTCTATCCCCAGTACCTCCCCCCCCAAAAAAAACCCCCCAAAACCCTCCTAGCTCCAACTCTGTTTTTTTTAAAATGATAAACCCATTTGTTGAATGAGTTCTGTGCAACACAAAACCACACCCTCATTTCAGGAGCCCATTCTGCTGGCCCACAGCCCCCTTCCTTAGGGTTGCAGACTCCACGGAGCAGTTTAAGGCTCATCTGCCTGGGATTACCCTTCCTCCTGCCCTACATACAGACGAGACCCATCCATCCCAAAGCCACTGATGAGAGAGAAGGACAAGAAGCAGGACCCTCCCACACACATCATCAGTTCCTATCCCAAGGATGCCACAGCCGCCTCAAGATGCCCCCTGTATCTGACATGTGGAATCTAGGCACTGTCTACAAATTCTGTTTCTTGTGACAATTCCTTGACCTGCCAGTCTAACCAAAAATGGAGAGCCAGGCCCCAAATTTAGGTCCCTAGGCCCAGATCCAGTGGGGACACTGGGCTGGGTGCCTCCTATACAAGCCACGCCCCCTCAGCAGCAGGGTCAAGGCTGTCCAGAAGATGGTGCTGTGGTGCCAGCAGGAAGGTCCCAGAGCACCGGGAGGAGAGCCTGCCCTCAAGTTCTGGGTGACTACACCAAGGCACTTGGGGGTATGTGAGTCTAAACCCAGAGAGGGAGACCCAGAGGGCCCAAAGTGAGAACTGGCAACCCCTTCTATTGTACTTTACTGACAGAAAAACTAAATGTCAGTGAAAGAGACAAAGCCAAGGAAGGATGAGACCCAGACCCAGAGAGGTCAAGGGCAGGAATAGGCAACTTGGGAGGGCAAGACCCACCACGGGGCCCATCTGAGGCCTCTCTGCTGGCCACAATGACTGAGCTCCACCTCCCCCAGCGAGCTTGTACCCTGTACCCTGAATCGCCTGGTGGCTTAGGTAGAAGGATGAGTCAGCTCTATCTTGCTATGATTAGGACCCGGGCCAAGTGTCACAGGTTTGTCACCAGCAAACAAGGACCAGTCTTCTCGGTCCTCTTGGCTGGTGGCTCACTGCCCACTCCTGACCCAGAGCAACTGAGCGAAGAAACAGGACAGGGCGAGAGAAGGGGGGGGGGATGGGGAGAGAGAGAGAGAGGGAGGGAGGTGGCTCATCTGGTCAGAATCCACCTCCTGCCAGAAAGTCCAGAAAAGACATCAGGACCCAGGTGACAGTACCACCAGCAGCGCCCTGCGCCAAGAACCTGTGTACTGGGGAAAAAGTCCCCATCCGCCCCACAGCCATGTTGCAAGGAGGAGTTGTATAGTTCTGAGGGTGCTGAGCTCCGCTCTGCCCTTGGGGAGCTCTGGATTAATTAAGAGCTGGCTCTGGTCTCACCTCCCCCACAGGCTCCTTGGGGCCTGCTCCATACCCACACCCAGTCCCAGGGGTCCCTTCCTCCTGAGCTCAGCCCAACCCATATCCTTTGCCCTGGAGACTCCCAGAGACCCCTCAGGACCCAGCCAATAGACACAAGGTCACCTGGGACCCTCAGGAGCCTATGTAGGAGAAGCAGGGGCTCCAGGGAGCCAGCAGGGGACTCTGAGAGGTGTGGAGGTGACCTGATCTGCCAGAAGACTGGAGAGACCAATACATACTCCTTCAATGAAGGCCCTGCACATTCAGAAGGGAGTCAAGATGTAGGTGCCTCCTTCCCTGCCACAAGTGAAGGTGGCCTGCAGGCACTTGGGGAGGGCTGTATCCCTGGAAGCAGGGTCCCATCACCCTTGCTAGGAGACAGCGGTTCGACTGGCCTTTTCAACTGAGCGCCCACCTCAGCCAGGACAGCAGGCTGAGGACTCTTCCGGAGGAGTCCACCATCACAGTGGCCCCCTGCCCTATGTAGTAGGGGAAGCAAAAGGCCCTGTGGCTCCACTCCCACCTCCTGGGGGGGCCTCAGAGAGAAAAGGCCGATTCCAGGCCAGCCGGTCACAGCATCTGGGCTCTCTTGGAGAGTTCGATGGACCCCACCCGCGTCTTCACACCTCCTACCCACCCCAGGCGCAGCTCCGGGCTCGCCAACCTGGGGAAACCCAGGCTCCAGGAGAGGGAAAAGGGACACGGAATCGGCCCCACCCTCCTTCCTCCACCGGCCCGGCCCACAACTGACTTCACTTTGGGCAGGCGCCGCACCCGACCCCGCGGGCTTCCGGGTGTCCCGAAGCCCCTCCCGGCGGCGCTGGGGCGCACGTGCACCCCAGCAGGCTGACACACTGGCCGCCGCCACGCATGCAAACCCGTGCCTGCACGTATGTGCAAGGCCCACCTCTGCACACGTACCCCCCCGGAGCGAGGTTCTCCCCTCGTGCGGGCCCCGGGCACACGTGTGCGAACCCCGCGGCCCGCGCGCCCGCCCGCCGGCCGACGCCCGCAGGCTGGCGGGGGTCCCGGGGTAGGGGGCGGTCGCGGCCTCGGGGCCATCCTGCCAGGCTGGGCTGCGGCCAGAGGGTGAGTCAAGCGGTGGCGAGGAAACCGCAGGGCCGTCCCGTCCCGGCCGGGCGCGTCCAGGGCCCCGAGCCCCCGCCCGGCCCCACCGCCCGCCCCCGGGAGCCGGCGCTGCGGGCGCGGCCTGGGCTCCCGCTCCCCGCCCCGCGCCGGGCCAGCTCCGGCCCGGGACCCGGCAGGCCGCGGGGCCGGGGGAGAGCCGGGCCGGCCGGCAGGGGCGCCCTGGAGCTCGGCCGCCCGCCCCCTGCCCACGCGCCCGCAAACTCGGCCCAAGTTCCCGCGCGCGCCGGGCGGCGCTCCCCTACCTGCGGGGCGCCGGGCCGCCCGCTGCCACCGCCCGGGCCGCACGGTCCGGGGCCGCCCGCCCGCAGTCCGGCGGGAAGCCGCCCTCCGCGCTGCCGCTCGCGCCGCCGCCGGGCGCCGTCTGCGGTCCCGGGCGGGGCGGCGGGGCGGGGCGGGGGCGGGGCGGGGCGGGGGCACAGCCCGCGGAGCCCGCGCTCCCCCGCGTCCGCGCCGCCGAGCCTGCGGCCGGCCCCCACTCAGTCACCGCGCCGGACTCAGCCTCATTCATTGCCACTGCCCGGCTGGGTGACTGCGCCTAGCCCCTGGCCTCGCCGGGCTTGGCTTTCCTCGTTTGTAAAGCTGGAATTCTGTCTCCCTCGCACATCAGTGGCAGGTTCCAAAAAAGTTGTCTTGAAATATCGGGCGCACAGTAGGTGCCTCGACTCCCCTGACCAGTACTGGTTGAATGCGGAGGAAGGAGAAGGACCGATTGGGGGCGAATTCCAGAAAAATGCATCGTGCCCTCCCCCGCTTAGGTGCCACAGCTGTCCGAGGAAGGGGTGGCCTCTCCACCCCTGCGGTGGCCGGGAGAGGGATGGGGTTGCTAAGTGGCCTGCTGGGTATCTCTGAACCTTTTTTGGCAAGTGTCCCTCGGGAGAGCAGGCCCGAGCACGTGTAGCTGGCGGTCGGGATGGGGGTGGAGCATCCCCGGCTAGGAATGGTATGTTGCAAAGAGGGGCAGAAGGGCTCCCACTCTTTGCCCTGGCTCTGGGCCACCCGGAGGAGGATGAGCCCCACCTCCTGTCTCTGAAGGAATCTGGTCCCTGCGGTTCCTGTGCTGCCCACGGACCGGGGACAGGTGCGTGCAACGCGGGAGGGGAGGACAGGGGAACGTGCCAAAGGTCAGAGCAAGTCCACTGGCCAAAACCGCCAAGCCCCTCCTCGGAACGAAGACCAGGGCCACCTGAGGCAGAGAGCAGAGGGGCCTGCAGCTACAGGTGCAGAGGAACGGCTGGAGCGGAGGAGGGGCTGGACGCTGGCTAGGTCTAGGAAGAGGAAGTGAGGTCACCTGGGGAGAGGGGGAGGGTAGCGTTCAGTTTAGGGCTGGAATGACTTTAGAAAGAGTGGGAAAGTTGGGCATGGTGGTGCTCCCCAGTACTGGGGAGGCTGGGACAGGAGGATGGCAAGTTCAAGGCCCATCTCAGCAATTTAGCAAGGTTTCCAAATGAAAAGTAAAATAGGACTGGGGATAGAGCCATCTGCAACTTAGTGAGACCCTATTTCAAAATAAAGGAATAAAATAGCTCTGAGGTAGAATGCCCCTGGGTTCCATCCACAAAAAAAAGAAAAAAAGAAAAAAATAATGCCCCTGGGTTCAGTCTCCAGCCACACCACACACACACACACACACACACACACACACACACACACACACACTGCATCCTAGCCCCAGCCTGTGGGCCCCTCTGCTCTTGGTCCTAGGTGACTCTGCCTCCACGCCCATCCAGCTCTACTCCCCACCCCTGCCCTGGTACTAAGGATGGGGAGGCGGGTCAGGAGGGCGGTGTCCTCTGCTCTTGGTCTCGGATGCTCAGGTTGTGCGCTCAGGTGTGCCTGCTGCTCTCTCCAAAGTCTCCGAGACTGAGTGGGACCCAGGCAGGCCAGGTGAGCCTGCTGAGGTCCCTGGGGGCTGGCCCAGGCTCTGCAGCCTGAGTCCTGCCTTAATTCAGCCCAAGTCTTGTCTTAACTCCAAAGGCAGCGGCCCCATTAGCGGGTGTCCGTTCCTTTTCAGCATTACCCTGGACTACCAAAGAGAGGACGCAGAATGGGAGACTGGGGAGCTACTCCAGCTCGCCGAGCCTCAAGTCCTCGTGGCTCAGTGGCAACGTGGAGACCTGCCTTATGGATTGGTGAATGTCAACTGCAGCACCACTGTGGGAAACTGCTTTTAAAGGATGGAGAGCTCTGTCCAGCCGCCCCTGCAGGCCCCGCCCACCCTCTTCCTCTCTACCCCAGGGTCTTGGAGAGAGCCCATAGCAAATGAAGGCAGTCCATACCAGGTGAGGACTTTGGGGTGCCCCTGGGTGTTTTTATTAGGGCTGTGGCGTTTTGATTGCAAGGTACAGTGAGTAGAGAAGGGAAGAGGCGGTCCTTACTGGGCTTCCCTATGAGGTTAACAGAATAACAGTAGAAAAGCTCGCAGGAGCTTCTGCCCTCCCCCACCCCACCTCAGCTCTGCACCGACTTTACTTGGGGTGCACACTCTCTAGACGGGATTACTTCTCCTGGCTCCCTGGGAAGATGAGGTAAACAGCTCACTGAAGCTCCACTCCTCATCTTATCTTTATTAATAGTAATGCCACTCCCGCTAATGAGGTCACACCTGCTATTTACAAATCTCTTTCCTTCCTCAGAGGAGCTCCCTTCCACCCCAGAGGAGGGAGAGGAGGTGCTGGTGAAGGATGGTGCCTTATCCTAAGACACACAGCAATGCTCCCCTCCAGCCTGTCAGACCCAGCTACAGAAACTGCCTCCTCCAGGGAGGCCCCCAGACTGCTACTGCTACACCCTCATCCTCATCCTTCCCTCTCCTCCTCCAGCAGGGGAATAAGGATTGGTGGGCAGCAGGCAAGGACCTGGCTCTGAGTCAGCCACTTAATAGATACCTCAATTATGCCAGGTGTGGTGGCACACGCCTGTAATCCCAGTACTTGGGAGGCTGAGACAGGAGGACTGCAGGTTTGAGGACAGCCTCAGCAGTTTACTGAGGCTCTTAGCAACTTGGTGAGACCCTGTTTCCAAATAAAAATTAAAATAGGGCTGGCAGTATAGCTCAGAGGTAGAATGTCCCTGGGTTCAATGCCTAGCAATACACACCCACACACACACACCCCAAATAATAAATAAATAAATATAAAAAATAAAACGGGCTGGGCGTATAGCTCAGGGGTAGAATACCCCCACTGACTCCCAGCATCACAAAACAGATATTATCTAATATAATTCTTAAAACCAAATGAGGCAGGAGTTTGAGAAACAAGCAAGCAGAATTTGACCGTGTGAGCTGTGTGACTTAGACAAGCCCTTTAGGCTCATTGTGCCCGTCTGTGGACAGACACTATGTCTTCCCCGCTTGATTGATCTTACGCCCCCAACCCGTGGCAGCCCTAGAGGAGGTGGGCGGCGACTCATCGACATAGCCAGGAGGAGCTGGGAGCCTCTCCTCAGGACGGTGCGGCTCCAAGAAGGGAAGCTCAGATGCAGTTGGTGGGCAGGAACCCTCCGCCCCTCGGGCACAAAGAGACTGAAGGTGGTCAGCAGCCAGGGCTGAAGCCCCTCAGGGAGTCTAGGTTGGCTAGGTCCTGGGGGCAGGGCGGGGCCGCTTTCCAAGGGTGTGCAGAAGACCAGAGCATCTTTGTGTGGGGAGGCTGGGGAAGAAAATGGGGCAGTCTCTAATTCACCCCAACCCTTTTTATTTTGAAACAGGGTCTCGCTGAACTGCTGAGGCTAGCTTAGAACCTGTGGCCCTTCTGTTTCAGCTTCCCAAATACCGGGATAATCGGCCTATGCCATCACTCCTGGCTCAGGGTGGATTGATCTGTCTTCTCTCCTTTCGATCCTTCTATTAAATGGTAAAGACCTCCAGGCTTTAGGCTGGCATTGAAGTCACCACAGTGAATGGCCCTCAGGAGCTGTCTCCTAGCTCAGTGAGACAGACTTGAAACAGACCGCTCAGGAATAGGGCTGCTGGGCCTTGAAGGGCTGTGACGCCTCTATTCTGCTATACCAGCCACTGGACAGTCTGGCTGGGTGTGAAGGCAACGTGAAAAATTCCCTCCCTACCTCCAGAGAGGTCTTTCTAGGACCCATATCTGACCATCACCCTCGGCTGGAGTCTCCTGTGGCTCCCACTCTGGCATCTACATGGCCCTCACAAGGCAGCCCGCCACAGCACCCAACCAAGGCAGCTGAAATTCCTGCGCTTCGCACCTTTACCCTTGCAATATGCAGGCCCCCTGCCGAGGCTGCTGGTCCTGGCTTGGCCTCCTCCAGGGAGACCTTCCCTGAGCTCCAGGCTGCCTATGGTCCTCTCTCCTGAGGCCCCATAGTGTCCTGGCTTAGGGAGGGACCTCCTGAGTGTGGGGGCTCCAGTGCACTGGGCTGGCTTGGGCTAAGGTGTGAGGAGATAGTTTAATAGTGAAAGACTAGCTAGGTGTGGTGGTACATGCCTGTAATCCTAGTACCTGGGAGGCTGAGACAGGGAGATCTCAGGCTCCAGGCCAGCCTCAGCAACTGATCCAGAGCCTCAGCAACTTAGCGAGACTTTGAAAATAAAAATAAATAAATAAATAAATAAATAAATAAATAAATAGCAAGCTGGGGGTATAGAGCAGAGTAGAATGCCCCTGATTCAATCCCCAGTACCAAATAGTAGTGCTGGTACTGGTGGTGGCACTAGTAGTCATAGTAATATTAGTAGTAAAGGAGGGTTCTACGTGAATGAAAGGGGAGAAAGACAAAACCTACCTGGGCCCAGAAGTGAGCGCCTTAAAGAGCCCCTGCTGCTCAAAGCTCCCTCAAACCCCTGCTTTCTGTCCTTTAGGACCCCGACCAAACTTCACACCAGCAATAAAAGCCTGCTTCCTGTCCCTACTTCGACCCAGGGCAGTGGAGGCCCAGAGAGGGGCAGCTGCAAGCCCGAGCCCAGGTTCGGGCAGGCGCCCAAGCCAGGCCTGCTGAAGGTCTATCAGGTCTGCTGCAGACCTCCTTCTGGTTCTGCCCTGGCCTCTCCTAGACAGGATGGAGAGGCACCTGGCTGAGCTCCACCTGAGGGGCTGTCTGCTGCCCCCTCTAAGAGGCCCCCAGCCTGGGGCAGGGCTCAGGAGGGGGAGCCCCTGAGGAGGGGAGAGCCTGGGCCTCTCCCTCGAGCTGCAGAAGCTGCTCCCTATGCAGGGCCTGGCCTCCCGCCAGCCTCCCTAACCACCTCCTCTCCTCCCCGCCTAGGGCCTCTCTGGGGATCGCCTCCTGGCCTCGGTGCCTGGGCAGAGCAGTCCCAGCTGTTTCTAGGGTGGCAGTTTGGGCCTGGGCTGTCCTAACCACAGCCTGACCAGCCCAGGGCCTGCCCCTTGCTTTGGTAGGACCTTGGCTTCCATTGGGAACCCGCCTTCCCCTCGGAAACCCAGTTCAAAGGCTTTGGGAGGCTGCCAGCCCAGCTCCTCCTGGCCCTGCCCCACGTGCCCCTCCCTCACTGTGGGGGCGCCTCCCCTCCTACCGTGGGCAGGCCTGGGAGACCATCGTGGAGGCCTTCCTAAGGCCGGCTGGGGCGGCGGGGTCTGGCCAGGTGGTTGGCTACGGCCCCCTCATTAGCCGCCCGCTGGGGTTTCCGTCACTTAGGGCTGGTTACCAGGCAACGGCGTCCAAGGAGGGCTCCGCTCTGGCTTGGGGTTGGCTCGCCTGGCGGCAGCCTGCCAAAACATTACACGCCAGGGTCACCGACAGGGCCTCTCCTCCTGCTCTTGGGAGAAGACCCGGGTATAGGGTCTCAGAAACTCCCTGTCCCCTTGTCGCCTTAGGCTCTCAGCCCTGCCAGGAAAGGCGTCTCGCGGGCACCCAGAGCTCGAGTTGAGGGGAGGCTGAGTGGGAACTGGGAGGTGCAGGATTCTCTATTTGGACGGGGTGGGGGCAGATTGTGGCTTTTTTGACCTCTACCCTGTGGCGTGAGGTGGTGTCCCAGTGGATGGGGCTTGGGCCCTCTTCTCTGCCAAGATCTTAGCAGTCCATACTGTGATCTTAGGGGGTTGGGGGAGCTTTGGTTGCCCCCATCCATAGCATGAGTTGATAACCCCCTGTCTTACAAGGCAGTGTTCAGGATTTAAAACTGCACAGGGCACGCCGGGTGTGGTGGTGGACGCTTGTCATCCCAGTACTTGGGAAGCTGAGACAGGAGGATCAAAGGTTTTTGGCCAGCCTCAGCTACTTAGTGAGGCCCTCCACAACTCGAGAGCCGTTTTGAAATACAGAATAAGAGCCACCGGTGGTGGCGCACGCTTGTAATCCCAGTGCTTGGGAGGCTGAGACAGGAGGATGGCAGGTTCAAAGCCAGCCTCTGCAATTTAGCGAGGTCCTCTGCAACTTAGTGAGACCCTGTATCCAAATAAGAAATAAAATCAGGCTGGGGATGTAGTTTAGAGGTAGAATGCCCCTGGGTTCAATCTCCAGTGCCACAAAAAATTAAAAAATTAAAAATTGGACTGGGGGTGTTGCTCAGAGATAGGCTGCTCCTAGGTTTAATCCCCAGTTCTACAAAAAACAACAACAACAACAAAAAAAAAACGAAGTGCCGGGCGTGGTGGGCAGGCTTGTATTCCCCCCTCCCCCTGCTTGGGAGGCAGAGACAGGAGGATCACGCAGGTTCGAAGTCCCTCACTGGCTTAAGAAACCCTGTTTCCAAATAAGAATATAAAATAGGTCTGGAAGTATAGCCCGGAGGTAGAAGGGTTCAATCCCTAAAAAAAAAAAAAAAAAAAACCAAGTTCTGGGCAAGTTAGGCATGGTGGCGTGTACCTGTAGACCCAGGGTTTTGGAGGCTAAGCCAGAGAATAGCAGGTTTAAGACCATCCTCAAGCCGGGCAGGCGTGGTGGCCCATGTCTATAATCCCAGTACTCGGGAGGTTGAGACAGGAGGATCACAGGATTGTGGCCATCCTCAGGTACTTAGGCCCTCTGCAACTTAGTGAGACCCATTTTCTTATTTATTTATTTATTTATTTATTTATTTATTTATTTATTTATTTCAGTACTAGGGATTGAACCCTGGGGCGTTCTACCTTTGAGCTATACCCCTAGCCCTATTTTTTTATTTTTTTAATTTAAAACAAGGTCTTCCTAAGTTGCAGAGGGCCTCACTAAGTAGCTGAGGCTAGCCAAGAACCTCTGATCCTCCTGTTTCAGCCTCCCAAGTACTAGGATTACAAGCATGTGCCACCATGCATGACTGTAAGACTCATTTTCAAAATAAAAATAAAATAGGTTTGGGGGTATAGCCTGGATGTAGAAGGGCCCTGGGTTCAATCTCCACTACCACAAAATAAAAAATAAAAAGAGTTAGCCAGGTGTTAGTGGCCTACATTTGTAATCCCAGTATTTGGGAGGCTGAGACAGAAGAGTCAAAGGTTTGAGGACAGCCTCAGCAACTTAGTATGGCTCTCATCAACTTAGCGAGATCCTGCTTCCAAATAAAAAATAAAATAGGTCAGGAGGTATAGCCTGGAGGTAGAAGGCTCCTGGGTTCTATCCCCAGTACCATGAGAGAGAGAGAGAGAGAGAGAGAGAGAGAGAGAGAGAGAGAGAGAGAGAAGATTGGCTTTGAGGTAGAGTGCTTCAGGGTTTAGTCCCCAGTACCACCATACATAAATAAATAGGGCTGAGGGTGTACTCCGTGGTAGGGCGCCCCTGTGCTCAGTCCTCAGTGCTAAAAAATAAAACACACACAAACAAAACCAAACCTTAGGGCAGTGCCTCTACCTGGCCGTTCCCCTCTTGCAGGCGCAGTGGTGAGCTCAGCCCCCACCTCCCGCACCGCCCGCACTGCAGATGCGGAACCCACACATGGGCGTCCACCGTGGCAGGGGCCGGGATCATTTCATCTCCAAGTCCAAGACCAGCCTAGTTTCCCTCCCTGCTCCTTGCCCCCGCCCCCGTTCCTGCAGGCTTATTTTTAAAATTTAACACTCATGTAGCCTTTCCTATGTACCTGGCAAGACTTTAAATGCTATTGAAATATTAACTCATTTAATTTGTTTAATCCACTTAATGGATTAAGCCACTTAATCCCTTTATTTTATTAATCCACAAACTAGATTAAGCGAGGTGATGCTGAGGTGGAGGCAGAGGGCCCTGGTGGGGCAGGTCCCCGCCCTCGCTCTGTGCTGGGGCACTTCAGGTGTGCCCCCCCCCCCCACCCGGCTTGCACACCAGTCTTGCTTCCTGCCCCAAGCAGCCTGGGCTGGTATAGCCGCAGGCAGGCCAGAGTTTCAGGAAGAGCAGTGGTGGCTAATTAAAACTTTGGCTGGGGAGGTCCCTGGGGACACGGATTGCCTCAGTCAGCCTCCTTGGGGGAGTTCCTTAATTGGACCCCTGAGCCCTAGAAATGATGCAAACTCACCAGGCAGATGATAACAGGCAGGGAGGGAGGGGAAAAGGGAGGGAAACAGGTTGGCAAAAAAATAATAACAAGCTCCTCCCTGTTGGAAGAGGTAGCGCCTCTGGAGACTCCAGAGGCTGTCACTTAGCAGCTGTGCGACTTTGGGTGCGTTGCTCGGCCTCTCTGAGGGTCGCTATGACAAGACTTGCATGAAAAATACCGAGCACCGGGCCTGGCTCAGAAGTAGGAACTCATACAAGTAGAGGAATTATCATCATAGTAACGATTCCACCATTACTACCAAAGTCCTTTCCTAGCCATAATCTCACAGCTCTTGGCACCTGCAGGGAGGGGAGGTTGCAGGATGAGCTAGCCTTGCAGCTTGTGCTCCAGACCCTCACAGCTCTGGGTCCTGGGCTCCTGGGGGAGCGGAGGGGCGGGGCAGGCTGCCTTCAGAGAGGTCCAGATGCAGACAGAAGCAGCCTGCTGGGCACAGAGGACTTGACAGACAGAAAGGAGCCAGAGGGCAGAGAGGAGGCAGCCTGGAGACTAGGGAGCTCTGAGCGAGGTTTGCAGCCACAGGGAGCCATAAGCCACTCAGAGCTGGGCAGCAGCTGATGACAGCCACCTGTTGCCCTGCGGAGTGCTAGGGGCTGGCCCCAAGTGGCCAAGTCCTTCGGTAGGTCTGAGGTGCTGGCAATTATGGCACGAGGCTGTATTCACGGTGTCTGGGAGGCTGAGACAGGAGGATCGGAAGGTTTGAGGCCAGCCTTAGCAATTCAGCAAGACTCTGTTTCAAAATAAAATAATCAGCTGAGTGTGGTGGAGCACGCTTGTAATCCAAGTACTTGGGAAGCAGAGACAGGAGAATGACAGGTCTGAAGCCAGCCTCGGCAACCCTGGGAGGCTCTCAGCAACTTGGTGAGACCCTGTTTCAAAAATAAAAAGGCCTAAGCCGGGCGTGGTGGCGCACCCTTGTAATCCCCGCGCTTGGGAGGCAGAGACAGGAGGATCGCGCAGGTTCGAAGCCAGCTGTGCGCACTGGCTTAAGAGACCCTGTTTCCAAATAAAAATGTAAAAATAGGTCTGGGAGTGTAGCCCAGAGGTAGCAGGGCTTCCAGGAACCCCAGTACCACCAATAAATAAATAAATAAATAAATAAATAAATAAATAAATAAAAAGGCCTAAGCCGGGCGTGGTGGTGCACCCTTGTAATCCCCGTGCTTGGGAGGCGGAGACAGGAGGATCACGCAGGTTTGAAGCCAGCCGCGCTGGCTTAAGAGACCCTGTTTCCAAATAAAAATATAAAAAATAGGTCTGGGAGAGTAGTCCGGAGGTAGAAGAACTTCCAGAAACCCCAGTACCACCAAAAAAAAAAAAAAAAAAAAAAAAAAAACCCAAAACAACAACAACAAAACAAAGCCAGCCTCAGCTACTGAGTGAGGCTCTCAGCAACTTAGTGAGACACTGTTTCAGAAATAAAAAGGCCAGGCGTGGTGGCACATGCTTGTAATCCCCCCGCTTTGGAGGCTGAGACAGGATAATTGCACAGGTTCGAAGCCAGCCTCAGCTACTGAGTGAGGCTCTCAGCAACTTAGTGAGACGCTGTTTCCAAATAAAATACAAAATAGGTCTGGGAGTATAGCCCGGAGGTAGAAAGCCTCTGGGTTCCACCCCCAGTTCCACGAAAAAAATAATAAAAATAAAAATAAAAAGGCCTGGGAATATAGCTTGGAGGTAGAATGCCCCTAGGTTCAATCCCAAATACCATATACCAAAAAAAAAAAAAAAGATGTGGGGCGTGGAGAGGGCAGAGCAGAAGGTACCAGCCCTTTCTTTCTGGTAGCAGCAAGGTGAGCTTGCTGACTTTCCTTACGTCTCTGGAGGCCCATTCCTGAGGCCTCTATAGCCATAGGGTGCAAGTCCATCTTTCTGGGCTCTCTGGCCCCCCTAGGAGGCCACAGAGCAGCTGCTCAGAAGATCAGGGCCAGGCCAAGGAGTGGAAAGAGCCAGGGTTGGCGTGGGGCAAGTCTCAGAACCCTCCAACAAAATGGCCGGGCTCTGTGATGTCACCGCTCTAAAAGGCCTTCTCCAAGGCTGCCGCTGTTTGAATGTGTTGGAAACTTAATCTTTAGATTCATATGCTAATGGGATTTGGAGCTGGGACTTTGGGAAGGCGACTGGGTCAGAAAGCTCTGTCCTCGTGAATCTCATGGCTGCTCTCCCTGGCAAGCTTGTGACACCCCACCCGGCTGTGATGCTGAGGCTGGCACCGTGCTTTGGGACTTCCAGCCTCGAGGACTGTGAGTCAAATAAAACTATTTTAAATAATTACTCATCAGGCCTGGCGTGATGGCACATGCTTGTAATCCCAGCATTTGGGAGGCTGAGACCAGAGAATCGGGGTTCGCGGTCAGCCTCAGCTACTTAGTGAGACTCTTTTGCAACTCAGTGAGACCCGGTTTCCAAATAAAGAATAAAAAATAGGGCTGGGGGTGTAGCTTGGAAGGAGAAGGCCCCTGGGTTTCATCCCCCATACTGCCAAAAAACAAACAAAAAAATTACCCATCAGGTATTCTGTTGCAACAACAGAAAATGTAGTAAGATACCCACCCAGCACCCTGTCCGCTGGGGCTGACTTGGGATCTTCCCTCTTCTTCTGGTCACTTCCCCCACTCTGTGCCCAGCACTCTGCCCCCAAGTGCCCCAAGAACCCTTCTCAACAAGCGGTGGCCTCAGAACACAAATATTTTCCCAGAGAGAAAACCTGGGCCAGGACAGAAGTGTGGAGACAAGAACGCATTTCAAAGCGGCTGGTCATCACTAAGATATCAACAGCTCCTGGACAAACACAGCCAATCCACCAACCCTGGGCTCCCTCCCCTCGTGCAGCCCTACCTCCTGAGGGCCAGGCCATCTGTGGCTCGCCAGGGTTCCAATTACCTCAGTGATTAGCACCTCATCAGGCCTGTCTGCCTGTGAACAGCTCCCCTGGGAAGGGGTTTCAGGAGGTCACCACAACTTCAGGGCTCAGAGCTGGGGCAAGTCTAGGCTGGCAACCCCAAACCCCCCCTCCCCCGCCGTCAGCCTCCCCGCTCCCATAGGTGCTTCCCAATATAGGGCAGGGGGTTGAAGGAAGAAGATGTTCCATCCAGGACACGTCTCCTCTCAGTGGTCCCGACGGCCCTGAATCAGAACCCAGACACCATGAGCAGTCAGTCCTCTCTGCCGGCTAGGGTATCAGGGAGATGGCAGGGCTGGGAGAAGCCCAAGAAGCCAAGCCAGCAAGGGGCAGGTAGATGCTCTTCAAAGTCCTCACAGGTGCCTTTGTGCAGCCCAGGCTTAGTTTGTTTGTGTGTTTATTTATTTGCGGCACTGGGGATTAAACCCAAGGACATTCAACCTCTGAGCTACATCCCCAGCCCTATTTTTTTATTTTGAAATGAGGTCTCCTTAAGTTGTTGAGGGCCTCACTAAATAGTGGAGGCTGGCCAGAACCTTCAATTCTCATGTCTCAGCCTCCCAAGTACTGGGATTACAAGCGTGTGCCAACCTGCCTGGCTCAGCTCAGGGTTTAGAAGGGAGCTTGGCTACTGGGCATGGTGGTGTCTGCATTTGTAATCCCAGTACTTGGGAGGCTGAGACAGGAGGATCACAGCTTCAAGGCCAACCTCAGCAACTTAGTGAGACCCTGTTTCAAAATAAAGACTTAAAGGACTGGGAGTATAGCTCAGAGGTAGGATGCCCCTGGTTTCCACCTCCAGTATGAAAAAACAAAAACAAAAACGTGAGAGAGGAAGGCAGGCGGGCAGGTGCAAGCTCAGCCCTTGATTTCAGTCCCTCAGACCTCCTAGCTTGGGGCTGGTCCTTTCTGCCCTCCACTCCAACTTCACCTCCTTGATGACCTGTCGGTCCCTGGACTCAATCTTTCACCGTCACAGTTCCTTAAAGTGGATTCTGTGCCCCAGACTGACCGGCCTGGATTGGGGGCATTGGCTGAAAAGGCTGCAGCACCGGGACTGGGGCACCTAAGGTTGGTGCCAGAGAAAGTGGGTACCACGGCACAGTGGAAGCCTTGGGGGGTAAAGCAGGATGAGACTTCTGCTTACTGAGCTCCATGTCCCCATATTTTATTTGTTGTTGTTTTTCTGGAATTGGATCCAGGGACATTCTCCCTTTGAGCTACATCTCTAGCCCTATTTTAATTTTGAAGCAGAAACAGGGTCTTGCTAGGTTGATGAGAGTCTCAATACTATGAGCGTCTCAATACTGTTGTGAGGCAGGAGCCTGGTTAGGTTAGAAGCCTAGAAATAAAAATATAAGTCGGGCGTGGTGGCACACGCTTGTAATCCCCGCGCTTGGGAGGTGGAGACAGGAGGATCGCGCTGGTTCGGAGCCAGCCTCGCTGGCTTAAGAGACCCTGTTTCCAAATAAAAAATATAAAATAGGTCTGGGAGTGTAGTCCGGAGGTAGAAGGGCTTCCAGGAACCCCAGTACCACCAAAAAGTAATAAAAAAATAAAAAAAAACAATAAAGCTTCTTCACAGTACCCCTCAGATGTTAACAAGCAGACAACTCAGGAAACAAGACACACCACAGGCCCCCTCAGATATAAACAAAGCAGAGTCACCCTAGACAACTGAGAGGTTTGAGCTGGCACAGGCTCCCTCAGATAAAAAACAAGCAGAGCTTCCCTAGACCGCCTGCAAGGTAAGACACAGAACTGAATGATATATCACTACCTGCCATACTGCTTCTGTTTCTCACTTACACTAGGTAAAATAAATCTCACGCTTACCCCTCCCCTCCCAACATTAGGTGACCAAATGTATAAAAGAACTTGTATGTTCAGTGTTAGTAGCTCAGACCTAAAGCTTTGCTTACTGAGCCTTCACTAATGAATAAAGTAACCTGCTTTCCAACTCTAGCCACTGTCTCTTGTGTCTGGGGACCTAGCTTCCTGAAACAGCTGAGGCTATCCTTGAATCTGTGATCCACCTGTCTCAGCCTCCCAAGTACTGGGATTACAGGCATGCGCCACCACACCCAACTAGTGTCCCCTTCTTGAACTCAGAAACAGCCAGGCATGGTGGCACATGCTTGCC
This sequence comes from Muscardinus avellanarius, assembly GCF_963383645.1. Taxonomy (NCBI): domain Eukaryota; kingdom Metazoa; phylum Chordata; class Mammalia; order Rodentia; family Gliridae; genus Muscardinus; species Muscardinus avellanarius. Next base: position 139,887,434 of record NC_137788.1, on the reverse strand, counting down.
GTCCCAGTACGTGGGAGGCTGAGACAGGAGGATCACAGGTTCAAGGACAGCTTCAGTAACTTAGCAAGACCCTGTTTCAAAATAAAAAATAAAAGGTCTGGGGATGTAGCTTGGAGGAAGAATGCCCCTGGGTTCTACCGCTTATACAAAAAAAAAGAGAAGGGAAAAGAATGATGAAGGATAGAAGAGAAAAGAAGGAAAGAAGGAAGGAAGAGGGGAGAGAAAGAAAGAAAGAAGAAAAGACTGAACTAACAAACATAAGAATAATGGTAATAAGGGCCCCAGGTTCCACTGGAGGTGACAAGAGGCTTGGGGGCAGGGGCCCTCTGGGGTAGGAGGAGGGCATCTGCAGGAAGTAGCTCTCTCCTCCCCACACACAGGGCCACCTGACCTGGGGAGAGAGAAGCCTACAGGGCACTCCCGGGCCTGGGGGAGGGCAAGCATGTCAGGCCTGTGTGACAAGTGTGAATGGGAGGCCTGAGGTATTTGGAGACCCAGACAGGCAGGAAGTCAGGCTCACCTCAAGCTGAGGCCCACAGACTGAGCTGCTTTAGTTATGAGATTTGAGCCCCAGCAGCAGCTGGGAGAACTTTGGCCAGTTCAGGGTCTGACCCCACAGTGAGTTTCTAGCTCCATCCAGAAAAGTCCCAGCGCGGGGGCTGGACCCCACCGCTCAATCACATCATGTCTCGGGCCTTGGAGAAGCAGTGCCTGCTGGGGGATGCTGTGAGGGACCAGGGTACCAGCTGCCTATCTCAGGCCCAATTCCAAGTTCCCACTTACAATGGTAGGACCTTGGGAGGTTTCTTAACCTTTCTGAGCTCCGGGGTCCCTGACTCTGCCCGGGTTTGTGGTGCAAAGCGCACCCGGAGCACACTGGGAGGCGGTGAGTGTTCAGCGGTCTCCTGATCCTTCCTCCAGCTGGTCCCTGGGAAGCTGCAGGACTCTGAGAAGGTGCAGATCAAAGTCTGCTTTCCTTCTCTGGAAAGGAGAAGTTCTGAGTCACAGCGGGAAGGTCAGAAAGCCAAAGCTGCCTCCTCAGCCTCTGCCCTTTCTCCAGCGGCTCAGCGCCATCGCCACTGGGGAGGCCGCAGCTGTCCTGCCAACAGATCACTTCTGCCTCAAGCTCCTCCCCAGCCCCAGCCCACCCCAGGTCAGCCCATCCTAATCCCAGCTCCTGGTCCAGTTCTGGCTCCATTCCTATCCTAATTCTGAGATAACACGCAAGAAACACCCTGGGGCGCTACTAAAAAGGCCGTGAGGACTTGGGGTGTAGCTTGTGGTGGACCATTTACCTAGCACGCATAAGGCCCTGGTGCTTTACCAGCACCTCAGAAAAAAACACTATCCTACTGACTAAATTTTAGTGCAGCAGGGTGGTACATGCCTGTAATCCTAGTATTTGGGAGGCTGAGACAGGATGATAATGGTACAAGGTCAGCCTCAACTTCCAGTATTAATCAGTTAATTAATTAATGCATGCCTGAGCTCTTTGTCTCCAAAAGGCAGTCACGGGGGCAACCCATCCTGGCATGGTCCTCCTTGCCCATGATGTATCTTCTGTGTGGAACTCTCCAGAAGGCCACAAGAACTTTCTGTGACCCACAGACCTGCACAGTGAGCTGCTAAGCTAACCACAGCCAGGTGGAAGACAGAAATGTCAGGCCGTGGTCACCTGACCCCATGTGTGACTATGGTTCCTGTGTGTTACCAGAGGGCAATATGAAGCTCTTTGGTATGTGTGTATGGTACCAGGGATTGAATCCAGGAGCGCTCTACCACTGAGTTACAGCTCCAGCCCTTTAACAATTATTTTTATTTATCCTAATGGTACTGGGGCTTGAAACCACAGGTGTTCTACCTCTGAGCGACACCCTCAGCCTTATTTTTATTTATTTATTTATTTATTTAGTGGTACTGGGAATGGAACCTGGGGCATTCTACCTCCGAGCTATACCCCCAGACCTATTTTTTATTCTTTATTTTGAAACAGGGTCTCACCAAATTGCAGAGGGCCTCACTAAGTAGCTGAGGCTGTCTGTGAACCTCGAGCCTATTGTCTCAGCCTCCCATATGCTGGGGTTACAAGCGTGTGCCACCACGCTCAGCTTTATTTTATTTTTATTTATTTAAGTAATTTATTTATTTATTTATTTTTGCGGTACCAGGGATGGAACCCAGGGGCATTTCTGCCTCCGAGCTATACCCCCATCCCTATTTTGTATTCTTTATTTTGAAACAGAGTCTCACTGAGTTGCAGAGGGCCTCAGTAAGTAGCTGAGGCAGTAAGACCCTGTTTTCAAATGAAGTATAAAATAGGTCTAGGAGTATAGCCTGGAGGTAGAAAAGCCCCTGGGTTCCACCCCCAGTACCACACATACGCACACAAAAAATGCCCTTTATTGGCAAGTTCAAATGTTGATAATATCCCACTCACGACCTCGGTCACGGTCCACATCTCCGACCCCGCGGACTAAGCACACTTGCAGAGGCCAGCTGCCCTCAGGAGGTCACCTGCAAAGAGGCTGGAGGCTGGGTCAAGAGTCCTCTGGGGAGGAGGCCCAGAGAGGCTTTCCCTGATTCGAGAGTGTCTGGAGCAACTGCCCAGTTTAGGAAGACAGCCCACTTGGGTTGTGAAAAGGCACCACTCCTGGAGGCAGAGCCCTGTGCCTGGTGCCTGACGTGGGCGCAGAACACACGTTAGATTTCAGGCACTAGATGCCATTGCGGCTGGACATGCTTGGAAATTGCCCAACCTGTGCCTGGCAGAAACCCAGTGCCCCAGTAACTGTGAGGATGGCTGAGAGGCTTGTTTCTCTATGCCGACTTCCCGCCCTGTAGCTCCCTGTGTGTCCACCTGCGGGCTCCCTCCTTCCCCAGCTGGATGCCCCCGGCCCCTCAGCACCACTGGCACAAAGCAGTGTTGATGTGAGGTTTTCTTTGGGGGTATATGGTACTAGGGATGGGACCCAGGGGTGTTCTACCTCCAACCTACACCCCCAGTCCTATTTTATTTTATTATTTATTTATTTGGTGGTACTGGGGATGGAAGCCTTCTACCTCCGGGCTACAATCCCAGACCTATTTTATATTTTATTTGGAAACAGGGTCTCTTAAACCAGCGCGGCTGGCTTCGAGCCTGTGCGATCCTCCTGTCTCTGCCTCCCAAGCGCAGGGATTACAAGCGTGTGCCACCACACCCAGCTTTTTTTTTTTTTTTTTTTTTTGTGGTACTGGGGTTCCTGGAAGCCCTTCTACCTTAGGGCTACACTCCCAGACCTATTTTATATTTTTTTATTTGGAAACAGGGTCTCTTAAGCCAGCGCGGCTGGCTTCGAACCTGCGTGACCTTCCTGTCTCCGCCTCCCAAGCGCAGGGATTACAAGCGTGGACCACCACGCCCAGCCACCCAACTATTTTTAAATTTTTAAACAGGGTCTCCCTAAATTGCTGAAGAGGATCTTGCTAAGTTGCTGTGGCTGGCCCGGAACCTGTGATCCTTCTGTCTCATCCTGGGATTACAAAAGTACATCACCATGCCTGGCTAAAATTAATCTTTGACCAAAGGTCTAAGGGTGGAGAAAAAAACCAACACCCCAGTTCAGCACAAACAAAGAGACAATTAAATGGTAGCCACTCATCTTAATCTACTAACACAATATCATAGACTGGAAAAATTGTCAGGGCTTGAACAAGGAGTGTCCCCCACAGGGCCGATTGTTGAAGGCTTGGTCTCTAGTTAGAGGTGTTCAGAGGAGGCCTTTGAGAAGGTGACTGATCAAGAGAGGTGGGGCCTAGTGAAGGGAGTGGGTCCCTGCAGGCCTGCCCCAGAAAGGTACTTCATGTTCCTAGCTTCTAGCCCCTCTCCTCTCCTCTCCTCTCCTCTCCTCTCCTCTCCTCTCCTCTCCTCTCCTCTCCTCTCTCTCTTCCTGGCTGCCTGGAGGTGAGACATTTTCCTCTACCACATTCTTCCACCTCAGACCCAAAGCAACACAGTCAACTACCGTGGATAGAACCTCTGAGACCCTGATCCAGAATACATCTTTCCTCTAAAGTGTTTTCTTAGGGTTTTTTCTTTTTTTCTTTTTCTTTTCTTTTTCTTTCTTTCTTTTTTTCTTTTTCAGTACTGGGGATGGAACCCAGGGCATTCTACCTCCGAGCTATACCTCCAGCCTGATTCTTTTATTCTTTATTTCGAAACAGGATCTCACTGACCTACAAAGGGCCTGGTAGCTGAGGCTGCCCTCGAACCGTGATCCTCCTGTCTCAGCCTCCCAAATGCTGAGATTACAAGCCTGCGCCACCACGCCCAACTCTTAGGTATTTTGTCACAGTGATAAAAAGCTGAGTAGCAGAGTAATTATAACAAACCAAAAGAGGTTATTTTGGCTTGCAGTTCTGGTACAAGGTTGGGGAGCTGTTTTTGCTGGCAGAGTCCAGGAGTAAGAGACCTAGCCAAACTGGTTTTTATAGCAGACCCATTCTGAGATAACCCATCCACCCATTAATCTATTAGTTGAGTGAATGGATTAATACATTCATGAGGCAGGGTCCTAATTACTGTGTGTATGTGTGTGTGTTACTGGGAATTTAACTCAGGTGCTTTCTACCTCAGGGCTACATTCATATATATATATATATATATATATATATATATATATATATATGTATTTTTTTTTTTGTCCTTTATTTTGAAACAGGGTCTCCCTAACCTAAGTTGCTGAGACTGGCCTCAAACCTCTGATCCTCCTGCCTCAGCCTCCCGAATTGCTTGGATTACATCACACACCCTGCTCCTAGTCACCTCTGAAAAGTTCCACCTGAGTCTACCTGTTCTCCATTGAGGGGAAGTAAATTTCAATTTGAGTTTTGGAGGGGACAACTCACACTCAAACCATGGGACCACCCTGTGTCAAGACCCAGGAGTGGGTCCTGCCACAACCCGCACAGGTCACAGCTTGCTGATGTCTTGGTTTCCTTCCCCACGCTGCTCTCCTTCCCCATCGGAAAAGCTCCTTTGTTTCTCACTGGTGACTCTGCAGCCTTTACCCCCCCTTTACCCCCCATCTCTGTGAACCACATTGTCTCCACTTCAGAGCCTACTTGGGCAGGTGATAAGCCAAGGACACCTATCAGCTGAGGGACCTTGGGCTGGTTTATCTTTTAACAAGCTGTGCTCCTTCTTAGACAGTGCTCCCTGGCCCACCCACATAGACTAGCCCACAAAGAAGGGTAGATTTATTCTTCTGGGATTTTTTTTCTTCTCCACAAGTTTGATCATTTGCCCATTTCATTTTTCATCCATTTAGGCCAACCTCAGCCACCTTTTGGATTGTGAACATATGTCACAGGTTTAGCATAAACTGGTTAGCAGAGAAATAAACACAGTTGATTCCCCCAGCATTCCAAGGGAAGCCGTGCTATATGGACTTGGAGCACAAACGCCGGAGCCAGCGTTTTGTCGTTCAAGCTGTGTAGCTTTGAGCACGTTCGCTTGACCTCTCACTGGCTCAGCTTCCTTGCTGCACAGTGCACAGGACACGAGCCTGCTGGGGAGTGTTAGCTGCTCTTATGAGCAAGTTTATATAGGAGAAGAAAAGGAATGTTAGATAAGGTAGTTTAACTACGTGCAGGTCTGGTTAGCTTTACGGGGCTATAAAGCTGTCTCATTCGTATCAGTTGTATGGGTTAAACTTGGGTCATACCAACCAGGACCACGTCTAAATTGCCAGGTGTGGGCTGTTAATCAGAAACAGCAGCTTCAGAAGCTTCTTGTTCTGTTTGTGTTGCTGGAGCCTGGGATGGCTTTTTCCCCCAGGCCTCAGCTTATATCCCTGAATGGTTATCAGGAAAATCTTTTAATCAAGCAGAGCCTAGGGAATGGGAAACGCAGAGACAGTGGGAGAACTGGGGCTCCTGTTCCCCCACAGCCAGATGGTAGTGGCAGGGCAGGCCCAAGGATATGCTGCCGCTATGCTACAAGCCAGCAGGGTGGTACCCAGGCAGTGAGGCCTGCCATCAGGCACATGAAAGGCTCATCTGTGGTCCTGGCCACGGGAACATCTCTCAAGGATCAGCCATGGTTTCTGGCCACTGGCCACACTGTCTTCAGAACGCCTGGCCTGCGTGAAGCTCCTTCCCTGAGTTCCCAGAGCACTGGCAGTCCCCAGCCCTCGGCACAGCCTCCGGCTGTCCTGTGGAGGAGATGGGCAGGACTGCAGAAGACTTGGCTGGGTGAGCTGGGAGCCAAGAAGGGCTTAGCAGCAACCTGAAAGCTGGCACTGCAGCCCCTCCTCCTCCACCCAGTACTGTCCAAGCTGCTCAGGCCCGGACACAGACATTCAGTTAATAGAGACCTGCTGATGTTGCGTGGCAAAAGCAAACCCAAAGATACCAAGTCATCTGACATTTAGCGCTTCCAGCCAACAGAAATATAGGCCCATATGTTACTTGAGATTTTCTAGTAGACTCTAAAAAAAAAAAAAAACCTTAGTAATATATATATATATATATAATTTAACCAAAGTGATCTAAAATATTACCATTTCAACATGTTACCAATATACATTATTAATGAGATATTTTACATACTTTCATTTCATAAGTCTTTCAAACCCTGCATATGTTTTATACTTAAAACACATATCAAGGTGTACCAGTCACCGTAGGAGAGGCAAACACTGCCTCCTCTCTCCTGTGTTCTTTGGTGTTGGCGAAAGGCAGATTAACAGGAAAAGAAGGCTTATTACACCTTCATACAAGAGGACAAGAAAGCAAATAGCTGGCTCCTTAAATGGTTAAGGCCTTATGAGAAATTGTATACCTAATTTAGGTGAAAGGGCTTCAACAGGAAAAATAAATAGTTTTATTTAGGAAAGACAAATGAATCTGTAAGAGAGTAGGAGATAAGAAAGCTGCGAAAACACTTGCTGGAAACTGGGCAGGCATTGTGGCCATGGCTGTAATCCTAGTACTTGGGAGGCTGAGACAAGACGATCTCAGGTTTGAGACCAGCTTTAGCAATGTAGTGAGACTATCAGCAACCTAGCGAGACCCTATTTCAAAAGAAAAAATTTTTAAAAAGGACCGAGACATTAACTCTGAAGAGGAGGAGAAGAAAAATAAAACACTTCTGGGGATGCAGCCCAGCGGCAGAGTCTGCCTAGCATGCGCAAAACCCTGGGTTTGATCCCCAGCACTGCAGCAACAAAAAGTTTGTGAAAATATCTGACAGTATATGTTTGGGTGGTCCTTCTGGCCTTTCTCCAAGGCTATAAGCCTTTCTCCAAGGGGAGATTTACGGTACCCCTCGTTTCCCACAAGTTGCTTTTAATCAGGTACATTTTTTCGGCATCTGTTGGACTTCAAATGTCTCCGGTATAAAATAATCCTCATGCCACTCTGGAGTTCCAAGCGGGTCCTAACACCTTCCAAGAGCTCAACAGACACAGCATGGCTAGTGGCTACTTCACTGGAGGGCGCAGGTGCAGACCCATCACATCGTACCCTCTGGCCGCGCTCACGAAGCCACTGGCTGGGGGGCGAAGTCTCCCTTCCGGAGGTGCAACCCAACACCTTTCCAAGGTGCTGGCACAAACTCGGCTAGGGCGGTGGGCCGGAACCTTTTTCTTCTTTTTACCTAGAGGATCAGCATCCCTGACGCATCAAGTCGGGACTACAAGGCCCAGCTGGCTCTGCCGCGGCCCCTTGGATGCTCTCCCCCGCGCCTGGGAGGGAGAGTGCGATGCCGACGCACACCAACCGGCTCCGTAGACCGCGCAGCTCTGGCTGCGGCCCATCCCGGGAGCCGCCCGGGCCCTGGCTCCCTCCCTCCTCCCCCAGCTGGGAGGCACGGGATCCTAATACAGCCTCCTGGGTTCACAGATGGAGAAACTGAAGTTCGGTCTCTGAGCACCCACTGCAGCGCACACCCGGCCATCCCCCGCCCTCGGGCTGAACGCGGTTCCAACAGAGTCCCAAAGCCTCCGCAGAAGACTCGAAGGGCTTCCCGCCGGCGCCTCGCCAGCCCTCGGCCCCTCGGACACAGGCGGCGGCGGGCGCGGGCCACCGGGACCTGGGCGCCAGGGCGGGGACCCCGCGGGAGCCGTGATGCAACTCGGCGCCCCGCTTGCGGGAGCAGCCCTCAGGCTGCCGCGCGCGCTTGTTTACCCCAGTGCCCGCCGAGGGGCGGGACCACACAGAGACACGCCCACCCCGCCCCGGCCCCGCCCACGCGTCCGGTCTCCTCCGGGTTCCCAGACCCCGCTCGGTGGCAGTGCCAAGGGTGACTTAGAACAGCTAAATAAACGGCGCTTGTGTGCCCATGAAGTTCCAAAGCAAGGTCCATCCCAACCTATTCGATCCGCCTGGCGCCTTAACTGCAGCGGTGCCAAGTCCCTGCGCCATTCCGCGTCTTCCTGGGTCTGTTTCCTCATCTGTGCCACGGGGAGCGAGATTTCTGAGACTGCTGTGACAGTCTCAGGTTCTAAGCATTGCGGGGAGCCCTATAATAGAGTTCCATAAATCTTCCTTGGGAAGAAATAGCCTTTCTCAGGGAACACTTTATAATTTTGTAGGCATCATGGAGTTTGCTTTTGGTGGGGGGTACTAGGGATTGAACACACAGGCATTAATTACACCCCAGCCCCATTTTTTTCTTTTGGTACTGGGGATTGAGCCCAGGAGCATTCTACCTCGGAGCTACACCCCCAGCTGATTTTTATTCTTTATTTTGAAACAGGGTCTAAGTTACCGAGGGCTAAACTAAGTACCTGAGGTTGGCTTCGAACCTGCAATCCTCCTGTCTTAGCCTCCCAAGTACTGTGCCACCACGCCCGGCCCCATATAACATTTTTTTTTTTTTTTTCGGGTTTGGGGATGGAACCTAGGGGCATTTGGCCTCCGAGCTACACCCCCTGCCCTATTTTTTTTTTTTTTTTTTGAAACAGGGTTTCACTAAGTTGCAGAGGGCCTCACTGAGTAGCTGAGGCTGTCTGCGAACTGCGATCCTCCACTGCGATCCTCCGGGCTCAGCCTCCCAAATGCTGGGATTACAAGCATGCGCCATCACGCCTGGTTTAAATCAATTTTTTTTCTTTTGGTGGTACTGGGTGTGGAACCCACAAGCTTTCTACCTCTGGGCTATACTCCCAGACCTATTTTATATTTTATTTGGAAACAGGATCTCACTAAGTTGCTGAGAGCCTCACTAAGTAGCTGAGGCTGGCTTCCAACCTGTGCGATCCTCCTGTCTCAGCCTCCCGAGCGCGGGCATTACAAGCGTGCGCCACCACGCCCGGCTCCCATATAACATTTTTAAAAATAAGAATTTATTATCTCCTTTCTCCCATCCTGCTTAGCCAATAGTTCTTTTCCCACCAAAAGCAGGTGCAGGCCCGCCAGTTATCGCTGCTGTGTGAGCCTTTTCTCTTAGCCCTCTTTGTTCATCCTCACAGGGACAGACAGGTCGGACATGACTGATCAAAATGTGTTACTTGGTTAGCAAGGTCAGGGGGCAGCATGGTAGAAGCCTGCTATGTTTAATTAATTTTTTGTGGTACTGGGATTGAACCCAGGGGCATTCCACCTCTGAGCTACACCCCCAGCCCTATCTTTTATTTTTTACTTTGAAATAGGGCCTCACTAAGTAGCTGAGGCTGGCCACGAATCTGTGACCCTCCTGTCTCAGCCTCCCAAGTACTGGGATTACAAGCGTGTGCCATCATGCTGTTGTGCTCAGGCCGATGTTGCAGGAATGGAGAGAGTGTACCAACCGAACTTGGAAGATCATTTTATTTAACCACAGAAAAAAAAACAGACTAGCCAGACTAGGGACCCAGTCGCAGTCCGGCACTCAATCCAGAGTTGTGACCCCGAGCTCAATTTACAAGGAGTGTTTAAAGGTGAAAGCCACCCACAGGTGGCTGAGGGTAGGGGGAGGAACAGACCATAAGAGTCTGACAAAATTGCAACTTTGACAAAACTCCAACATTTTTGGAGTGGGACTCAGTGTTCCAGGATGTAAGCAGGATGTTGGTCTATGCTTGTTATAGTTACTCTGCATTGATGTTACTTTAACCCCCTGAAAAACTCGGGAGCAGCATTAACAAAAGGTTCAAACTACTGAACAATTTTGGCTTGGCTCTTGTTGGGGCCTTACATTCCCCCCTGAAGTTATGAGCAGATTCAAACCATCGATTCAGGTTTGGGCCCCAGGGAGGGTGTTGTAAGTACAAGTATTTGCACAGCCGGGATTTTTTTGTTGAACAAAGTGAGCAAAGGCATTTAATACCAAGGGGTCCAGTGATGGCGCTTAGCGAGTGGTCAGCCATGGGGACCGGTTAATGATCCTGTGAAACCAGGATCCAGATTGCCAGATAACAGATTGCACATCAGCAGCAATAGACTGCAATCTAGAACTAAGGCCAATGAAAACGTACCAAGAACAGTAAGCTCCCAACATTAGACACAATCAGAAGTGGATCTAACACAAGTATTTTTGAGGTATCTAAGGAGGTACATATTACAGCATATTCTTAAGTTTTTCTTTTTCTTTTCTTTTTTTTTTTTTTTTTTGGTGGTGGTACTGGGGGTGGAACCCAGGGGCTTTCTACTTCCGGGCTATACTCCCAGACCTATTTTATATTTTATTTGGAAACAGGGTCTCATTAAGTTGCTGAGAGCCTCACTAAGTAGCTGAGGCTGGCTTTGAACCCATACGATCCTCCTGTCTCAGCCTCCCAAGTGCGGGGATTACAAGCGTGCGCCACCACGCCCGGCTAAGACTATCAATTTAAAAATGAAACACCTGTAGTCAGATGGGCCTTGGAAAGATGGATAATGGTCGTCAGTAGCTCTCCTAATCTACAAGACTAAACAGATGAACAGAATGCCTCTGGGTTCCGTCCCACAAAAATAAAATAAAATGTACATGGCCCAAGAAGAATGACACAAAGGGAAAACGAGAGGCGAGCTGGGGTAAGGCTGCTGGCTTTACTTCAATTTACCAACAGTTATTTCCCTGCCTCTAAGCAGTGCTGAGAGCCTGGCGGCAGTAGCCAGCTTGTGTGGTTGGTCCTCAGCCTGCTGTTGTACAGAAGGACCACCTTCCACGTCCTACCTGCCGTCTGAGCAGCCTTAAGGAGTCTTTATTTCTGCTCATGAGAATCTCCAGCAATGACTCCATCTTATTACTGTACTCATCCCGTATTTAAACAGAGTAGGACCATTCTTACATCCTCATCAAAAGACCACATAATATCCTCTTGCTGAGAGGTGTACAATTCATTTTGCTGTAAAGAGAAATTCTCTGAGTGTACATTTACAACATTTTCTGGTTCTGAAACATTAAGCATCCTGTTCAACAATATTTTTCTCCAATACTTAGCTTTATAGCAATATGTAAAGATCTATGTATTATTGCATATTTGGGCTAAAAACCTAACAGCTTTTTCCAAAAAGACCAAAACCCAACTAAAACCTTTAGAATGTACTCTGTAGAGCCTGAAATATCTAATATGACTGTACTTTAAAGTCCTAAAGAGTCTTTTGTTGCTTTATAAGCATACGTGAAATTCAGGCTTTGGATAAAGCGCGAAGGGAGTGGGGGTTTCCAGGAGGCAACACACACGGCAGCCTCCACGCCAACCATCCTCCGCTTCCTACCTCCGCCTCCCTCGCTGCTCGCAGTGTCAGCATGCGGTATCAGTAACAGTGTCACAGAACGTGTGGCCTCTGGAGTTCAGAGATATCCCAGTTTCAAGGCCAGCTTCACCACAAGGGGATGTCTTGTGTGCTTGGCAAAATAGTCACAATTCTCTGAGGGCTTCAGTTTCCTCATTTTGGAAACAAGAACAGTTTTTTCTTTGTCACAAATTTATTCCAAAGATTAAACTGGATAATATAAGTAAAGCATCTGGCATGCTCACTAAAAAACAAGGCAGATAATGTGCTTTAGTAGCTATGTGGAGGCAAATCCCTTTAGAGAGGAGTAACCCCCCCTCCCCAACACAATCAATCAAGTCCAACCTCCAGATAAGGGTGCAGTAAGACTGCTACAACTCATGGCGGATATTTAGTCACAAATGTTAGAACTTGGCCATGTTGTCGGATCTCGGAATGAGAACTCCATAGATATAAACTGCCATTAAGAACTTTTTATGGGCAGTAGTTTCTAAACTCCTCTAGATTCTCACATGTAAAACAATAATCTCATACAAACATCCGAGTCCAGTATACGCCAGAGCTTAGCAGCATAAGGTTACTTGCTGACCTTAGACCCAGCCCAAAGGGTCCAGGGGAAATATTTTTTAAGTATTTTTCAGGAGGACGAGACAGAGACAGCCTGTTGCCCCCCCTGCCCAGAGAAGAGGACCAGAGGAAAGGACCAGGTCACCAACTCCTCCCAACCCGCTCTCCAAACAGCCTAACACCTTAATCATACAATGGTCACCCACCAGATAGTACAACACAGGGTGAGCCAGGGTGCACACCAGATTAAGCAGGAGCATACGAGTTGGTGCCCCCAAGGTCTACCATGGGAGGGAAAGTGTTGGAGGGTGCTTATCTGACATTGTCCTGGTCCGAGTTAGCACATTGGCATCTGGGTCCCAGCATGCATGCCACCGTTGGTCATCAGCTTCTGGTGTGGGTTATAGGTGAGAGCCACAGTCGGACTCCAGCTAGTTCAACTGCTGAGAAGTGAAAGGTGGGCCACTGTCTGAGCCTCCCTCAGTTGTCAGCAGTCCTTGTTTTATTTTTTTACTTTTTTATTTGGTGGTACTGGGGATGGAACCCAGGGGCTTTTCTACTTCCGGGCTATACTCCCAGACCTATTTTATATTTTATTTGGAAACAGGGTCTCACTAAGTTGCTGTTGCTGAGAGCCTCACACTAAGTATCTAAGGCTGGCTTTGAACCTGTGCAATCCTCCTGTCTCAGCCTCCCAAGCGCTGGGATTACAAGCGTGCGGCACCACGCCCGGCTCAGTCGTTGTTTTTGATAGATGGCGCCGTGAACATGAGCTGTGGCAAAGGCGTGAGTTGCTCAGTCACAATGGCTGCGCCTGCCCTCTTCTCTCCGTCCTGTAGGAAACTGCTACCATCCGTGAACAGAGTCAGGTCTGGGTCCGGCCATGGACAGTCAGGTCGGGCCTCATCCCTTGGACCTGCTGAAGAACCTTGACACAGTTATGGATGACTTCCAAGTCCGGGTTTGGCAATAGGGTTAGGACAGAAAGTGACTCTAGGCGGGTTAAGTAAGTGGCTGTCCCAAGGTCAGCTTATTAGTATCCTTTACCAGGAGTGCTGTCGCAGCAATGATTCACAGGCATGCCGTCCATCCTGCTGCCACCGGATCAAGTTTTTTTTTTTTAGGCTACAGGTTGCTCCCAAGGTCCAAACTATTGAGTTAGTCCCTTTGGAGATGTCTGGGAGGGCCAAGGCTGGCACTTTTAATGCATTGAAAGGCCTGTTTCTGCTCCTCCGTCTAGGTGAAGATTTCCTCTGTGCCTCTTGTGCCCTCATATAAGGGTCGGACTAGCTGAGCAAAACCCAGTATCCAGAGTCTGCAAACTCCTGCGGAGCCCAAGAATTCCCTCAGCCCTCTCCAGCTAGTTGGGGAGGGTATACTGAGGATAGTTTGTTTTCTGGTAGACAACAGCCAGCTCTTCCCATTCTGAAGGATGTAGCCCAGGTAAGTCACATACTCACCCAGGTCTCAGTGTAGGGCCTCGTCCTTGAGGCAGTCTGGTCCAAGTCAACTGTCCATGGAAGCCTGCCTCCAGGTCCTGCCACTTGGAGGTGAAGAGAGCCTGGCTTTCTCTTTCCAGAGGAATGCTCTAAAGCCATTAATCTACCCTGTACAATCTGACTAACTTTAGACAAATTTGTAGGCGCTTTAAGACTGCCCAGAGATGCCCCCCCCCCCCCCGAGTAGAAGCTGACAATAGACCTTTAGCGCCTCCTCACCTTCAGTTGTGTTATAATACCACTGGGGCTGGGAGGATGGGAAGGCCTGCTTGGTTTGGATAGGGTCCCCCGTATACCTCCTGTGTTCCCCAAGAACCTGCTTTCTTGTTTCCCTCTTGAAGCGGTCTCTCTCCTCTGTAGTAATAGGGTTTTTACCATAAACACTCTATCTGGGGAGAAATGTGAGGCAAAGGGGACTTAAGCCACTTGGGCAGCTCACTTGTTTTAAAGCCACGATATAGGGAACCTGATCAGGATGTCTGGGGTGGCCAAAGATCATGGGTCCTGAAAATGAGATGGGGGTCAAAGAGCCCTCAGGAGGCCAACCTGTACCAAAAGTGGGCCATTCCTGAGAACAGTATTTACAAAAGTTTTTAAGGCTCACAGTGTGAATCAATAGGTGACAAAGATAGATGAGACTGAGACTTGCTAATAATATCAGCCAGGAAAAAATAATGAATAGACAGAGAAGGAATGACATTGACAATGAACAGACAGAGAAGGAGTATCGGCCAAGGGAAAAAAAAAAAAAAGAATGCTGTGCACAGGGACTCCTGCAGGAGGGTCCTGACCAGATCCAAAGGGCTGTACATGAACAGCCCAGTGGCCAGTGGTGGAGTCAGAGCATCCTTCTGACTCCCCAGCTCAGAGACCAATAGCGCATCTGCCTGTTCTCTAATGAGCCCCAGATTGTCCGGACTTCAGAAAACTGATGGTAAGACCAAAAAAAAAAAAAAAAAAAAAAACAACAACAACAACAAAAAAAAAACGGGCATGGTGGCTCACGCTTGAAATCCCAGTATTCGGGAGGCTAAGACTGAAGGATCGCAGTTTGCGAAAAGCCTCAGCTAGTTAGTGAGGCTCTCTGCAACTTAGTGAGACCCTGTTTCAAAATAAAGAATAAAAAATAGGGCAAGGGGTGTAGCTCAGAGGTGAAATGCCCCTGGACCTGCAAAAAAAAAAAAAAAAAAAAAAAAGAATGATACTCACGGAGCGCTCCCAGGTAAACTGATTCCAAGCCAGGGGCTCTTCCTCCAATCCTGGACGAGCCCCCAAAATGTGGTTCCCAAGCCAAAGTCGCAGGAATGAAGAAAGTGCACCAACCGAACTTGGAAAATCATTTTATTTAACCACGGAGACAAACTAGTCAAGCTAGGGATGCAGTCCAGCACTCAGTCCAGAGTTACAACCCCACGCTCAACTTACAAGGAATTTTTTTTGTTTTATTATTATTATTATTATTATTATTATTATTATTATTATTATTTGGTGGTACTGGGGTTCCTGGAAGCCCTTCTACCTCCGAGGTACACTCCCAGACCTATTTTTACATTTTTATTTGGAAACAGGGTCTCCTAAGCCAGCGCGCATGGCTGGCTCCGAACCTGGGCGATCCTCCTGTCTCCGCCTCCCAAGCGCGGGGATTACAAGCGTGCAACACCACGCCCGGCTACAAGGAGTGTTTAAAGGTGAAAGCTACCCACAGGTGGCTGAGGGTAGGGGGAGGAACAGACAGTAAAAGTCTGACAAAATTGCAACTTTGACAAAACTCCAACATTTTGGAGTGGGGTTCAGTGTTCCAGGATGTAAGCAGGATGTTGGTCTATGCTTGCTACTTTTCATACTCTCTACTGATGTTAGTGGGGCTCAGTGTGCCAGGGTGTTGACCAGAGGGTAAGCAGGATGTTGGTCTATGCTTGTTATAGTTACTCTCTATTGATGTTACTTTAACCCCCTGAAAAACTCAGGAGGAGCATTAACAAAAGGTTCAAACTACTGAACAATTTTGGCTTGGCTCTTGTTAGGGCCTTACAATGCCTGGCTTTATATTTTTGTTTTAATTTTATTCTTAAAGCATGTATTAGCCGAGTGTGGTGGCGCACACCTGTAATCCCAGCATTCGGGAGGCGGAGACTAGAGGATCGAGGTTTGCGGACAGCCTCAGCTACTTAGTGAGGCCTTCCATAATTTAGTGAGTCCCTGTTTCAAAATAGAGAATAAACTGGGCGTGGTGCCACATGCTTGTAATCCCCGCGCTTGGGAGGCAGAGACAGGAGGATTGCACAGGTTCAAAGCCAGCCTCTCTGGCTTAAGAGACCCTGTTTCCAAATAAAAAAGTGTAAAATAGGTCTGGGAGTGTAGCCTGGAGGTAGAAGGGTTTTCAGGAACCCCAGTACCACCAAAAAAAAAAATAAATAAAAAAAAGAGAGAGAGAATAAAAAAATAGGTAGCCGGGCATGGTGGCACACACTTGTAATCTCAGCATTTGGGAGGCTGAGACCGGAGGATCACAGTTCTCAGACAGCCTCAGCTACTTAGTGAGGCCCTTTGCAACTCAGTGAGACCTGGTTTCAAAATAAAAAGATTAAAGAACAGCGTAAGGGGTGTACCTCAGAGGTCGAATGCCCCTGGGTTCCATACCCATACCCACACCCACACCCACAAAAAAAAAATAGATGTAGCTTGGAGGTCAATGCTCCTGGGTTCCATCCCCAGATCCAGGAAAAAAAAAAAAAAAAAAAAAAAAAGGCATGTATTGTCTACCTGTGTCCTTGGTGAGTTCTCAGCTTCTCCTTATCTCTGTCTGCTAGAAGTTACTTACTTTGTTGAAAACTTGTTTTATAATAAAGAAAAGAAAGACACAGGAACACAGTCTTTTAAAGTATGGAGGTTTGGCGGCTATAATAATTTTGTGTTATTAATAATTAATACTGGGTTAATATAGCTTACTTTTTTTTTTGCGGTACCTAGGATTGAACCCAGGGGCATTCTACCTCTGAGCTACACTCTCCAGCCCTATTTTTTATTTCTTATTTTGAAATAGGTTCTCATTAAGTTGCAGAAGACCTCGCTTAAGTAGAAAACTGTGATCCTCCTGTCTCGGCCTCCCAAGTACTGGATTACAAGCATGTGCCACCACATCCAGTTTATAGCTTGCTTTTTCATCTTTTAACTTTAGTCTAACTGTTTAGTCTAACTGTTGTGAGAGTCTATATAATTCTTTTTCTAAGTGTAGGTGTCTGTGTTTTAACAGTCAGTGTTCAACTGGGCTAACAAGCCATCTTTTAGCTAACCAAGGTCAACCTTGGCTGTAGCTCTTGGCTGACAGCTTATAGACAGAGAAAAGGGTTTTATTATTCTGCCTTATGAAAGCTTGTTGTTATTAGCAATTAATACTGCCCTTTTTAGCAATCAATACAGGCTCAATCCTCATCATAAATTGTTGAGGGTCTTTTTCAATTGCTGAGGCTGGCCTGGAACCTACAATCCTTAATCTCAGCCTCCCATGCACTGAGATAACAGGTATGCCTGTGCCACCACACTCAGCTGGAGTTTTAATTTTCCTTTTTTTTTTTGTATTAGGGCATTCTACATCTGAGCCACACCCCTAGGCCCCTCCATCCCCTACCTTTTATTATTTTATTTTTTATTTTTTTGGTGGTACTAGGGGTGGAACCCAGAGGCTTTCTACCTCTGGGCTATACTCCCAGACCTATTTTATATTTTATTTGGAAACAGGGTCTCACTAAGTTGCTGAGAGCCTCACTAAGTAGCTGAGGCTGGCTTCGAACCTGTGTGATCCTCCTGTCTCAGCCTCCCAAGCGCTGGGATTACAAGTGTGCGCCACCACGCCCAGCTCATCCCCTACCTTTTTTTAAAAACTGGATCTTGCTGAGTTGCTGAGCGTCTTACTAAATTGCTGAGGCAAGCCTCAAACATTTGATCCTCCTGTCTCAGCCTCCCAAGGACTGGGATTACAGTTGTGCGTGCCACCATGCCCAGCTTGGAGTTTACCTATGATGGGGAGAAATTTACCCTAGAGAACTGAAGGGCATTCCTAGGTTCTGGCTTGCTGCAGCTGGCCTCCTAGCAACAGCAGCTCTTCCCAGCCCAGGGCCCTTCCGTCCTGGCGCCCAGGTCCTGCTCACTGGAGGTGTTGAGATACTGCTGACATTCACAACACTCACCCTCCTGAGCTCTGGGACCAGACCCAGGCCTCTTTTTTTTTTCTTTCTTCAATACTGGGGATGGACCCCAGGTGCATTCTACCTCCAAGTTACACCCCCAGACCTATATTCTATTCTTTATTTTGAAACAGGTTCTCACTGAGTTGCAAAGGGCCTCACTAAGTAGCTGAGGCTGTCTGCAAACCGTGATCCTCCTGTCTCAGCCTCCTAAATGCTGGGATGACAAGCGTGCGCCACCACGCCCAGCTAGACCCAGTCCTCTTGCCCCCAGGGGAGACCAAAAACAAGCCGGCCAGTGTCTAGGTGTCCGTGGGTCGGGCTCCCGGAGCCCAACCTGGGCAACACTGAGAGGCCCCAGAGCTCTAGAGTTTTCTCATCTATATCCCGACCAGAAAAGTAAGGAGGCAGGCAGGCTGAATGCAGGTGAGGGAGCCCAGGCTCGGAGATAGCAGGGGAGCCCCAGGTCACCTTGCAGTTGGTGGCAGCAGCCACCAAGACCCAGACTCCTACTTCCCCGTCTTTCAGGCATCCTGAGTGGGTGAAAGCCCAGTGAGCTGGAGCTCCACTCCGGGAGGGCTTCCGGGAGAAGGGCCAGACCTGAGCAAAAGCAGGTAGTATTTGTAGGCACCTTTTGGAGAGGTGTAGCTTCAGAAGGGCTCTCTGAGCTGGGAGGCAAGAAGAGAGGGGGAGGTTCCCCCCGGGAAGGGACCAGCCAGGGGGCTGTGGGAAGCAAGGGTGCGGGATGTGTGGGTGGAGGGATGGGTCTGGGGCCTGTCAGGGAGCAGCAGCTTCTTCCAGGCCAGCCAGGGTCAAGGCAGCTGACCAGGCGAGGCACCGGGGACGATGGTATTGAGTCAGGATTTCCAGGAGCCGTGGTTTAGGGGCGGGTGGTCTTCCCTGTGGGGGCCTCTGTTTCCTCTTCCTCAAAATGGGGGCTCCGCAAAATGAGGATCAGCTCTCTGTTCTGCCCATAAATGAGAAGATGCTCTGTAGCTTTTCATGGCCTTTACCGGCGTGAGTTGACGAATGTCTCATGTGCCAACGAGACAGAGGCCGGGGCAGGAAGCCCCCTCCACGGGCCTTCTCTCTCCCCTGCTTCCCGTATGCACTTCCTCCCCGCAACCCTGCCAGCACGTCTGGGAGGCCCCTGGGCTTGGTAAATATTCATGCCTCTGATGTAGTTGGTAGCCTCTGGAATGTTCCGTTCACAGCCTCAGGCTGTGAAGATTCTGGAAGAAGACAAACGATCAAGGTTGGCATGTCTGGGTCCCCCCTTTGGCTCCCTCCTTCCTCCTACTCCTGAGCCCCTGTCTGTTCCTGAAGCTCAGAGCCCTGGGCTGGGCACTGTGCAAGACGGGGATGTGTGGCTCCAAAGGGCCCCTTCTCTCAGTGTGAAGAGTTGGGACCACGGGGCCAAAGGGCAGCTCAGTAGGTCGTGGACAGGTGGTCTGGGCAAGCAAGGGTGGCGACTTGCTTCTGCACCCATGAAATGGCAGCAAAATGGTTTGGATCAGCGCCTGGCACTTTGGAAGCCTTTTTCCCCTTAGCTTCCCTTCCACTGTTCCTGCACTGTCCTCCTAGATGTTTGGGCCTGCCCAATTTAATCAATAAAAACATCAAAGGTAACAAGGGTTCAAATATTTATTGAGCGCTCTGTGCAATGGTGTGCTGGTAAATGTTTAACAATCAGCTCTAAAAGAGTTCTGTTTTGCAACATTTGTCCAATTTTTGTGCCGTCAATACTCTCACCATGGCCATTTGTAGCTGCCAACATGACATCACTAAATTTGGAGCTAGGAGCCAGCAGTTGCGGGCCAGCCCAGAACATCACTGCATGCAGGATTAGCTTTATAATTTGTAGGACCCAAGCCTGGTATGGTGGCCCTAGTAGTTCGGAGGCTGAGAGGAGAACTGCAAGTTTAAGGCCAGCCCCAGCAATTTATCCAGACACTCAGCAGTTTAGTGAGGCCCTGTTTCAAAAGAAAACATGGGTGTGGTGATACACGCCTGACATCCCAATATTTGGGAGGCCAAGACAGGAGCATGACAGGTTCAAGGCCAGCCTCAGCAATTCAGCAAGACCCTCATAACCCAAAGAGACCCTGTTTCAAAATAAAAACTAAAAAAAGGGCTGAGGGTGTAGCTTAGAAGTAGAATGCCCCTGAATTCAATCTCCAGTACCAAATAAATAAAATAAAACAAAAAGGTCCGGGGGTATAGCTCAGGGGTAGAATGACCCTGAATTCAATCTCTAGTGCCAATAATAATATTTGCAGGGCCTAGTACAAAAATAAATCGCCGGGTCCCTTGTTCAAAATGCAGGAGATGCTGGTTGTGTTGGTACACAACCATAATCTCAGTACTTGGGAGGCTGAGACAGGAGAAGTTCAGGCTTCAGCAATTTAGTGAGGCCCTTAGCAAATTAAAAATAACTTCTTTCTTTCTTTCATTCTGTCTTTCTCTTCTTTCTTTTTTCTTTTTTGTGGTACTGGGGATTAAACCAAGAGGCATTCTAGCACCGAGCTTCACCTCCAGCATTATTTTATTTATTTATTTATTTATTTATTTATTTATTTATTTATTTATTTACTTATTTTTTTTTGTGGTACTGGGGATGGAACCCAGGGGTATTCTACCTCTGAGCTGTACCCCCAGCCCTATTTTTTATTCTTTTTTTTGTGTGTGGGTCTGGGGATGGAATCCAGGGGCATTTAACCTCCGATCTATACCCTCTGTCTCATTTTTTATTCTTTATTTTGAAACAGGGTCTCACTAAGTTATGAAGGACTCTCTAAGTTGCTGAGGCTGTCCGCGAACTACGATCCTCCAAACTCAGCCTCCCGAATGCTGGAATTACAAGTGTGCGATACCACCAGCTTTATCTTTTGTTTTTAAATGTGTAAAAGATATGCATATATTTGAAGCCAGCCTCAGCTACTTAGTGAGGCTCTCAGCAACTTAGTGAGACCCTGTTTTACTTATTTCCAAATAAAATATAAAATAAGGCTTGGGGTATAGCCTGGAGGTAGAAGACCCCTGGGTTCCATCCCCAGTATCACATACAGATAAAAAGATATGCATATATACATATACATATAGTAGCTATATATGTGTGTATATATATGTACTCTGTGTGTGAGAGAGAGATAGATGATAGATAGATAGATAGATGGATGATACTGGGAATTGAGCCTAAGGGAATTCTGCCTCTGAGCTATACCTTCAGCCCTATTTTTTTATTTTTACTTTTATTTTATATTAATTAATTTATTTATTGTACTGGGGATGAAACCCAGAGGCATTCTACCTCTGAGCTACACCACCAGTTCTATTATTTATTTATTTATTTATTTATTTATTTATTTATTTATTTATTTATTTATTTATTTAATTTACTTAGGTACTGGGAAAGCCTGGCATGGTGGTACACGCTTGTAATCCCTGTGCTTGGGAGGTTGAGACTGGAGGGTCCCGCAGGTTGGAAGCCAGCCTCAGCTACTTAGCGAGGATCTCAGCAACTTAGTGAGACCCTGTTTCCAAATAAAGTATAAAATAGGTCTGGGAGTATAGCCCAGAGGGAGAAAGCCCCTGAGTTCCACGCCCAGTACCACACACACAAAAAAATCTATGTGGGTACTGGGGATGTAACCCAGAGCTATTGTGCCACTGAGTTACACCCCCATTCTATTTTCTTTTTTCATTTTGAAACAAGGTCTCACTAAGTTGCTGAGGCTGGCCACAAACCTGTGATCCTTCAGTCTCAGCCTTCTAAGTACTGGGATAACAAGCGTGCAGTGAGCCACCAAGCCTGGTTTATTTTTATTTGGAAACAGGATCTCGCTAGGTTGATTGATGAGAGTCTCACCACTTGCTGAGGCTGACTGCAAACCTGTGATCCTCCTGTCTCAGCCTCCCAAGTACTGGGATTACAGGTGTGTGTCACCACACCCAGCTAAAGATACTTTTTTCAAATACCCAATCCATTGCTCATATGCACAGCATAT
Source organism: Muscardinus avellanarius (assembly GCF_963383645.1). Lineage (NCBI taxonomy): Eukaryota > Metazoa > Chordata > Mammalia > Rodentia > Gliridae > Muscardinus > Muscardinus avellanarius. Next base: position 139,865,495 of record NC_137788.1, on the reverse strand, counting down.
AATCAGTCCCATTCATTGGTCTCTAGGGCACTCTCACTGTAAAAGTTTTCTCCGTGCTCATGTTTGTCCTGGCGTTTGAAGCCAAATATTGACCCAGTTTTAGCAAACTTAGAGGAGCAGCTTTTTGGCTTGAAAAACATTTCCACTTATCAAGAGTTGTTTGTTTTCTTGAAGGGAATGACCCTGATGCCCCACGCATCAACTTCCTGATAAGAAAATTTTGGAAGGGATTCTTCTCACACCATGCTGATCCCGGGCCAAGATGGTTTGGGTTAATATTTCAGAGGCTTTGGGCCAGCAGCTGGCAACAACGTGTGGACAAAGGACACGAGGACCTACAGTCTATTGACCTAAGCCCAGCTCCACTCTGTGTGTTCCTACGCTCTGTCCAGATGGTTACCCCACTACTGGGAGCCCAGACTCCGCCCAGGGCTGGCTTTGCTGCTGAAGGAGGGGGCTCACTGTTTCAGGTGAGGGCTCCCATGTGTACAAACCCATCCAGATAGTGATGTAGGGTAGAAGGAAGAAGTAGGTAGAAAGGAGACAGACAGAAAGAAAAAGTAAAAATATAACTTTAATATAAGAACCTGGAGCTGAAGTGCTTCAGCCTCTAGTCCACAAACCCGTTCTCTTTCCCAGGCCTGACTCTACCATAAATTCTTGGGAAACCTGTAGATCCTAGAGTTAACAATATTTCCGAGAAAACCTATAATTTAGGATATCCCAGCTTATCCACCAATCAGCTAATGAGGACCCCAATCAACTCAAGATCATCCACCCTAAGGCTGACCAGATACCAGACCATCAGGAAGCGCCTCGGGACTACTGGACTGAGATCATTCACCCTAAGGCTGCCAGGCCACCTGCCCCCCATAAACCGCCTCGGGACTACCAGACTGAGCTCATCCTCGCATACCTTCTCTACCCCACCCCTCACGAAAGTCCCCTATGAGAAGAGAACTCTGAACTCCTCAAAATGCCTTCCTCATCTTGAGGGGCCCGCATTCTCTCTCTCTTTTTTTATATCATAAGTATTCATTTTATTTTTATTTTTATTTTTTAAATTTTTTATTGGTGCACTGTATTCATACATCATAGTGGGATACAGAAAACTTTTGTAGACATACATGCACACATCACCCAGTCAGCCCCCACCCGATCCCCACCCCATTCCCTCCCCATCCCTCCTTCCCATGCTTGGCTTAGTGGTTGACATCTAGTATTATAGAAATTTATCCAAAATTAAAAATGATAATCTCACATAACAGTTTCATTTGTCTGATACCAAGCTTTTGATAACTTAAAGATAACATTTCGATATTTCTTTTTCCTTTCTTTCTTACCAGAGAATATTTTTTTCTTTTTTTTTTTTTAGGTGAAACTATCATATATTTATATATTTATTTTTCAGGAAAAAATCTATCCTAATATGGAATATGGACTCCAGATACCCAAAACGATCTCAAAAAAGAACAAAGCTAGAAGGTATATATTTTCTAATTTCAAACCATATAAAGCTACAATAATTGAAACAGTGTAGTACTGTTCTAAAGGCAGATATATAAACCATTGGAGTTAAATAAAAGCCTAGAGATACATTCTTCCATATATAGTCAAGTTATTTTTGACAAGGTTTCCATGAACATTTGGTGGAGGAAATAATAATCTTTTAACTAAATATTGTTGAAAAATAATAATTACATGAAAAAGAATAAAATTGGACCCTTACCTAATCCCATATACAAATATTAACTCAAAATAGATAAAAGACCTAAATATAAATCTTAATACTATAAACTTTTAGAAGAAAATCTGGGTCATAAAACCTCACAACATTGAAGTTGGCAGTGATTTCTTGGATATGATTTCAATGGCACAGGCAACAGAAGGGTATACAAACTCCCTAAAAAATAAAATATTGTATATCCAAAGACAATGTAAACAGAGTTAAAAGTTACTGATAGAATGGGATAAAATATTTCCAAATGCTATATCTGAAGGTATATTAATATTCCAACTAGAAATCCTAAAAATTAACAATAAAAGCAAACAATACAATTTAGAGATAGGTATAAAACTAACATAAATAATGAATCTCCACAGATAACTAATTTTATTTGTCTGTTGGATGGAAAATCTTGTTTCTCTGGTTCAGGTGTGTGTTACCTATTTCTTCTTTGTAGTTAATCTCTTTGAGTATTTTCTCTAGTGCTGGTTTTGAAGACATAAATTCCTTCAGTTTCTGTTTGTCATGGAAGCTTCTTATTTTTCCATCTAATTTGATAGATAGTTTTGCTGGGTAGGAAATTTTTGGCTGGAAGTTGTTTTCTTTCAGAGTTTGGAATATGTTACTCCAAGCCCTTCTGGCTCTCATGACTTGGTTAGGGAAGTCTGGAGTGATTCTAATTGGTTTGCCTCTGAATGTCACTTGGCCCTTTGTTTTTGTTTTGCCTTTAAGATTCTCTGCTTGGCTTCCACATTGGTCATTTTGACAATTATGTGGCGTGGGGATCCTCTTCTCTGATTCTGTCTAAAGGGAGTTCTATAAGTTTCCTGGACCTGTGTATTGACTTCTTGCTCTATGTTTGGAAAATTTTCTGCTATTACTTCCTTGAAGAGATTGTTGATCCCTTTGGTTTCACCTTCTTTTCCCTCCTCTATTCCAATTATTCTTAGGTTAGCTCTCTTAAAATGGGCCCATATTTCTTCAATGTCAGATTCCTGCTATCGGATATTTTTTTCTAGATTAGAAACTATGCGTTCATTTTTGGATTGATCATCTTCTAAGAGCGAGATTCTTTTCTCCATGTGGTCTAATCGGTTGTTTGTACTTTGAATTGAGGCCTTTACTTCATTAATTGCATCCTTTATCTCTTTTTGGCTCTCTCTGAATTCTTTTAGAAACACCTCTATTATTTCTAAAGTTATTTTCCTGATTTGATCTTCTAGAAATCTCTGAATTTCTGTTTTATCAGGTTCTGATGTTGTGGGATTGTGGGCATTCATTGCTCCATTGTTATTCCTCTTTCCCATTATTTCGGGGGTTTGTGCCTTCTCTGGGTTCTTCCCTTGGGTCACTACAACTTCACTTAAGGTGCTCTGGATCTCGAGTCTGTGGTATCTCAGTCCCACTACTCCTTTACTGGGTTGTATCGCAAAGTCTCAGACCCAGGGAGTCAATAGAGGCTGCTTTAGACCATGGTGCATGCCAGGTTGCGCGTTCTCTTCTGGTGTGATATCTCTGCCACTGCCACTCCCCCACTGGGTCAAGTCCCTGGGAGTCAGTACTGGGATTTCTCCTCTGGGGCCTGCAATTTGACTCACTGTTGTTGAATACGCAGATGGAGCTGTAGTGGACTCGGTGAATTCGCTGCTGCTGCTGCTGCCGCCGCTGGTGGCAATATGGCGCCGCTGTCACGCCCTCGGCCGTGAGGCTGGCGTATTTCTTCTCTGTTTTTTAACTCTGCTCTGAGTCCCTGCAGCGTGTGCTGAGTCCAGCCACTGGGAGCTTTAGATGCTCCCTGCGCCGAAAAATCTGCCAAATCCCGCCGGGCTCTTCCGCAGCGGCTCACCTCGGCTCACTGTCCGCCGCTTCTCTCTGGATCCTGGTGGGCTGTTGAGTGCATTGGTCTGTAGCCGTAGCCGTCTGGTGAGCCGCCGCTGCCGCTGGCAGTAAGGCGCTGCTGTCATGTCCTCGGCCGTGAGGCCGGCGTATCTCCTCTGTGGCTCTGAGCTCTTTTATGAGACCCCCTCCTTTCTGGGGCTGGTGATTTTTTTGTTTCTCTGGTGATGGTGTTTTCTGGCTATGAAAGGCGCCGATTTTGTGGTAATAGAGATTGGTTGTTAGAGGGGCTCTTAAGCCCCACTTTTCTCGGTCGCCATCTTCCCGGAAGTCTCTCCCGCATTCTCTCTTGAATGTGTATTTCCTCCCCTTTTCCCCAATAAACCTCTGTCCATGTCTCTAACTGGCGTGTGCTGAAATTGTTTTCCATCATGTTAGCCAAGGACCCTGCAGATCCCGAGTTCCTGAGCCAAGAACTCACCCCAACAATAGGAAGCTGCCCTGAAGGTTAGTGCACACCTGTCATCCCAGTACTCAGGAGGCTGAGACAGGAGGATCACAAGCTCGAGGCCTGCCTCAGCAACTTAACAAGACCCTGTTTCAAAATAAAGAAATAAAAGGGCTGAGAGTAGCCATGTATGGTGGTGGTGATGAGGTAGAAAAAAAATAAAATTTTAGGCAGAAAGGAGATACAGTGGGAAAGAAATAAAAATTATGGTTTTAAAATCTGAACTCTTCAGTTTAATAGAGCTTGGTTATTCTTTAAAGAGCCAGGCCCATACTTTTATTCTTTATTTTTTATGTGGTACTGGAAATGGAACCCAGGGGCTTTCTACCCTTGGGCTACATTCCCAGACCTATTTTTTAATATTTTATTTGGAAACAGGGTCTCACTAAGTTGCTGAGAACCTCACTAAGTAGCTGAGGCCGGCTTCAAAACTGTGCAATCCTTCTGTCTCAGCCTCCCAAGTGCTAGGAATACAAGCCCCTGGTTTAGGCCCATACTTTTAAATCATAATGAGCTGGTTCAGGAAATTCCTGAGGCGATTAAACCTGAGAGAACTTAACCTTTTGTCAAAGTTCCTGCACCTCTAGGAAGATCCCCAGAAAAGTCACACCTTTTGTTAAAGAGCCTCAGTACCCTGGCAACCCCAACTTCCTGTCTCTGCTTCCCAGGAGTTCTGTCCCCAAATGAATTCCCAACTTTTGTGAACCAGAAAGCTTCAAAGAGAAGAGGCCACCATCTCACATGTCCTGACCACACCCTCTCTAGTGAGCCCTATAAGAAAGTATAGCTCTTAGGAGCTCTTGGTCATTTTGGGGCAGCTCGAGGACACTCTGGGCAGTGTTTTGCAGCTCTTGTCCCTCTTCCCACAGCCATTCTCCTGCTTTTTAAAATGGCTCAAAGTTTCCCCTGAGTGTGTGTGTGTGTGTGTGTGTGTGTGTGTGTGTGTGTGTTGGTGGTACTGGGGATGGAACCTTTCTACCTCCGGGCTACACTCCCAGACCTATTTTATACTTTTATTTGGAAACAGGGTCTCTTAAGCCAGGGAGGCTGGCTTTGAACCTGCGCGATCCTCCTGTCTCTGCCTCCCAAGCATGGGGATTACAAGCGTGTGCTACCATGCCCGGCCTGAATGTGTTTTTTTACTTTATTGAATTAAAACCACTGCCTTTATCTCTGACTGGCACATGTTGAAATTGTTTTTGCCACACAAGCCAAGAACCCACAGAAGTTATCCTGCTGACCCATGATAGTGACACCTGTGATCTCAGTATTTGGGAGCTGAAACAGGAGGATCACAGGCTTGAGGCCAGCCTTAGCAATGTAGTGAGACTCTCAGCAACCTGGGGAGACCCTGTTTCAAAATAAAAAAATAAATAAGGCTGGGGTATAGCTTAGAGGTTATAATGTCCCTGGGTTCAATCCCCAGTAAAACACACACACACACACACACACACACCCCAAAACAAAAAAACAGCAATTACAAAATTGAGAGGTAGTGGTGGAGAACCCTTGGCTGAAATATGTGCTGGTGCAACAGACACAAACCACGTTATAACGTGGATAAAAGCCATGTCATGATGAAATGCTGGGTGTATCCTCACATGCCCTTCAATTGATTTCCTCACAGACATCCGGACCATAGGCAACCTAGGATGATGGCCTTCCACATCAGATCTGGGCCGGCCTGCCTGCCTTCTTTCCTTCCTTCCTTCCTTCCTTCCTTCCTTCCTTCCTTCCTTCCCTCCTTCCTTCCTTCCTTCCTTCCTTCCTTCCTTCCTTTCTTCCTTTCTTCCTTCTTTTTTGTGCTGCTCAGGACTGGGCATTCTACTTCTTTTTTTTTCCTTTTTTCTTTCTTTCTTTTTTTTTTTTTTGCAGTATTGGGGATGGATCCCAGGGGCATTTTACCTCCGAGTTACACCCCCAGCCCTATTTTTGTATTCTTTATTTTGAAACAAGGTCTCACTAAGTCACAAAGGGCCTCACTAAGTAGCTGAGGCTGTCCAAAAACTGTGATCCTCCTGTTTCAGCCTTCCAAATGCTGGGATTACAAGCATGCGCCACCATACCCGGCCCTATTTATTTATTTGGAAACAGGCAGCCCTATTTATTTATTTATTCATTCATTTGTTCATTCAGAAACAGGGCTTCATTAAGTTGCTGAGGCTGGCTGCGAGCCTGCCATCCTCCTGCCTCAGCTTCCCCAGTACTGGGATGGCAGGCGTGCTCAGCTCTGTTTGAAGCTCTCTTCATGACACTTGGAACCTCCTGCCAGAGACATGCCTGTTATGTCAGGGTGCATGCAACCCATGTACCATGGAGTAAAGAAGTTCAGAGTGCTTAGATTCTATGGTGGGGACCTGCTGTGGTCTGAATGTTGTGTCTCTCTTCCCAAAAAATTCCTATATTAGCCAGGCGTGGTGGCGCATGCTTGGAATCCCAGAGCTTGGGAGGCTGAGGCAGGAGGATTGCACAGGTTTGAAGCCAGCCTCAGCAACTCAGTGAGACCCTGTTTCCAAATAAAAAGTATAAAATAGGTCTGGGAGAATAGCCTGGAAGTAGTAAAGCCCCTGGGTTGCACCCCTATAACCACACACACACAAAAAAAAATTCATAGTTTGAAACCTAATTCCCAAACCAGGCATGGTTGCACACACTTATAAGCCTAGAATTCGTAAGCTGAGACAGGAGGATCACAGGTGCTAGGCCAGTCTCAGCTGTGGCGGTATTGGGAAATGGCTTTGGTACTAATTTCAAAATGTACTGGAAAATAGCTTCGGTATTCATTTTCAAAATATAGAAAGTAGTCAGAGCTTGGGTGCAGCACAGACACTCAGGCAGGGCGGAGGAGGCAGCTGTTACTTTGGAGAGTTCCAGGCACCAAAAGTGATTAGCAAGAACACAAAAGAGTGTAGCCCAGGGCCTTCGTATGTTAAAGACAAGTTTAAAGCTGGACGTGGTGGCGCACACGCTTGTAATCCCAGCATTCGGGAGGCTGAGACTGGAAGATCATGGTTCGCGGACAGCCTCAGCTACTCAGTGAGGCCCTCCACAACTTAGTGAGACCTTGTTTCAAAAATAAAGAATAAAAAATAGGGCAGAGGTTGTAGCTCAGAGGTTGAATGCCCCTGGGTTCCATCCCCAGACCCACAAAAATAAATAAATAAATAAATAAATAAGTAAATAAATAAATAAATAAATAGAGACAAGTTTACATAATAAATGACTTCCAGCAGACAGGCTAAAATTCCCCAAGGTACAGGTCTTCTTCAAAGAAGGCAGATACCATGTGACCCCTGACTTTATTAATCAAGTAACACAGTTTGGGTCTTAAGACCTGGGCTTGCACAGGAAATGGGAGGGACTACATCTGCATCAAGGGAGGAGGAAGGTGGAGCAAGAAATCCTCATAATCATAAAAAAGGCAGCAGGGCATGATGGCGCATGCTTGTAATCCCAACATTTGGGAGGCTGAGACAGGAGGATCACATTTCACGAGCAGCCTCAGCTGCTTAGTGAGGCCCTTTGCAACTCAGTGAGAACCTGTGTTAGGCTCCGAGAGACGCCCCTTCCCCAGATAGCAAAGAACTCACCAAAGGATGCAAACCGCAGACAGAGAGTTTATTGCAGCGCAGCAGAAACTGGCATGCCAGGGTCGGCCTCAGAGTGAGACTCGACCCCAAGCACATCTCGGGCTTCACATTTATAGCCCCAGTAGGGGCGTTAACATACATCATAACCTGTCAAAGAGCCGTTATCTCCTTTGTGCAGGGTATGTGCCCCCAGATTGACCTTTAGGCATGGCTGTGAAAGTCAGATGTTTGCTGTCAAAGCCTGTCTATTGATGGAGGAGGATGTGGCAGGCTTAGAACTTACTTCAAAGGGGGAGAGATAATTTTACACTTCAAGGCACTTAGAGATAGGTTGACCTCGAGGTGTGGATGAAAGTATGGATGGAAAAGCCAGATGGCTGACCTCAAGGCTGACGTCAAGGTGTGGATGTAAAAGCTAGATGTTTGCTTATAGATAAGGGTTATGCAGGTGTTTTTCAACCTCCTGGAAAACAATTTCTTCCTTCTCCCAGACAGGAAAAAAACAATTTTAAGACAATTCTTAATAGTAAGACAAGTAACAAGGGATGAGCAAGCCGGTTTACAGAGCAAAACTTGCAATGGTTAAAACAATTCTTAATAGCAAAACGCGTAACAAATAGGGGATGAGCAGACTAGTTTTATATATCTCTATTTCTAATTCTATATTCTAATATCTTAATTCTACAACAAAACCTATTCTTAACGTCTTAATTCCACAACCAGAGGCATCGCACTCTTGACCTGTTTCAAAATAAAAAATAAAAAATAGGACTGGGGGTGTAGCTTGGGGGTAGAGTGCCCCTGGGTTCCATCTCCAGTACAAAAAAAAAAAAAAAAAAGAAAAAGAAAAAAGAAAAAAAGAGTTGCTTAGTTGGTTTCTAAAAGGTTTGCATACCTATAATATTTCAAATTTATATATATTTTTGCATGGCAGCTAACTGCAAAATACTGCTTTTGTAATTTGTGCTCGCTTGCAAAATTAACCCCCTAAATTGCCTGCAAGCATTATCAGCCTATAAAATGTATGTTTTTTTAAAAAAAACTAGGCAGGTGTGGTGGCACACGCTTGTAATTCTAGCATTTGGGAGGCTGAGACAGGAGGATGAAAGAAAGAAAGAAAGAAAGAAAGAAAGAAAGAAAGAAAGAAAGAAAGAAAGAAAGCGAGGGAGGGAGGAAGGAAGGGGGAGTTCTTGATATATTTTTTAATCCATGAAGGATTATCAGAAATCAAAGCTAGAATACAGGGTCCTTAGTCAGGGTGACCTAGTGATCCAAAGATAACCTTTTTATCTTTATAAAGAAGGGAAAGGATAAAAGGATCCTTTTGAAGGCCATCCTACACAAGCTACCAGAATGTCTGCAAGTGGACTTTGTGTGCCAGTATTGAGAATGGCCTAGGAAGATTTAAGAAAGCTATGATTATTAATATATTCCAAAAATTGGGTGAAGGGAAAATCTGTGAAAGGACTTGGTTTCTGCCTAAAAGCAGGCAACTATTCCAATGTAAATTAGCCTAGCTAAAGGTAATTAGCAAGTCAATAGGAGAGGGGAACTAGGCCTGTCTCTATCTAAAGACAGATCTTAGTTGAGGAGAACTAGGCCTTTACCTAAAGACAGATCTACATGATTGGATAAGCTAGCTAAGATGGGAGGAGGGGTCGACCTTCGTGAAAGGAGACACCTTGCCACACCTTGCTGGGGGAGGAACCTTACAGGGACGTTTATTATGTCACAATTATGTAAACAAGATGGAGGTTGTGGGTATAAAATGTCTGGTTCACGTGCTGTATCTTGGGGTGGTGAATTGGCTCAGACCCCCCCATGCCAGAATGGCATGGGGCTGGACCTATCTTCTGTACTTCTATCTTTTTAATTAACTTCTTTAAATCTTCAGCAAGTGTCCGAGCTATGTATACTTATCCTTAGCTCAGGACAAGAACCCGTGGTTTTTCTGTTTTTCTGGGTTATGTTGTGGTTTGAGGGAAATTGTGTCTGGGACCCTAACAGGGGTCCCCGGGGACAGTTTCCCCAAAACCATATCATCCCACACTGCAACATCTCCCACTGTAACACTTTGGAAACAATACCCATATTGTAGTGTTGTTTTTTTTTGGAAGAAAGGGAAATGGTCTAAGACCAACGAGAGAAGGAAAGTGGATTCGGTTCGCCCCGTGTTTGGTGGTCACAGGTGATAAGAGTACTGCTGATCATTTTCTTTTACCCTTAAGTTGAGATCTCTTTCTATGGAATCGTGGGCTCTCTCACGCCACCAAGACCTGGAGGGCCTTAAGGTAAATTGTTCTGGTCAGACTGAGCTGATGACTAGAATCACCTGTGTCTTTCAGGCATGTATTGGCTTTGGGAGAGTTTACTCTTCCCTCATACATGCATGGCTTTAGCAAGGACCAGCTCCATCAATAGTTTGGTCTTAATAACCCTCCAGAGTCCCCAGGCTTGGCAAGGTTACCCTTTAGCAATGAGCCCGTGCCTTCGCGTGGTGTCTGTCAAACGCACTTCAGACTATACATATAGAGCCTATTGTTTCTTTAATTTGAACAAAACAGGGACCAAATAGTTTCAGTCGAGAGACTCAAGGACTCGGAGTTCATTCTTAAGTCTGGGACCTCTAAAAGGAGTTGCCCGACAGCTACTCGCTCACGCGGGCCGAGTCCGCATTCAGCTTTTACAGTCCAACTGGACCAGAGCTTCCCCCAGTGGAAGGTGTCTTTCTGAGTTGCAAAGGGCCTGCCTTACTAAGTAGTTGAGGCTGTCTGCGAACCTGCAATCCTTCCGTCCCAGCCTCCCAAGTACCAGGATTACAAGCATGTGCCACCACACCCGGCTTCCTGTCCTCATTTCTAACCCCTTAAACCAAAAGAAACCTCTAGTATTACAGGAAAAACCTCCAAGTGCTGAAATGGACCCCTGTTCCCCAGGCTTACCACCTCCCCCTTACCCGCCAGCACCCCCGACAATCAGGTGGTTTGATCCCAGACCCTCAGCACCTAGTCCCATATTTCTCGATTCCTCAGTACCTGCTCACCTGCTCCTGGACCTATGTTCTCTGATTTACCTGTACTTAGCCTGTCTCCAAGGCAAGCTGGAGCCTTGTAGGGAAGTCTGACAGAATCCCAAGCCCCTGTTCTCCTGCCTTTAGGATTGGTGCCTGGATCAGGCCAGGGACAATTAGTGTATGTCCCTTTTCGTATGTAACTGGAAATTCCAAAATCCTTCCTTCTCTGAAAAGCCCCAGGCACTTATACATTTGTTAGAAACTATTTTCTTTATGTATCAACCCACATGGAATGATTGCCAGCAAATCTTTCAGACCTTATGTAATCAGAAGAAAGGGAGAGAATCGGGCAGGGGGCCTAAAAAACTGTTTTAGGTTATGATGAAGCATTTACTTTGGGTCCCCAGCACCTAGAACATGTGATCCCTTCTAATTGCTCAACTGGGACTACAACTCAGATACAGTAAGGAGGTGATAGCCAATACTGCCAGGCTCTGTGTGGAGAAGTCAGAAGTTAGAAGTGCCTTTACCAATGAGCTTCCAGAATTTGGGAGGCTGAGACAGGAGGATTGTGGTTTGTGGCCAGCCTCAGCTACTTAGTGAAGCCCTTTGCAACTCAGTGAGACTGTTTCAAAGTAAAGAATAAAAAAAAAAAAATAGGGCTAGGGGTGTAGCTTGGAGGTAGAATGCCCCTGGGTTCCATCCCCAATACAACAACAAAAAAGAAAAAAAAAAAAAAGAGAGAGAGAAGTTTTAGCATTGCTCAAAGCAATATGGCTTCCCTGAAAGGAAGCCATAGTTTATCACTGAGGACACCAGAAGGATGCTTTGCCTGAGACTAAGGGAAACCAAGTGGCAGACCTGGCTGCAAAGGAAGCAGCAAAAGGAGCAGTGATCCCCATAGAGATTCCAGGGATTGTTACTCCTCTCCCAGAGCTGCCCGATAGCCCTGATTATGAAAGACTCCATTTTAAAATTAAAATGATAGACCCCTAGCAACCAGCCAAATGTTGAGTAAATAGTTTCTTGCTATCTGTTGCAGTTAAAAAAATTACATTCCTAAGAAATATATAACCCCAGGTCAGCCCACCCTGTTCCAGGAACCTGCTGACCACACCTAGCATCTTATCTAACATTTGACCACAGAATGTACTGTTTGAGCAATTCTGTAATTTTTCATTGATGCATGTAATCTGGCCCAATTTCCCCCTAGCTTGCGGTTTTTTCCCTTTATTTATTTATTTATTTATTTATTTATTTATTTTTTAAATTTATTATTATTATTATTATTATTTTTTGGTGGTACTGGGGTTCCTGGAAGCCCTTCTTCCTCCGGGCTACACTCCCAGTCCTATTTTATATTTTTGAAACAGGGTCTCTTACGCCAGCACGGCTGGCTTCGAACCTGCGCGATCCTCCTGTCTCCGCCTCCCAAGCGCGGGGATTACAAGCGTGCGCCACCATGCCCGGCTGGTTTTTTCCCTTTAAAAACCCCCAGTTTCAAGTGCTCGGGGCCGATCTACTTAGCTCCTGCGTGAGTTATGAGACGGCCCCAGTGCACTGGCCCTTTAATAAACCTCGTGCGTTTGCATCAAGGAAAGTCTCTCGTGTGGATTCTTGGGCGTCGCCTATCCCGAGACTTGAGTGAGGGTCTCCTCCTCGGGGGGCTTGACCTTTCAACTATACCCCCTCAGACTTAAGATCCACCAAGTCCTTTATTACCCAGCAATCAGGTTGTAAGATCTTCCTGGACAACAGAATTCTGATACGTTCACCCTTGGGCCACGAATTGATAAAACAAGCCCAGCAAAATACCCATTTGGGGGAGACAAAACTCTACCAGCTCCTGACCAGAGTATACCACATTCCAAGGCCAAAGTACCTCATCCATCAAGGAGTCTCTTGCTGCGTCACCTGTCCAAAAGTAAATAGTGGAGCTCCCTATACCTGGAGAGGTGTTCAAGACAGAGGAGCAAGTCCTGGAGAGTTCTGGGAAATTGTCTTCACTCAGGTAAAGCCTTGACAAGGTGGGTACAAGTACCTCTTGGTTATGGTGGACACCTTTTTGGGATGAACTGAAGCTTTTCCAACCTGGACTGAAATGGCACAAATTACGGCTAAGAAACTGTTACAAGAAATCATTCCCTGATTTGGTCTCCCAAAAGTAGTGGGGTCAGACAATGGTCCAGCCTTTACAGCTGAAATAACTAAAATTGTATCCAAATGCTTAAAAATAGAGTGAAAATTATACTGTATTTATGGGCCTCAAATTTACAGTATTTACAGGTTAACAAAACACTCAAAGAAACCATAGCCAAACTCCTGGCAGAGCTAAGCAGTGACTGGGTGACCCTTCTACCCTCTGCCCTGTTAAAAAGTAGATGTACCTCTTGCTTCTGTGGATTCTCCCCCTATAAAATACTCTTTGGAAGATCTCTTCTCTTGCTACCGCGATTTGTTGATGTTGAATTAAATAAAATTTCCAACCATAACCTCCTCCAGTGCCTACAGGCACTCCAGTAGACGTTGAGCTCAACACATCACTTGGTTGCCAGAGCCCTGTGGGCACCAGAAACTTAGCTGCCACCTAGGACAGCTCTGACCACTGGTACGGTGAAGGATTGTGGAGGGAGCCATGTGGCCTGAGGTGGACCGGGCCCTTTGTTGTGGTTCTTAGCAGCCCCAGTGCAGTCTAGGCGGCAGAAAAGTTATGAATTCACTGCTCCCAGATCAAGCCCTATCCAGACGATCATCACCAGGCAGACAAAACATGGGGAGTTGTGAAATCTCAAAAAACCCCTGAAATTCAAATTCTCAAAATCCTAGTGATAGGTTGGGTCCCTCCTTTCCCCCACAGGATCCCGCAGCAGGGACAGGGGGCAGAACCCCGGAAACCAGAGTGGGGATGTTGCAAGACTCCAGGAATCCAGACATCGTGAGACTCCGGATGTTGCGAGAGAATTGGCATTCCCACGCTGCTAGACCCCCCCCCCCAGCCCTTCTCTGCTTTAAATATTGGGGTACTACAGCTCCCCCGCGCGACTCTGCTGACCGCCTGGCTCTTCGGTCTCTTTACCCACGGTCAACAGACCTGCCCAAAGGCGCCGGTTGATTAAAGCTGCTGGTTGATTAAAGCTGCTTTTGATAACTAGGCTGGTGTTTACCCCTTTTGTGACCCCTGCTCAATTTCAATGTTACGCCTAGGACTAAGGATTTTGTTGCTATTTTTTTTTATCTCAGTGGGGAGTCTTGGGAATCTATGTTCAAGCTGTATAAGAGGAGGGGGAGTTTCTCATTTTATTTATTTATTTATTTATTTATTTATTTATTTATTTATTTATGTGGTACTGGGGATGGAACCCAGGGACAATCTACCTTCAAGCTACACCCCTAGCCCTATTTTTATATTCTTCATTTTGAAACAGGATATTCTTTTTTTTTTTTTTTTTGTGGTACTGGGGTTTCTGGAAGCCCTTCTACCTCTGGGATACACTCCCAGGGGCTACACTCCCAGACCTATTTTTTTTTACCTTTTTATGTGGAAACAGGGTCTCTTAAGCCAGCAAGGCTGGCTCCGAACCAGTGCGATCCTCCTGTCTCTGCCTTCCAAGCGCGGGGATTACAAGCGTGCGCCACCACGCCTGGCTCGAAACAGGATATTCTTGAGTTGCAGAGAGCCTCACCAACTAGCTGAAGCTGTCCACAAACCTGTGTCCTCTTGCCTCAGCCTCCCGAATGCTGGGATTACAAGCATGCACCACTACTCCTGGCTTCATTTCTCATTTATACCCCAAAGCTCATTTATACACAAAAAGTGTCTGTATCTCAGGCTCCTTTATTTCCTGGGCAGCAGTTATGACAAAGGGGATATACAGATGGCTGCCTAGGGGAAACTAGCAGCCCCAGCACATATATACACATATACGATGTTGGAGAAAGACCCTTACACATCCCCCCAACAAAAGGGGCCTCCACCATGCCCATATCTAAAAGCAGATTCTAATGGAGTTACTGAGTTTATTGTTCATTCACTTGTACAAAATGGATGCTATGAGAGTCCAAAGGAATGTGAACTTAAAGATCAGATACTTTGGACTGGTATTTCAGTGGGCCACAATGCTGGAAATGTATGCCTGGGAAACAGGGTGACACTATTTGCTCGTAGTTATGTCCCGCGCCAGGATAATCTGAGAGGAGAGGGTGAAGTTCAAGATATGGTTCAAGAGGCACATATCAACAAAGTACTAAAAAAAAAAAAAACCCTAAAATCAAAACTAAAATTAGAAGCCGGGCATCGTGGCGCACTCTTGTAATCCCCGCGCTTGGGAGGCTGAGACAGGAGGATCGCACAGGTTCAAAGCCAGCCTCAGCTACTGAGTGAGGCTCTCAGCAACTTAGTGAGACCCTGTTTCCAAATAAAATATCAAAAAGGTCTGGGAGTATAGCCTGGGGGTAGAAAAGCACCTGGGGTTCCACCCCCAGTACCACCACTAATAATAATAATAATAATAATAATAATAATAATAATAATAATAAGGCTGGGGGTGTAGCTCGGAGGTAGAATGCCCCTGGGCTCCATCCCCAGTACACACACACACACACACACACACACACACACACACACACACACACTAAAATCAGATTTAATACCCCCTGGTTATCATCCTGTACAACTATCCAATGCAAAAGAATCACTTCCCCTGGAGCCAGAAATTCTAAACCTCTTGAATTCATCTCATGACCTGCTAAATTTGTTACCCCCTCAAAGTAATGTTAATGAACCACGCTGTCAAACTACTGTCCCCCCTTTAATGCCTTATAATGGAACCGAGGATATGGAAACAATTAATTCAGATCTTTGTGTTTCCACTGTCCCGATAAATTTCTGTGTCTGCCTATTAATAAAACTGTATTTCTCTGTGGAGAGACAGTCTATAGCACTCTGCCACCCAGTCAGTTTGGAGAATGTACTTGCTCTATTACTCCCACTTTAAAATTGTACAAAATAATCAGAGTATTCCCATCCCAATATTCAAACACATTAACCCTAGAACTAAGAGGGCCATTCAGATGGCTCCTCTCTTAATAGGATTGGGAGTCACTTCTGGAGGAGGAACTGGGGTAGCCGGCCTCAGGAACTCACTGCATCAGTATAAAAAATTGTCAATCCAGATGATAGATGATTTTAAACACATATCTGGAACAATACTAGATCTACAAGCTCAGTTAGATTCCCAGGTGAACAGGAGAGGCCTGGATTTACTTGCAGTGGTAAAGGGAGGGCTTTGTTTATTTTTAAATAAAGAATGCTGTTTTTATGCTAATCGATCAGGTTTAGTTCATGATAAGGTAAAGCAACTTCAAGATAATTTGAAAAAAGCCGGGCGTGGTAACACAGGCTTGTAATCACCATGCTTGGGAAGCGGAGACAGGAGGATCATGCAGGTTAGAAGCCAACCTCGCTGGCTTAAGAGACCCTGTTTCCAAATTAAAAAATATATAAAAGTAGGTTTGGGCCGGGCGTGGTGGCGCACACTTGTAATCCCCGCGCTTGGGAGGCTGAGACAGGAGGATCACATGGGTTCGAAGCCAGCCTCAGCTACTTAGTGAGGCTTTCAGCAACTTAGTGAGACCCTGTTTCCAAATAAAATATCAAAAAGGTCTGGGAGTATAGCCCGGAGGTAGAAAGCCTCTGGGTTCCTCCCCCAGTACCACCAAAAAAAAAAAAAAAAAAAAAAAATAGGTCTGGGAGTGTAGCCTGGAGTTAGAAGGGTTCTATCCCCAGTACCACCAAAATAATAATAATAATAATAATAACAATAATAATAATAATAATAATAATAATAATAAAATAACAACAACAACAACTTGAAAAAAGACAAAAAAAGCTCTCAGAGTGAAATGGGGTTTCTTGAGAAGAAACACAGTGTTTCCTTAAGATGAAACAGAGTTTCTTGAGAAGAAACTCGGTGTTTCCTTACCAGATTCTTGTTATGGATTGGGAGACTATGGTTTGGGGAAGCCATTCCCCGGGAACCCCTGCTAGGGTCCCGGACACACTTACCCCCAACCCATAACAAAACCCAAAACGACCCCAAACAGAAGAAAATTACCGTGGATTCTTGTCCTAAGCTAAAAATAAATATGCATAGCTTGGACAGTTGTTGAAGATTTAGAGAAGTTTATTAAAAAGATAGAAATACAGAAAATAGAAATACAGCCCCATGCCAAACTGGCATGAGGGGGTGACTCAAAATGAATATACCAAAGGAATCACATGTGGACCGGACTTTTATACTCATGACCTCCATCTTGTTTGCGTGACTCTGACGTAGTGAACGTCCCTGTAAGGTACCTCCCCTTAACCCTGTAAGGTACCTCCCCCAATAAGGTGTGACAAGGTGTCTCCTTCCATGAAGGTTGACCCCTCCTACCATCTTAGCTAGCTTATCCAATCATGTAGATCTGTCTTTAGATAAAGGCCTAGTTCTCCTCAACTAAGATCTGTCTTTAGATAGAGACAGGCCTAGTTCTCTCCTATTGACTGGTTAATTGCTTTGAGCTAGGTTAATTTACATTGGAATAGCTGCCTGTTTTAGGCAGAAATCAAGTCCTTTCTTTACCCATGTCTGCCGCCATTTTGACACAACTATTTTGAAATATATCAATTATTTTCTTTTGAAATATATTAATAATCAGAGCTTTCCCAAATCTTCCTAGGCCATTCCAATACTGATACAATTCTTGTCTATGGCGAGCGAAGAATGACACCCACAGATCGCAGGAAGGGGAGTAAAAGGTTTATTGGAAGCAGCAGGGAATAGGGGAAAGTGGCCGAACACCCCTAAGGTCTGTCGGGGCTCTGGTGTCCAGTAGCTGCCTTCAGGTTGAAAGGCTCCATTTTAAAAGAAAAATTATAAGCCCCTAGCAGCCAGCTAATAGTTAAAAGAAAAATATATTTTACTGCAGCTTAAGGAGTATAGGCTCAAGAATGAGAAATATGCAATAAGCCCACCCTCTTCCAGGAACCTACCTAGCATCTTATCTATACTGACCGGGTCAGCACACCCTGTGCTGGGAACCTGATGACTACATCTGGTATTGAAGGGTCCAAGAATTGCCCACCAACCCAAATATCGAAGGACTCACAAGAGATGTAAAATGCAAGCGAGGTTTATTGTGCTGCAGCTCTGTCCCAGCTAGCCAGGGGTCGAGACCAAGACACCATGGCCGAGGTTCGACCCCTCCCCACTCCACGCTCTGAATTTTATAACCCTAGGAGGGAGTGGTTACACACGAGGGAGTGGTTACACACATATCAGAGCCCGCCAAAAGTTCGAGACCGCCAACCTTAGAATACAACCAATCAGATACAAGGACAAACAAGTACAACCAATAATTTTAAAACATGCATCCACACACGTCAGAGCCTGCTCTGCCTTTCCCACCCACCTTGGCTGGGCCAGGCCTATCTCTGCACTGAAGAATCTGCCTGGAGAGCAGATTAGCATGGCCTTGTTTGCTGATATAGCTCAGAGATATGGGGATGGGGTCCCATTTACAAAGACCTTGGCCGGAAAGCTGGAGACTAGAGGCTTTGACCTTGTGGGTCCCCTACCCTCGCCCTTGAATCTTGCAACCTGGGCAGCTGGGCTTATGGATCTTCATTCTATTTCCAATCCTACCTTACTTCTATATCTTAACTCTATATTTTAATACCTTATTTCTAATCCTAATATGGAAGAAGACTTCTCTAGTTAACTTCTCATACTGGGGGGAAAGCGCTTCTTCCAGCCTGCTTTCCAGCACCCCTACAGTATCTTATCTAACACTTGACTACAGAATGTACTTTTCAAATGATTCTGTAATGTTCTGTAAATGCATGTAATCAGGCCCAACCCCCCCGCCCCCAACTAGTGGTCTTTTCCCTATAAATACCCTCAGTTTCAGTTGCTCGGGGCCGAACTCCTATACGAGTCGGCCCCAGTGCACTGGCTCCTTAATAAACCTTTTGCTTTTGCATCAAGGACATAAGTTTCTTGTGTGTACTTGGACTCGCGTATCCCAAGGCTTGATTGAGGGTCTCCCCTCTGCAGGGGTCTTTCAAGGTCACTACTCAAGTGTATCCCGGGCCAAGTGCCTTCAGTTGCAAGCTGCTTTCTCCCAAAGTCCACACGATCTGCCAGAAAAGAAGTGCAGGTCACCCCTAGGGGCCCTGGTCGGCCTTGATGTCCAGCAGAGGCCTTCAGGTCACTACCCGAGTGTAGCCTGGGCCAAGTGCCTTCAATTGCATTCCACCTTCTCTCAAAGCTAACGCGACCTGCAAGAGAGAGGGAAGCTCCCCAACGGGGAGGGGTTCCCAGAGTGGGTAACCGTCCTGGTGACTGCTCTAGGGGTTTATATATATCTGCATGTCCTCTGTTGGTTGGAGTCTGGGAAGCAGCTCTCAGAATTTGCATAGAGTATTCGCATGTCCTTTGAGGGGTCTCCTTTCAGTAGGAGTGTCAGACTTGCTCCAGTGATGTCTCCTGGGTTTGTTGATTAGTAAACAAATGGTTTTGTGAAGCTTTGGTTGTTCTTATCTCTGAACCTCCGAAGAGCTGATCTCTTTTAGGAGCCTTGGAAGTTAATTAGTATTCCTCGCCCCTCAGGAAATTAAGTTTTTTTTCTACCGAGGCCTCTTCCCTATCTGCCTACTTCCTTTCTACCTCCTCAGTAGTCCAGTTAGCTTTGGACTGGTTTAAAGAGGTGGCTACACTACCTCTTGCCCCTATTAGGAAAGACCCTTATTCATAATTTGTTTAGTCCTCTTAGTTGGATCTTGCCTTATAAATTGTCTCACCAAATATATTCAAGACTGTATTCAGGACATTAAGCTCCTAGTTCTTCAAGAACAAGTATACTATCAGCCTTTAAGTCAAACGCCTAAGGGCGAGGATGTAGAGACAGCAATGGTAGCTCAATACTCCTCAAGGGTTTGATGAGTTTAAAAATTAGTGGGGAATAGCCGGGCGTGGTGGCTCACGCTTGTAATCCCTGCACTTGGGAGGCTGAGACAGGAGGATCACACAGGTTCGAAGCCAGCCTCAGCTACTGAGTGAGGCTCTCAGTAACTTAGTGAGACCCTGTTTCCAAAAATAGGTCTGGGAGTATAGCCCGGAGGTAGAAAGCCTCTGGGTTCCACCCCCAGTACCACAAAAAATAAAAAATAAAAATAAAAATTAGTGGGGAATGTTAAGAACAAGATCTACAGCTTAAAAAGCTACCAAGAGTTAGTTTCTAAAAAAGGGTTGCTTAAGCCAGGCATAGTGGTGCATGCTTGTAATCCCAGTACTTGGGAGGCTGAGACAGGAGGATCACACAAGTTCGAAGCCAGCCTCAGCTACTTAGTGAGGCCCTCCACAACTTAGTAAGACCCTGTCTCAAAATAAAGGATAAAAAAAAAAAATAAGACTAGGGGCGTAACCCAGAGTAGAATGCCCCTGGGTTCCATCCCCAGTACCACACATACACATACACAAAGGATTGCTTAGTTGGTTTCTAGAGGGTTTGTGTAACTATATTTCAAGTTGATATATATATATATATATATATATATATATATATATATATATTTTTTTTTTTTTTTCCTGCATGTCAGCTAACTGTGAAATCCTGCATCTGTAGTTTGCTCTTGTTCGCAAAATTAACCCCCAACCGCCTTCAAGTGGTACCAGCCTATAAAATTCTTTACCTGAGTCCCTGACTTGCATTGGAATATAACAGGGCTGGGGAAGTAGCTCAGAGGTAGAACACTCCTGGGTTCAACACCCAGTAACACACACACACACACACACACACACACACACACACACACACACACACACGGGGAGGTTGAGGGGGGAGAAAGAGAAACCTAATGACTAGTGCAATGGTATGAAGATAACTTAGGAAGACCCTGTTTCAAAAAAAAAAAAAAAAGGCTAAGGGTATAGAATGCCTCTGGGTTTAATCCCCAGTAACACACACACACACACACACACACACACACACACACACATGGCAAAGCCTTCTAGAGTAGGATTAGTGCCCTTATAATGGTGCACATCAGTAATCTGAGGGACTCGGGGAGGCTGGGGCAGGAGGATCACAAGTTCAAAGCCAGCCTGGGAAATTTAGAGGGACCCTGACTCAAAATGAAAAAGGATAGGGGATGTAGTTCAGTGGCAGAGCATTTGCCTGGCATGTCTGAGGTCCTAGGTTAAATCTTCAGAACTGAGGAAAAAAAAACCCAAAAAACCAAAGCTGGGTGTGGGGGGCACATGGTTATAATCCCAGCATTTGGGAGGCTGAGACAGGAGGATCGTGGCTTGCGGATCACCTCCTGGCCTGGTTCAAATTCTGATCCTGGGCTTCCCAGCCCAACACTGGTCCCTCACATCCCAGGTCAAGTTCTATGAATGACAACTCCCCACCTCCTATGGTATCCTGCAGCAAATACAGTGCACCAGGTGGGAGGGATAGGGGAATTAGGAGTGGGAAGAGCTGTAGTTTATTCCAGACCAAACTGATAAGTAACAGAGGCCACAAGTGCCCCATTTGATCCAGGTGGGGCGGACTGGACAATGGCCCCCAAATTGAAAGATGCCCTTCAGCTTGGCCGGGCCCCCTTTGTCCTACCCACGCTCTCCCTCTAATGGCAAAGTGTATCACTATGGCATAAGGGTTATTTTTTGCTGAAGATATTTGAAAATCAACAGATGCGGGAAGGAGACTTTTTTGAATTCCCCTTATCTGCCTAAAAGCAAGTTCCCCAGAAGAATTAAGCTACCATAAATCTGCTCTCTAGGATTAGGGAGGTTCCCTGCTAGGGAAGAAGAAATCCTATAAGAAGACAAAAGGATAAGCAATCACCCAAACAGATACTGTCATAAACCGATACTGTCATCTCCCATCTACCTCCTGAGGGCCACTTATCATTCCTAAATGTCTCTGCTTTTTCTTTAAGTGACCTTTCTCTTCTTCCTCTTCCTCTGTTAGGACAGTACAGTACACAAGCTCCAAATGCCAAACACTTCACATTTCTGTTTACATTTTCCTGCTATTGCCAGTTCAAGAACCGAGGCCTGCCCCGGCCTGTAATATCAGTACTTAAGGAGTTTTTGTTTTTTCTTTAATAGAAGAGTATTTTGTCACTAAAACAGAACTGTTTTGAATTGCCAGCGCACGATGAGCCTAAAAGCAGGCAGGCTTTTATTAGAATAAGATCTGTCACCCTGGGCTAGTGGCTGAGTATAACACGGCCGATGTGAAGTCCTAGAGCCTCACTGCTTCCTCCTCTCTCTCTGGTCTCCTAGACCTCAGTTCACATGAAACATGTTCATAAAGATGCTTCATGAGGGGAAACTGAGACTGAGGGGTGGAAGGAACATCTCTGGGGGTGAGGGCTGGGCTCCCCCTTGGCGTCTGCTGAGATCTACCTTCCCTGGCCCATTGGGCAAGAAGAAGAGGCAGGAGGCCCAGGGACTGGCTGGGCTTTTCCAGTGTTGATCTGTGTCTCATCTGGATTGGCTTCTGCTGCCTCCCACCCAGAGGAGACAGACCTTCAGGATACCCAGACGTGGGAAGACCTCTTTCTGGTCCTCGGACACCTCCCCTGTTCAGTGTGGCAGAACCCAGCTCACAGTCAGTGCGCTCTGGCTGTGAAGCAGCCTCGCTCTGCCTGCCTGGATGGGGAAGGTCTGTGTATTGGACACCAAATGCTTTACCCCAGCAGTAAGGCTGGGCCCTGACAAAGAACGCCTGTCGCTTACCTGGGCCCAAGAGGCCTTTGAGACAGGGTCTCACTGAGTTGTGAAGGGTATCGCTTAGCTGAGGCTGTTTGCAAACCCAGATCCTCCTGTCTCTACCTCCTGAATGCTGGGATGACAAGGGTGCGCCACCACATCCGGCTTTTTTAGTCTTTTTATTTTTAATTAATTAATTAATTTTTTTATCGCAGAACTGGGGATGGAACCCAGGGGCATTATACCTCTGAGCTATACCCCCTGCCCTATTTTTATTCTTTATTTCGAAACAGGGTCTCCCAAAATTGCAGAGGACCTCACTAATTAGCTGAGGCTGTCCACAAACCACGATCCTCCACTCTCAGCCTCCCGAATGCTGGAATTACAAGCCTGCGCCACCATGCCTGGCTTAGTCTTTTTATTTCTGCACTGAGTTGCAAAGCGTCTTGCTAAGTAGTTAAGGCTGTCAGTGAACTGCGATCCTCCGGTCTCAGCCTCCTGAATGCTGGGATTATAAGCGTGCACCGCCACGCCTGGCCACCTCAGCCCTTTTTATTTTTTGTTTTGAACCAGGGTCTCACTAGGTTGCTGAAGCTGGTCTAGAATTTTCGGTCCTCTTGTCTCAGCCTCAAGCATGAGAATTACAAGCATGCCCCAATATACCCAGCTCTATTTCTTTTGGTTAGGTTGACTAAGGATTTATTTATTTTAAATAATCTTGTTTATCTTTTCAAAACACTGGCTTCCCGCTGTTGATTTTTTATTTTGTTGTTGTTGTGATTCTCTAATTAATTTTTCTGATTTTAGTTATTTTCTGTCTTCTACTGACTTTGGGTTTAGTCTGATCCTGCTTTTTAAGTGCCTTGAGATGTATCGTTAGGTGTATCATTGTTTATATGATAACTTTCTGTTTTTCTTATGTGGATACTCAGTGCTACAAATTTTCCTCTTCAAACTGCCTTCAATGCCGGGTGTGGTGGCGCACGCTTGTAATCTCAGTGCTTGGGAGGCTGAGACAGTGAAGGGTCCGAGAATAGCCCACCAACCCAAATATCGAAGGACTCACAAGAGATGTAAAATGCAAGCGAGGTTTATTGTGCTGCATCTCTGTTCCGGCTAGCCAGGGGTCGAGACCAAGACCCTATGGCCGAGGTTCGACCCCTCCCCATTCCACGCTCTGAATTTTATAACCCTAGGAGGGAGTGGTTACACACGAGGGAGTGGTTACACAAGTCAGAGCCCGCCAACCTTAGAATACAACCAATCAGATACAAGGACAAACAAGTACAACCAATAATTTTAAAACATGCATCCACACACGTCAGAGCCTGCTCTGCCTTTCCCATCCACCTTGGCTGGGCCAGGCTTATCTCTGCACTGAAGAATCTGCCTGGAGAGCAGATTAGCATGGCCTTGTTTGCTGATATAGCTCAGAGATATGGGGATGGGGTCCCATTTACAAAGACCTTGGCCGGCAAGCTGGAGATTAGAGGCTTTGACCTTGTGGGTCCCCTACCCTCGCCCTTGAATCCTGCAACCTGGGCAGCTGGGCTTATGGATCTTCATTCTATTTTCAATCCTACCTTACTTCTATATCTTAACTCTATATTTTAATACCTTATTTCTAATCCTAATATGGAAGAAGACTTCTCTAGTTAACTTCTCATACTGGGGGGAAAGCGCTTCTTCCAGCCCGCTTTCCAGCACCCCTACAACAGGAGGATCACACATGTTCAAAGCCAGCCTCAGCTACGTAGTGAGGCTCTCAGTAACATAGTGAGACCCTGTTTCCAAATAAAATATATTTAAAATAGTTCTGGGAGTATAGCCCAGAGGTAGAAAAGGCCCTGGATTTCACCCCAAGTATCACCAAACCAAACCAAACCAAACAAAACAAAACAAAACCTGCCTTAAAAATGTCCCATAGATTTTCATATGTTTACTTTCATTTACTTCTAGGAATTTTTTTTTTTTTTTTTTTTTTTTTTTTTTTGGTACTGGGGATGGAACCCAGGGGCATTCTACCTCTGAGCTATACCCCCAGCCTTTTTTTTTTTTTAATTCTTTATTTTTAGACAGGGTCTCACTGAGTTTCAAAGGACCTCACTAAGTAGCTGAGGCTGTTCGCAAACCTGGATCCTCCTGTTTCAGCCTCCTGAATGCTGGGATTACAAGCCTGTGCCCCCACACCCGGCTCTTCTAGGGATTTTTTATTTTTCCCTTTCTTTCTTCTGTGATCCAGTCCTCATCAGAAGTGAATTATTCAGAGCTGGGTGTGGTGATGCATGCTTGTAATCCCAGGCTTTGGGAGGCTGAGACAGGAGGATCGAGGTTTGCAGACAACCTCAGCTACTTAGTGAGGCCCTTTGCAACTCAGTGAGACACTGTTTAAAAATAAAGAATAAAAAATAGGTTTGAGTGGTGTAGGTCGGAGGTAAAATGCCCTGAGTTCCATCCCCAGTACCACACACACACAAAAAAAGTGATATATTCAGCCCGGTATGGTGATGCATGTCTGTAATCCCATTATGTAGGACTGCAGATTTGAGGTCTGCATCAGCAACTTAATAAGACTTGTTTCAAAATAAAATAATAATAAAAAGGGCTGGAGATACAGCTCAGAGATAGACTGCCAATGGGTTCAATACCTAGTACCTGAAAAAAAATTTTAAAGTATATAAGTTCATTTTCATGTATATATGTAATTCCCTTTGGGTCTTCCTGTAACTTTTTCTACTTTCTACTTTCATTCCAATTTCTACTTTTATTCTATTATGATCTGGAAAGATACAAGAAATTGTATTATATTTTAAAAATTTGCTGGTAATTCCTTTGTGGCAAAGAATATGGTCTATTTTGGAAAATATTCCATGAACAGCTGAGAAGAATGTGTATTCAGTTAATGTTGGATGATATATTCTGTATATGTCTATTAGGTCTGTTTGGTTTATAGTGTTCTTTAGGTCTGAAGAGTCTTTACTGAACTTTTTTCTAGAAGATTGATCTAGTGGTATGAGAGGTGAGAGGTGTTTTGAGTTCTCCCAATATTATTGTGATGGAATCTGAGTCTTAATGTCCTGAAGAGTTTGTTTTATAAAAGTGGGTGTGCCCATGTTTGGGGCATAAATGACCTATCATTTTATCCTTTTATTATTAAAAAATGGCCTGCTTTGACTTTTCTGAAAATTTTTGGCTTAAAGTCTACTTTGTTGGATATGAAAGTTGCTACCTCTGCTTGTTTTCAGTCTCCATTTGCATAGAATATCTTTTTGCATCCTTCCACCTGTAAATATCTTTGCTTGTAAGGTGAGTTTCTTGCAAGCAGCATATAATTGGATTCTGATCTTTACATTGCTAGTCTATGCCTTTTAAACATGGAGTTTATTTTATTTATTTATTCATTCATTTATTTGTTTTTGTGATACTGGGGATTAAACCCAGAGCCATTCTGCTTATGAGCTACACTCCCAGCCCTATTTTGTTTTTTACTTTTAAACAAGTTCTCACTAAGTTGCAGAGAGCATCACTAAATTACTGAAGCTAGCTGTGAATCTGAAATCCTTCTGCCTCAGTCTCTCAAATGCTGGGAATACAAAAGTGTGCACAGCCCCACACCTGAATTAACCAGGGAGTTTAGACCATAGACATTCAGTGTTATCATTGTGAGATGATTTTTATTTCCTGTGGTGTGTGTGTGTGTGTGTGTGTGTGTGTGTGTGTGTGTGTGTTACTAGGAATAGAACCCAGGGGCATTCTACCACTGAACTATTATCCCCCAGCCCTATTTTTATTTATTTATTTATTTATTTATTTATTTATTTATTTATTTATTTTTGTGGTACTGGGGATGGAACCCAGAGGCCTTCTACCTCCAGGTTGTAATCCCAGACCGATTTTATATTTTTGTTTTGGAAACAGGGTCTCACTAAGTTTCTGAGAGCCTCACTAAGTAGCTGAGGCTGGCTTCAAACCTGTGTGATCCTCCTGTCTCAGCCTCCCAAATACTGAGATTACAAGCATGTGCCACCATGCCTGACTATTTGTTGTCTTTTTAAGTTATATTTTCTTTTTCTTTTTCTTTTTTTTTTTTTGTGGTACTGGGGGTGGAACCCAGAGGCTTTCTACCTTTGGGCTATACTCCCAGACCTATTTTATATTTTATTTGGAAACAGGGTCTCACTACATTGCTGAGAGCCTCACTAAGAAGCTGAGGCTGGCTTCGAACCCGTGCGATCCTCCTGTCTCAGCCTCCCAAGCACGGGGATTACAAGCGTGCTCCACCACGCCTGGCTTTTAGTTATATTTTCTGTTTGATATACTGTTAGTTCTTCACTTAGTTGCTCATCTGGTAGAATTTGTTCCTTTTCTAGTTCTGGTGTTTATTTCTTTTTCTTTTCTCTTTCTTTTTTTTTTTTTTGCTGCGGTACTGGGGCATTCTACCTTTGAGAGACATCCCCAGTCCTATATTTTATTCTTTATTTTGAAACAGGGTCTCACTGAGTTGCAAAAGGCCTTCACTAAGTAGCTGAGGTTGTCTGTGAACCTTGAGCCTCCTGTCTCAGCCTCCCAAATGCTGGGATTACAAGCGTGTGCCTCTACACCCAGCTTGGTGTTTATTTATTTGTGTGTGTGTGTGTGTGTGAGAGAGAGAGAGAGAGAGAGAGAGAGAGAGAGAGAGAGAGAGAGAGAGATTCCTTTAAGTGCCAGCTTAGTAGTCATGAATTCTTTTAGTTTCTGTTTGTCTTGGAAGGCTTTTATTTCTCTGTCAAATTTGAGGGATACCTTTTCTGGGTACAACAAGGAAGTTGTTTTCTTTTAGGATTTGGAGTACATCATACCAGCCCTCTGGATTTCATTATTTGAGTTGAGAAGTCTGGAATCATCCTTATTGTTTTGCTCCTGAATGTCACTCATTCTTTTGCTCTCGATGTAGTTAAGATTCTGTTTTTGGTCTTCATATTAATCATTTTGATTTTCTTCTTCCTCTTTTTTTGTGACACTGGGGATTAAACCCAGGGACATCCTACCTCCAAGCTACACCACCCAATCTTATTTTTTATTTTGAAACGGGCTCTCAATAAATTGCAGAGGACCTCACAGCTGAGGCTAGCTACAAACCTACAATCCTCTGTCTCAGCCTCCGAAGTACTGGGATTGCAAGCCCGTGCCACCACACCCGGCTTTGTTTTGATTATTATGTGATATGGAGAAGTTCTTCTTTGATATTGTCTTCTTGGGGTTCTGAATTCTCCTGTATGTGGATGTCCATCTTGTTTTCCCTACATAGGAAGTTATCTGACATTTTTCTGAAGAAGTTTCTAATCCCCTTGGTTTGTATATCTAGACCTTTTTCAATCCCTATTATCCATAAATTAGATCACTTCATATTATCCCAAGTTTCTAAATATTCTGATCATGTTGATGCATTGTCTTCAAAACTGGTCAGTTTCAAATGATATAGCTCCTAAGAGTGAGATTCTATTTTCTATGTAATCTAGTCTCCCAGTGATGGTTTCTATTGAAGACTTTAATTTATCATCACCTGCATTTCTCTAAGGGGGTCTCTCTCTCTCTCTGGTTCTGGAAATTGAGCCTGGGATAGTTTACATCTGAACCACACCTCCAGTTCTCTCAGCCCATTTTTTATCTTTTATTTTGAAACAGCATCTCACTAAGTTTTAGAGGGCCTCAGTAGGGCTAAGTACTGGGATTACAAGTTTACAAGCATGCACCATCATGCTCAGCTTCAGGGCCTCTTTTTTATTCTTATTTGGGGCTTCCCTTTCTTTCTTTCTTTCTTTCTTTCTTTCTTTCTTTCTTTCTTTCTTTCTTTCATCTTTTTTTTTTTGTGTGTGTGTTACTAGGGTTTCTGGAAACCCTTAACTGGTTGTCTACCTCTGAGCTACACTCCCAGACCTATTTTATATTTTTTTTTATTTGGAAACAGGGTCTTGTAAGCCAGCGAGGCTGGGTTTGAACCTGCGCGATCCTCCTGTCTCTGCCTCCCAAGCGCGGGGATTACAAGCGTGCACCACCATGCCTGGCTTGCTTCTTTCTTTCTTTCTTTCTTTCCTTTCTCTTTCTTTCCTTCTTTCTTTTTGTGGTACTGGGGATTGAGCCCAGGGGCCTTCTACCCCTGAGCTACAACCCTAGTCCTATTTTTTATTCTTTATTTTGAAACAGGGTCTCACTAAGTTGTGGAGGGCCTCACTAAGTAGTTGAGGCTGGTCAAAAGCATAGGATTCTTCTGTCTCAGCCTCCCAAATGCTGAAATTACAAGCATATTCCTAGGGATTCAATTTCTTTATTGATATGTTCTTTAATATCCTGTACATTTATTTATTTATTTATTTATTTATTTATTTATTTATTTATTTATTATTTTGTGGTACTGGGAATTGAACCCATGGGCATTCTACCTCAGAGCTATACTTCCAGCCCTATTTTATTTTTTATTTTGAAACAGAGTCTCACTAAATTGCTGAGGTTGGTCTTGAACTTGAAATCCTCTTGTCTCAGTCTCTCAAGTACTGGGGTTACAAGCACTGTCATCAGCCCTGCTCCCAGAATCTCTTTAATAGGAATTAGTACTTTGCCAGTAGTCAAGTAGCCGTCTCTGTTTGTCTGCAGTTCTCCATGCTCTCCAGGCCCAATCTCAGGAGGGTCAGGAACTATAACATTTTGAGCCTGTAGCTCAGCTGGCTGAGCTTTAATGCCTCAGGGTACACCACCACTGCTGTACTGGTTGTAATCACGTGAAACAATATCAGACACTGGCATCTGTGATCATCAGGTCCAAACTCTGCTAGATGAAAGATTGTAGCGTCCCCAGCCTGCAACTTCTCTGTCTGAGTTAAATTGCCCCAGGGACACTGCTGCTGCTCTGCCAGCTGCGATCACATGAAACCCAACTGGCCCCTGGCCTCCCTGCTTGTGGGGCCCAAACTCTGCCAGGAGTGGCTGATTTATTTAGCTCCAGAGACATAACTGCTGGTCTGGAAGCTGCAATTATGTGAAGACTTGTGCCCCCCACCCCTGCCAGCCTTGGTATTCCTGGTGCCCAAACTCCACCTCCACTAGGTGAGAGAATTTATAGTCTCCTCCTCCTTCTCCTTCTCTCCTCCTCCTCCTCCTTCTTTTTCTTTCTTTCTTTCTTTCTTTCTTTCTTTCTTTCTTTCTTTCTTTCTTTCTTTCTTTCTTTCCTCCTTTCTTTCCCCCTGGGGATTTAACCTGTAGATATTCTACCTCCAAGTGAAACCCTAGCCCTACTTTTTAAGTTTGAAACAGTGTCTCACTAGGTTGATGAGAATCTCACAACTTGCTGAGACTGCCCTCAAACCTGGGACTCTCCTGTACCAGCCTCCCAAATCCTGGGATTACAGGTGTGCGCCTCCTCACTTGGCTGAGTTTATAGCCTTCTGAGACTGTGGCACAATTGGCTGAGTTATTTCACCCCAAAGACATAACTGCTAGCTGGGCGTGGTGGCTCACGCTTGTAATCCCCGCACTTGGGAGGCTGAGACAGGAGGATCGCACGGGTTTGAAGCCAGTCTCAGCTACTTAGTGAGGCTCTCGGCAACTTAGTGAGACCCTGTTTCCAAATAAAATATAAAATAGGTCTGGGAGTATAGCCCGGAGGTAGAAAGACTCTGGGTTCCACCCCTAGTACTACCAAAAAACAAACAAACAAAAAAACAAAACAAAACACACACACACACACAAAGACATTAACTGCTGAGCATCCGGAGGTGATCACTGGCGATTGTGCAGGGGCAGGGCAGATTACTGACTCTAGATCCCTCCCGAATGTCCCTAGGGACTATATACTAATTCCCATTCTGTTATGTCCCACTGTACCATCCAGTCCAACCTCTGCAGGGATGGTCTGAAAAAATCACAGTCCATGAGTTTGGTTGTTGCCATTCAAGTCCCTACATCCACTGTAACAGTTTATAAACTCCCAGGTTTTTTTTTTGTTTGTTTGTTTTGTTTTGTTTTGTTTTGTTTTTGTGGTACTGAGGATGAAACCCAGGAGCATTCTACCTCTGAGCTATACCCCCAGCCCTATTTTTTATTCTTTATTTTGAAACAGGATCTCAATGAGATACAGAGGGCCTCACTAAGTAGCTGAGGCTATCCTCGAAACACAATCCTCCTATCTCCTATCTCAGCCTCCCAAATGCTGGGATTAAAAGTGTGTGCCACCACGCCCAGCGAAACTCCCAGGTTTTGACAAAGCCAGTTGTAGCCACTCAAGTCCTTGAAGGAAGGGTCTGTAGTTTTCCAGTTCCATGGAGTTCAACTGCAGCCACAGGAATCTGCTGGGCAGTTTGACTGGGTGGTCTGGAGATTTGCGGTCTTGAAGTATTTGAACATGGTAAGAAGAATGTGATTCCTTTTTCATGCTGGTTCTCTGCAATCACTGGCTTGACAGGATTGAACGTCTTTGTTGGAGTTTGTCCCTGAGAGCCACTGGATCCCAGAAGCCACTGCTGCGGCCCCCGGTCTCTGCTCACCAGATGGGAAACGTGGCGTTCTTTTCATCCTCTGCTTTTTGTTCTGCTTATGATTCAACCACATTTTGATTGGCTTTTTTCTGTTGAGTACACGCTGCTTTTTTCCTCCTGCCAAGAAGCAGTCTTCCTGCTGGCTGAGTTTTGAGTCTCTGAGTAACTAAACTGTGCTCCCTTCCTTTAGATATTCTGCCATCTTTAATCGGGTTTATAGTTTTTTTTTTTTGGTGTGTGTGGGGTACTAGGGATTGAACCCAGGAGTGTTCTACCTCCAAGCTACACTCTCAGCCACTTTTTTTTTTTTTGGTGGTACTGGGGTTCCTGGAAGTCCTACCTCCAGGCTATACTTCCAGACCTATTTTTTTAAAATATATTTTTATTTGGGAACAGGGTCTCCTAAGCCAGCAAGGCTGCCTTCGAACCTGCGCGATCCTCTTGTCACCACCTCCCAAGTACGGGGATTACAAGCGTGCGCCACCATGCCCAGCCTACACCTTTAGCCCTTTTTAAATAAAAAAAAAAAATTCCACCTGGGCATGGTGGCGCACGCTTGTAATCCCAGCATTTGGGAGGCTGAGACATGAGGATTACGGTTCACAGACAGCCTCAGCTATTTAAAGTGAGGCCCTTTGCAACTCAGTGAGACCGTTTCAAATTAAAGAATAAAAACAGGACTGGGGGTGTAGGTCAGAGGTAGAATGCCCCTGGGTTCTATTCTCAGTACCACGAAAAAAAAATTTTTTTTCCAGGCATGGTGGCACATGCTTATAGTCCCAGTATTTGAGAAGCTTGACAGGAGAATTGCAGGTTTGAGAACAGCCTCAACAATGTAGCAAGACTCTCAGAAACCTAGAAAGACCCTGAAATAGGGTCTCAGCAACCTAGAAATAGGCCTGAGAATGTAGCTCAAAGGTAGAATGCTCCTGATTTCAATTTTCAGTAACACACACACACACACACACACACACACACACACACACACACAAATTATTTATTTGGTGATGCCAGGAATTGAACCCAGAGGACATTCTTCTTCCAAGCTATACTCCCAAATCTCTCTCTCTCTCTCTTTTTTTAAACAGGGTCTCACTAAGTTAGTTACCAAGGCTGTTGTTGATTTTTTTTTTTTCTTTTGGTACTGGGGATTTAACCTAGGGTCATTCTACCTCCAAGCTACACCCTCAGCCCTAAATAGTTGAGGCTGGCAGCAAACCTACAATCCTTCTGTCTCAGCCTCCCAAGTGCTAGTATGGCAGGCATGCACCATCACACCCAGTTCTTATTTCTTGTTTTGAAAGAGGGTCTTTCTAGGTTTCTGAGAGTTTCACTACATTTTTGAGGCTGGTCTCTAACCTACGATCCTCCTGTCTCCGCCTCCCAATTGCTGGAATTACAGGCACATGCCACCATGCCCAGCTTGGTTCATAGCTTTTATTTTTTAATTAATTAATTAATTTAATTTATGTTGCCGGTCTGGGGATGGAACCCAGGGGCATTTGACTTCCAAGGTACACCCCCTACCCTGTTTTTTATTTTTTATTTTGAAACAGGGTCTCACTCAGTTGCCGAGGGCCTCACTAAGTAGTTGAGGCTGTCTGCAAACCGCAATCCTCCGGTCTTAGACTCCCAAATGCTGGGATTACAAACGTGCTCCACGATGCCCGGCATGGTTCATAGCTTTTAAAGGAAAGTTCGTAGCCAGGCGTGGTGGTGTATGCTTGTAATCCTAGTACTTGGGAGGCTGAGACAGGAGGATGGCAGGTTCAAGGACAGGCTCAGAAAGTAGTGATACTCTCATCAATCTAGTGAGACCCTGTTTCTAAACAAAAGAATAAAATTAAATAGGAAGCTGGGCATGGTGTCACTCACTTGTAATTCCAGTACTTGGGAGCTGAGACAGGAGGATCACAGTTTGCTGCCAGCTTCAGCTACTTAGTGAGTCCTTCTGCAACTTAGTGAGACCCTGTTTCAAAAATAAAGAATAGCCGGGCATGGTGGCACACACTTGTAATCCCCGCACTTGGGAGGCGGAGACAGGAGGATCGCGCAGGTTCGAAGCCAGCCGAACTGGCTTAAGAGACCCTGTTTCCAAATTTAAAAAAGTACAAAAATAGGTTTGGGAGTGTAGCCCGGAAGTAGAAGGGTTTCCAGGAACCCCAGCACCACCAAAAGAAAGAAAGAAAGAAAGAAAGAAAGAAAGAAAGAAAGAAAGAAAGAAAGAAAAACTCTGGGCCCCAGGCTGAACTGCGTGTAGCACGCCAGACCCCTGGAGAAACCGGGCCCAGTAAGACGCTGGGTTCTGGGCGGGGGTCGCGCGCGGGGCACGCCAGCTGGGGCCCGGGTTGCGGGACTCTGGGCCCCGGGCCGAACTGCGAGTAGCACGCTAGACCCCTGGAGAAACCGGGCCCAGAACAGAAAAAGATAAAGAAAAATATCGGAGAGGAGGTAAGAAAGCCGTTATGGATGCCAGGACACTGGAGATGCAGACAAAACTTATCTAAATGCACTGGAACTTATGGAAAAATTCGCCATGAAATAAGACTGCTATTTCTCTATATTGTTAAGAATCTCAGACATCACCTGTAAGGAGAGAGTTTAGTGGAGACCAAGGAGAAATGCGGTGTTGAAAGAGTTCTCCGCGATTGTGGTGGAGACTTGTATTCAGGAGAAGCAGAAACCGGATCTTACCAACTTTATTTTTTTGGAGAAATTACACCAAATGTCGAATGCTACCATCACGCATGCTTAGGAACACTGGACAACATTCAGAGTGGAAAAAGAGCCTGGGAAGGATTTGAAACGGAGGAGGCAGTGGCAATGCCAGTGGCCAATACTCAGGGGAGGCAGAGATCTGATACATTACACCTGAAACCTTTGAAATAATAACCACAGAGACGGTGATCGGAACCTGCTGAGGGGTTAGGCGGGCTACGGGGCCAGTGGCCGACATCGGAGCTTGCTGTGAGGCAAGGCCACTACTGAGGCCTCCGTGGCCAGGATTGGAACCTGCCGAGGGGTTAGACCGATGCTGGGGCCAGCGAGGCCGGCATTGGAGCCTGCCATGAGGCAAGGCTTGTGCTGGGGCCTCCGAGGTCGGGTCTGGAACCTGCTGAGGGGTTAGGCCAGTGCTGGGGCCAGCGAGGCCAGCATCAGAGCCTGCCGTGAGGCAAGGCCGGTACTGGGGCCTCCGAGGCCAGGATAAGAGCCTGCCGAGGGGTTAGGCCAGTGCTGGGGTCAGTGAGGCCGGCATCGGAGCCTGCCGTGAGGCAAGGCCAGTGCTGGGGCCTCCGAGGACGGGACCGGAGCCTGCTGAGGGGTTAGGCTGGTGCTGGGACCAGCGAGGCCGGCATCAGAGCCTGCCATGAGGCAAGGCCGGTACTGGGGCCTCCGAGGTCAGGATAAGAGCCTCCCGAGGGGTTAGGCCGATGCTGGGGCAAGTAAGGCCGGCATCGGAGCCTGCCATGAGGCAAGGCCGGTACTGGGGCTTCCGAGGCCGGGATAAGAGCCTGCCGAGGGTTAGGCCGGTGCTGGGGCCAGCGAGACCGGCATTGGAGCCTGCCGTGAGGCAAGGCCGGTGCTGGGGCCTCCGAGGCCAGGATAAGAGCCTGCCGAGGGGTTAGGCCGGTGCTGGGGCCAGCGAGGCTGGCATCGGAGCCTGCCGTGAGCAAGGCCGGTACAGGGGCCTCCAAGGCCAGGATAAGAGCCTGCCGAAGGGTTAGGCTGGTGCTGGGGCCAGCGAGGCAGGTATTGGAGCCTGCCGTGAGGCAAGGCCGATGCTAAGGCCTCCGAGGCTGGGATTGGAGCCTGCCTTGATGCAAGGCCGGTACTGGGGCCTCTGAGGCCAGGATAAGAGCCTGCCAAGGGGTTAGGCCGGTGCTGGGGCCAGTAAGGCCAGCATCGGAACCTGCCATGAGTCAAGGCCGGTACTGGGGCTTCCGAGGCCGGGATAAGAGCCTGCCGAGGGGTTAGGCCGGTGTGGGGCCAGTGAGGCCGGCATCGGAGCCTGCTGTGAGGCAAGGCCAGTACTGGGGCCTCCGAGGCCAGGATAACAACCTTCCGAAGGGCTAGACCAGTGCTGGAGCCAGTGAGGCTGGCATCGCAGCCTGCCGTGAGGCATGGCCAGTGCTGGGACCTCCGAGGCCAGTATCGGAGCCGGCCGCGGGGTTAGGCTGGTGCTGGGGCCAGCGAGGCAGGTATTGGAGCCTGCCGTGAGGCAAGGCCGATGCTGAGGCCTCTGAGGCCGGGATTGGAGCCTGCCGAGGGGTTAGGCCGGTGCTGGGGCCAGTGAGGCCGGCATCGGAGCCTGCTGTGAGGCAAGGCCGGTACTGGGGCCTCCGAGGCCAGGATAACAACCTGCCGAAGGGCTAGACCGGTGCTGGGGCCAGCAAGGCTGGCATCGGAGCCTGCCGTGAGGCGAGGCCAGCATCGGAGCCTGCCGTGAGACATGGCCAGTGCTGGGGCCTCCTAACCCGGGAACGGAACCTGCTGAGGGGTTAGGCCGGTGCTGGGGCCAATGTGGCCGGCATTGGAGCCTGCCGTGAGGCTAGGCCGGTGCTGGGGCCTCCGAGGCCGGGATTGGAATCCTGCCAAGGGGTTAGGCCGGTGTTGGGGCCAATGGCCAGCATCGGAGCCTGGCGTGAGGCAAGTTTACTCCTGCGGCCTCCAAGGCCGGGACCAAAGCCAGCTTAGGGGTTAGACCGGTGCAGGGGCCAGCGAGACCAGAACTGGGGCCTCCCATGAGGCAAGGCTGCTGCTTGAGCCAGCGAGGTCTGGATCAGTCCACTGAGCAGCCAGGCCACTACTGGGACCATCAAGAGTGGGATCGGTACTTGCAACGCAGCATGCACAGAGAAATATCGCAGAAAATATAAATCAGACGCTTCTCTTAATCAGCAATAACTAGGAGGAAAAGGGCAACAGGAAGAGGTTGAGCTATAGAAAGGGCCCTATAGTGAAGCAACTAATGGGACCAATCAGAGGGTATGTAATACTGGAGGACGGAGCCTCTTTAAAACGCAGGAGGTACATAAACAAATGTATCAAGGTAAATCACCAAAGAAGCGTGGGATGGAGGGAGGGGGAGGGAATGGGATGGGGGCTGGAGGAGGGCTAATTGGATGATGTGTGCTTGTATATCCTCTCAAGTCTTGTACTCCAATGTGATTGATATATGACTACAATGCACCAATTTAAAAAATAAATTAATAAAAAATAATAAAAAAAAGAAAGAAAGAATAAAAAATAGGGCTTGGACTATAGCTTGGAAGTAGTATGCCCCTGGGTTTAATCCCCAGTACTTTCCAAAATAAACTGAGTAGGAATGGAGATATAGCTCAGAGGTAGAGGCATACTGCAAGGGTATAGCTCCCCAGTACCCCAAAATAAAAATATATAAATGTTGTATATGCTGGGCGTGGTGGCACATGCTTGCAATCCCAGCATTTGGTAGGCTAAAACAGGAGGATTGTGGTTCACGGACAGACTCAGCTAGTTAGTGAGGCCCTTTGCAACTCAGTGAGACCCTGTTTCAAACTAAAGAATAAAAAATAGGGCTGTTCAGCTGAAACCTGCCTCCCTGAAACTCATCCCATTGGCTGGGCCAGCCCTGGAAACTGTCAAGGGTGTGATATCTGCCTCTCACCAGTTCTAGCCTATGATCAAGTCCTTCCAGCGTCTCCTGGCCGCTGTCTCTCAGCCCCATCTCCAAATCTGTTTTCTTTTTTCTTTTAAGCACCTCTGGGGTGGCTATGAGCTCCCCATCCTGGAGGGATGCAAGCAAGGCTAGAGGTCTGCGTATCAGAGCTGTCCTGGGTTTTGGGCAAAAGTGGGGCTTGATCCCCCTGGGGATTCCCCAGCCCTGGCCCGGGGTCCGGGGTGGTGATGGGAGAGGAGATGAAGAGGCAGGGGGTTTGGAGTCACTTCACACCCTGGGTGGTGAGGCTTAAAACTATTAGCTATGTTGTCTATGTTTTTTCTTTCCTTTCCAAAACAAAAGTGAAGAAAGACTTCCTGAAACAATGCCCCAACTGCCAGCTGCCAGAGGGGGTTGTTGAATGAACCTAGGACTCCCAGACACACCAGGAAGGAAACACAGGCCAGGCTGGGGTAACTGAAGAAAGCCCTTCCCCATCCTACGTACCACCGCAGCCTTCCCAGCAAAGGAGGACGCTT
Source organism: Muscardinus avellanarius (assembly GCF_963383645.1). Taxonomy (NCBI): domain Eukaryota; kingdom Metazoa; phylum Chordata; class Mammalia; order Rodentia; family Gliridae; genus Muscardinus; species Muscardinus avellanarius. Next base: position 139,828,373 of record NC_137788.1, on the reverse strand, counting down.
CCCCATGCCACACAGCACCCCAACTCCCCCCAACTGCTAGGACTGGTCAGGATGGGGACGCCCTCTTTTCAGCACCCAGAAAACACTTCCTGAGTACCAAAGTGAGCCCAGTGCAGAGGAAGGGCGAATTCCTCTATTTTTAATGTTGCCTTCACATTCTTTTTTTTTTTTTTTTTGTACTGGGGATTGAACCCAGGGACATTCTACCTCTGAAGTACACCTCCAAGTCCCCTCCCCGCCTTTTTTGTAGTTCTGGAGATCAACCCAGGGGCATTTTACTTCCAAGATACACCCCTGATTCTTTTTATTTTTTTGTTTTGACACCGGGTCTTGCTAGGTTGCTGAGAGTATCACTGAGTGGCTGAGGCTGTCCTTGAACCCGTGATCCTCCTGTCTCAGCTTCTCAAGTACTGGAATTACAGGTGTGTGCCAACATGCTCATCTACCTCCAGCCTACCCGTACCCTTTTTAAAATTTGGAAATAGGATCTAAGTTGCTGAGAGTCTTGCTAAGTTGATAAAGTTCTTGCTATTTACTGAGGTTGACCTCAAACCTGAGATCCTCCTGTCTTAGCTTCCCAAGTACAGGGATTATAGGCGCATGCCACTGTGCCTGGCTGCGTTTGAATGTAAGTTGTATTTGCACACAACAGGGCACAGTTTAGTCACCTTCAATATACTGTGTGTGTGTGTGTGTGTGTGTGTGTGTGTGTGTGTGTGGTACTGGGGGTGGAACCCAGGGGCTTTCTATCTCTGGGCTATACTCCCTGACCTATTTTTTATACTTTATTTGGAAACAGGGTCTCACTAAGTAGCTGAGCCTGTGCGACCCTCCTGCCTCAGCCTCCCAAGCGCGGGATTATAAGCGTGCGCCCCCACGCCCGGCTCCAGTATAGTTTTCAGGTCTCTGCCTCCTCCTAGTTAGTTTCTCAGTGAGGTCGATTCAGATACCAACCTTATATAACTGCCTCTTGGCTGCCACTGTCTTATGGAACAGTTAGATACAACCTGTGTACCTGCCCCCCCAGCTCCATGTTCTGCATGGACTGCATAGATAATGCCGCCGGGACCACCCCTGTCACACGGTGACTCCACACAACCCGCAGCTGCTTGCTGTAAACCCAGCCAATCAGAACATCCCACAGAAACCTGAACAGTCAAAGCCTGGGCCCCAATAAAGGCTTCCACTCATAGGCTCTCCCACTGCTGTCAAGCACACTGTTGTCTCTGGGTTTCCCCTAGCCCTGTGGACACTGTCTTTCTTCATGGATCTGTGAGTATTAAATGCTTTGTTGAGCTGCCCTCTCTGCCTCCCTTGACCTACACCTCCAAGCCCAGCTCTCCTTTGGCCAGGGCTCTCCTGGAGAGTGGCTGAAAGCAGAGACAGCTACTCTCTTGAGATCCAAGACCAGCCAGGCTTCAGGCTAAAATTTAAGAGCAGGAAGGATGTCTGAGGAGTCAGGCATGATAAAGCCATTTTCATGGGAAAGAAGGGGCTGAGGTATGGTCATGGGCGTGGGAGACACACGCCAACTTCCCCCCACACGCAGGCAGAATTCTTCCCTGCCTGTCTCTCCTGGTGCTCACAAGAGCCTCTGAAGCAGGACACATTGGCCCCTGTCACGACTAAGTCCTGCTACACGCCTGGTGTTTAAACCTCTGCTTCAAGGCAGGTGCAGTGGCACTCACCTATAATCCCAGTACTTGGGAAACTGAGACAGGAAGATTGCAAGTTTGAGACCAGCACATGGTAATTTAGTGAGACCTTGTTTCAAAATAAAAAGGGCTGGAAGTGTATCTCAGAGGTAGAATGCCCCTGGGTTCAACCCCCAGTATCCCCCAAATAAATAAATAAATAAATAAATAAACCCCTACTTCAGTCAGTCATTTCCCAGAGCTCTTCAGATTAATTTCTGTCGACCTCCCAGCTATACCCCAGCTCTTCTTAGTTGTTTATTATTACTATTTATTTATTTATATGTGATACTGGGGAATGAACCCAGGAACATTCTGCCTTCAAGTTCACAAGCCCAGTCCTATTTTATTTTTATTTTTATTTTTTGCAGTACTAGGGATTGAATCCAGGGGCATTCTAACTCTAAGTTACACTCCCAGCCTTATTATTATTATTTTTTTTTTGAAACAGTGTCTCACTGAGTTGTGGAGGGCCTCAGTAAGTAGCTGAGGCTGGTTGAGAACCTGTATCCTTCTGTCTCAGCCTCCCAAGTACTGGGATTACAAGTGTGTGACACCATGCCCGGTTTGATTTTTATTTTGAAATAGGGTCTTGGTAGGATGATGAGGTTCTCAGTACTTGGTGAGGCTGCCCTCAAACTGTGATCCTCCTGTCTCAGCATCTATCATCTATCTATCTATCTATCTATCTATCTATCTATCTATCATCTATGTATCTATCATCTATCTATTATCTATTTATTTTTGTGTGGTATTGGGGATGGAACCCAGGGGCCTCCTACCTCCAGGCCATATCACCAGCCCTATTTTTATTTGTAAGCAGGCTCTCACCAAGTTGCTGAGAACCTTGAATCTATGATCTTCCTGTCTCTGCCTCCAAAGCACTGGGATTATGGGTGTGCATCACCATGCCCAGCTTTCCTTCAGAACTTTTTTGAAAGGACCAGGCAATCCCCAACATAGACTGCTGGAGATCAAGGTGGAGTTCAGCTCAGGGTTCTGTATTTCACGTCAACATTTGGTCCCAATCCCGGCCTGGCTCGTGTGATTCCCCCTGCAGGCAGACTATGCTGAGCTTCCTTCTCAGTTCCTAGAGGCTCACGACCCTAACTGTGCATCCACCCAGACCTTAGTTCTTCTAGCTTCTTCTCCCAGTAGGGCTGGGGGCTAAGAGAGCATGTGAAGAGAAAAGGGGCTGGCTACCCAAACTTGAGCCCAAGGACTCAGGGAGGGACAGGGCATAAACCCAGGGCCTTATGCATGCTAGGCAAGTGCTCTGCCAGGGAGCCCTATTTTTAATTTGAAAGAGTCTGAACAAATTTCTCAGGTGGCCTTGAATTTGCACTCCTGCCTCAGCCTCCCACCTCAGGGCCTATTTGATGATATTTCAGACCCTGGAAGCCAGAACTTGAAGCAGTGTCTGGCTTGGCGTGGTGGTGCTGGGGTTGGCCTTGAGGTCAGTCAGGCCTCTAGGATGTGTGATTTAGGGAGGAACTCACCCTAGGACACTTAGGGGGAAGAGTCTTTTTAATATTTATTTCTTTATTTTACTTCACTGTAAACCCTCCCAGCCTGACCACAGGAGAAATGAGGAACCTGGTCCTCCAGCAGGCATGTAGGGTTAAAGCCCCCATGGAGCCAGAACCTGGGAGTCACTGGCTAGCTCCAAAGGAGCCAGAGTCACCAGGCAAACTCAGGCAAAATGCTATGCAAATCAGCCTTGGAGCTTTGAATATAGGTGGGGTGGGGAGGAGAGGCCAAGGACGGAGCGCCAGTAGCCAGACTTCAGGAAGGGTGCCCGCTGCACAGAGGAGACTGAGGCTCTGATGGGAAGGGGTGGTGTGGAGACAGGTGTTCAGGGAGGGAAGGGGGAGGAAGGGAAGGCTAGTACAGAGCAGACAGAGGATCCAGAATCTTCATAGCAGGCTGGTTTTGCTTACTGGCTTATTGCTCCAGACACTCAACGTGGCCATTCTGCCATTTTTCCAAGCCAACCCAAGCTGCTGCTGCTGCTGCTGCTGCTGCTGCTGCTCCTCCTCCTCCTCCTCCTCCTCCTCCTCCTCCTCCTCCTCCTCCTCCTAATCCTTCCTTTTCTTCTTCTATCCAGAGGCATTCTATTCCAGTTCCTTTCATTTTGAAGTTGTCTTGCTACACTGCTGATGGTCTCACTAAATTGCTGAGGCTGGCCTCAAACCTGTGATACTTTTTGTAGAATTTTTAAAATACATACATGATTTTTGTATTCGGTACTGGGGATTGAACCCAGGAGCATTCAACCTCCAAGCTATACCTCCAATCCTATTTATTTATTCTTTATTTTGAAACAGGGTCTTACTAAGTTGTAGAGGGTCTCACTAAGTAACTGAGGCTGGCTGAAAATCTTCAATCCTCCTGTCTCAGTCTCCCAAGTACTGGAATCACAAGCGTGCACCACCATGTTGGGCTAAATCTGTGATACTTCTCCACCTCCCATCCCTTTCTCTTTGTGGTACTAGGGATTAAGCCCAGGGACATCCTACCTTTGAGCTATAGACCCAGCCCTATTTTGGTGGGGGCGGTACTGGGGATGGGACCCAGGGGCATTCAACCTCCAAGCTACACCCACTGCCCTATTTTTTATTCTTTATTTTGAAAAAGGGTCTCACTGAGTTGTAAAGGGCCTAAGTAGCTGAGGCTGTACTTGAACCACAATCTTCCTGTCTCAGCCTCCTGAATGCTGGGATTACAAGTGTGTGCCACCACTCCTGGCTTTTTTTTTTAATTGGTGCACTGTATTCATACATCATAGTGGGATACAGAAAACTTTTGTAGACATACATGCACACATCGCCCAGTTAGCCCCTACCCTATCCCCACCCCGTTCCCTCCCCATCCCTCCTTCCCATGCTTGGCTTAGTGGTTTACATCTAGTATTATAGCAATTTATCCAATATTAACATTGATAATCTCACATAACAGTTTCATTTGTCTGATACCAAGCTTTTGATGACTTAAAGATAACATTTCAATATTTCTTTTTGCTTTCTTTCTTACCAGAGAATATTTCTTTCTTTTTTTTTTAAGGTGAAACTATCATATATTTATTTATTTATTTTTCACAAAAAAATCTATCCTAATATGGAATATGGACTCTAGATACCCAAAACAATCACGGAAAAGAACAAAGCTAGAAGATGTATATTTTCTGATTTCAAACCATATAAAGCTACAATAATTGAAACAGTGTAGTACTGCTATAAAGGCAGATATATAAATTAGTGGAGTAAAATTAAAAGCCTAGAAATAAATTCTTCCATATATGGTCAAGTTATTTTTGACAAGGTTTCCACGAACATTTGGTGGAGGAAATAATTATCTTTTAACTTAACATTGTTGAAAAATAATAATTACATCAAAAAGAATAAAATTGGACCCTTACCTAACACCATATACAAATATTAACTCAAAATAGATAAAAGACCTAAATATAAATCTTAATACTATAAACTTTTAGAAGAAAATCTGGGTCATAAAACCTCACAACATTGAAATTGGCAGTGATTTCTTGGATATGATTTCAATGGCACAGGCAGCAAAAGGGTAAACAAACTCCCTAAAAAATAAAAAATTATTGTATATCCAAAGACAATGTAAACAGAGTTAAAAGTTACTGATAGAATGGGATAAAATATTTCCAAATGCTATATCTGAAGGTATATTAGTATTCCAACTAGAAATCCTAAAAATTAGCAACAATAAAAGCAAACAATACAATTTAGAGATAGGTAAAAGACTAACATAAATAATGAATCTCCACAGATAACCAATCTTAGTTGTCTGTTGGATGGAAAATCTTGTTTCTCTGGTTCTGGTGTGTGTTACCTATTTCTTCTTTGTAGTTAATCTCTTTGAGTCTTTTCTCTAGCGCTGGTTTTGAAGACATAAATTCCTTCAGTTTCTGTTTGTCGTGGAAGTTTCTTATTTCCCCATCTAATTTTTTTTGTGTGTGTGTGGTACTGGGGTTCCTGGAAGCCCTTCTACCTCCGGGCTACACTCCCAGACCTACTTTTACATTTTTGTTTGGAAACAGGGTCTCCTAAGCCAGCGCGCACAGCTGGCTTCAAACCTGCGCGATCCTCCTGTCTCTGCCTCCCAAGCGCGGGGATTACAAGCGTGCGCCACCACGCCCGGCTCCCCATCTAATTTGATAGATAGTTTTGCTGGGTAGGAAATTTTTGGCTGGAAGTTGTTTTCTTTCAGAGTTTGGAATATGTTACTCCAAGCCCTTCTGGCTCTCATGACTTGGTTAGGGAAGTCTGGAGTGATTCTAATTGGCTTGCCTCTGAATGTCACTTGGCCCTTTGTTTTTGTTGCCTTTAAGATTCTCTGCTTGGCTTCCACATTGGTCATTTTGACAATTATGTGGTGTGGGGATCCTCTTCTCTGATTCTGTCTAAAGGGAGTTCTATAAGTTTCCTGGACCTGTGTATTGACCTCTTGCTCTATGTTTGGAAATTTTTCTGCTATTATTTCTTTGAAGATATTACTTATCCCTTTGGTTTCACCTTCTTTTCCCTCCTCTATTTCAATTATTCTTAGGTTAGCTCTCTTAAAATGGGCCCATATTTCTTCAATGTCAGATTACTGCTGTCGGATTTTTTTTTTCTAAATTAGAAACTATGCGTTCATTTTTTGAATGATCTTCTTCTAAGATCAAGATTCTATTCTCCATGTGGTCTAGTTGGTTGTTTGTACTTTGAATTGAGGCCTTTACTTCATTAATTGCATACTTTATCTCTTTTTGACTCTCTCTGAATTCTTTTCGAAACACCGCTATTATTTCTACAGTTATTTTCCTGATTTGATCTTCTATAAATCTCTGAATTTCTGTTTTATCGGATTCTGATGTTGTGGGATTGTGGGCATTCATTGCTCCATTGTTATTCCTCTTTCCCATGATTTCGGGGGTTTGTGCCTTCTCTGGGTTCTTCCCTTGGGTCACTACGACTTCACTTAAGGTGCTCTGGATCTCGAGTCTGTGGTATCTCAGTCCCACTACTCCTTTACTGGGTTGTATTGCAGAGTCTCAGACCCAGGGAGTCAATCGAGGCTGCTTTAGACCATGGGGGGGTGCCAGGTTGGGCGTTTTCCTATGGTGTGATATCTCTGCCACTGCCACTCCCCCACTGGGTCAAGTCCCTGGGAGTCAGTACTGGGATTTCTCCTCCAGGGCCTGCAATTTGACTCACTGTTGTTGAGTGCGCAGAAGGAGCTGTACTGGACTCGGTGAATTTGCTGCTGCTGTCGCCGGTGGCAATATGGTGCTGCTGCCATGCCCTCGGCCGTGAGGCTGGCGTATTTCTTCTCTGTTTTTGAACTCCACTCTGAGTCCCTGCAGGGTATGCTGAGCTCAGTCACTGGGAGCTTTAGATGCTCCCTGCGCAGAGAAATCTGCTGAATCCCACCTGGCTGTTCCGCAGCGGCTCACCTTGGCTTGCTGTCCGCCGCTCCTCTCTGGAGCCTGGTGGGCTGTTGAGTGCATTGGTCTGTAGCCGTAGCTGTCCGGTGAATTCGCCGCTGCTGCCGGCAGTAAGGCGCTGCTGCCGTGTCCTCAGGCGTGAGGCCGGCGTACTCCTCTGTGGCTCTGAGCTCCGTTATGAGTTCCCCTCCTCTCTGGGGCCTGGTGCTGCAAGAAAAGATGGCGCCTGTGCCATTTTGAGCCGCGGCTCTGGCTGCAGCACTGTGGTCTGGTTTCTGGTGTCTCGTTTTTCCAGCCCTTTTTTTCTCTGTCTCTTGTAATTACATTTTTTGTTTCTCTTCTGATGGTGTTTTCTGGCTATGAAAGGTGCTGATTTTGTGGTAATAGAGATTGGTTGTTAGCGGGGCTCGTAAGCCCCGCTTTCCTCCGTTGTCATCTTCCCGGAAGTCTCTGGCTTTTTCTTTATTTTTGAAACAGGGTCTACTAAGTTGTGGAGGGCCTCACTAAGTAGCTGAGGCTGGCTGCAAACCTGTGATCCTTCCATCTCAGCCTCCAAGAACTGGGATTCAAGGACACAGGATTAAGGAAAGACAGAGCTGTGTGAGCTGTATCCCCTCCTGCTCCCTGACCAAGGCTGGAAAAGACACTGTGGCTCCTAAAGCTCACTTCTACTAGGAAGTGTTCCCTGAGGCATGGGACAATGAGCAGGGCTAAAAACAGCAGAGTAATGGCTGGTTATGGTACTGACTAAAGTGGTGATCCAAGGGGACCACGAAACATCCTCTCATACCATAGGACCAAAGTGGGGCCATGACAGGCTTCATCCACACAGCAAACATGCTAGGCCTAAGGTTCAGTTTCTCGGGAATACAACTAACAGTTAAGTGCAAGTTTTGGCACCTGGATCAGGATGAAAAACTCCCAACCAACCCCAGGAGGCACGAACCAAATGGGAGGCACCAAGTATCCTGTCCGTTGCTTGTGATAACAACAGTAAAAATTCCTTTTGGCCTAAAGATAACTCCTTTGTAAATCACAGCCAGAGTGACTGAAATGTATAAAACTGCCTTGGAACAAAGACTCGGGGTCCTTGTCAAGACTCCATTGCACTGGAGGGACTTAGACCCTAGCTCGAGCTAGTTCCCCAATAAGCCCCCTTCCTGCCTTTGCATTATTGTGTGTGGTGGTGGTCTCTGTCACCCTGGGATCCCAGACTTTGAGTATAACATCTGGGGGCTTGTCTGGGATAATTTGGGGTGCAGAGAAGACCCCCCCTCACCAATAGAAGGAGAACAGAAACCTCCCGGGAGTGTAGGAAAGTGCCAGCCTTAGTCAGGATAGCTCCCTTTGCGTAAGGGACCTGGTGACAGAGAGATTGGTGATACTGATCTCAGCAGGGCCTAAGACCTCTCCCAGTGGATGCGCTGGAAATTGGAGGCAGCCAGGAAAGGTGAGGAGAAAATCCTGCAACATCGGAAACAGGTACCTGTGTTTTTGTCGACCACTGTTTGTCCTTTGTTTGTATTCAGTTGTGTGTTTCGTTTGGATAACTCATGTGTTTGTTTTTTACTCCATTTCTGTATGCGCGAACGTCTGGTTTGATTTTGGTTAGCTAGTTTATATGTCTCTGCATGTTAGTGGCTGGTTTCTTTTGGTATTTGTAGTTTTTGCTTTGTTCAAAATATAATAATGGTGGTGAACTGCTGGTAAACAGGAAAGGTTGCAGGAAGCTCATTTGATTCTTAGAGTATGTTAAAGCTAGGAGTGGTTGGATTAACTTTTGGAGAGATGTGGGGAGCCATTAAAGTCTTCCCCTTATCTTTACTAAAAGAATTCTGACTGTCCTTCCGCCCAGAGTCAATAAGGCTTGGGGTCATGGAGGTTGCAAATTAATTAAGACTCTCTGAGAACTAATGATGCTATTGTTCTGTCTGAGCTAAGACTAGGTTTGTGTTGTTTGTGTTGCACCAGGGTATTGTTTGACCTGAGCCATGTTATATGTACTTTGGACTTGTCTTTCTTGTATTCCGGGGTAACCTGTATAAATAACCACAAGAGAATAAAGCCGGTTGTTGGCCAGTAGAGATATTGGCCTAGTAGACTGGCAATCCTCCCATGCTTGTCTTTCATCTTCACCCCTCTCTTCAGAACCCATATTTTTGCTGGCTGGCTCTGGCAGAGAGAATACATCCCCCAACCCCTGGGTTAAAAGGGGAAAAACAGGACAGTTCGTCCAGGGGAGTGCACATAAGAGATTGGTCACCTCAGCACTCTGAACTGGCCCTCCTCTCCCCTGCTGGGAGAGGGTTTTCCTGAGACATAGTGGAGGCATACGGCCCCAACTCCCAACTCAGGGAAGTCCCCTCCAAAAGCAGCACTCACTCAGACTTGAAACACTAGGCCCCTCCCTGGACCTCAGATCGGGTGTATGGACTCCAGGAGGCCCTCTCTGCCAGCTTGCTTGAGTGGTTTTACGTCCACTTGTAACCCTTAAGGAACGGGAGAAGCATTCCTGTGGCAAGGAGCCAGGTTGGGGGTTTATACCGACCCTCCACATTCCAGACCCAACTTGAGGTTCACCCTAATTTCACCATGGGAAAAACTCAGTTGTCTCTCCAGTCATGTCCAACCATTCTACAGTGTTTTCTTGACAATTTTAAAGACTTTCAAAGACAAGCTGTAGATGATGGAACCTTAGTCGATCTGTTCACCCTCTGCAGGTTTTGTGAAGTGGAGTGACCTGCTTTTGGAGTAGGGTGGCCTCAGAGAGAGAGCACCATAAAACCTGGCCACCTGGACCAGGATCCATATATTCAAATTTGGTCTGATTCTCTTTGATAAACCTAAAGGCTAAAAAACTTTTCTTAAAGGGTTATTGGTCATGTCTCGTCCTGAGTGTTTGAATTTTTACACATCCCCACCCCAGGGTTGGATGGGGAATAAATATAAAGATTCTGCCAGACAAGTAGGCATAGGAACTAGTCTTCCTACTGCTTTGAATTGGCCTGTCTTGGCTTCGGAGGCTGAATGCTAGATGCCATAAGACTGTAGTAGACCTGCAGATATTCCAAAAGTAAAAGGCCAAAATTTCCCTTCCTAGGAGTATTTCCCAGGCATTTTTTTTTTGGCAGTACTGGAGATGGAACCCAGGGGGCCATTCTACTTCTGAGCACCCCCAGCCCTATTTTTTATTCTTTATTTTGAAGCAGGGTCTCACTGAGTTGCAAAGGGCTTTACTAAGTAGCTGAGGTTGTCCACAAACCATGATCCTCCTGTCTCAGCCTCCCGAATGCTGGGATTACAAGCATGCGCCACCACACCCAGCTTCCCCCCCCTCCCCTTTTAAAGCCACTTTTTTGACCATGGCTAGGCTTTTATGACCCCAGAGTGGTTTGTGCAGAAACAGCAAGTTTCTCCTAGGGCCTTGCAGAGGACTCCTTGTTTTAGGAACAAAAGATTAAGCCCCTTTTTATTTCAGAGTACTGTTAAGAGTGCTGTGAGGCGGCATTCCCCTTCCCTTATGAAATTAAAATGTTAAGATATAGAACTAAGTTAGAATAAACCTGAAAGTTTCTGCTTCTGTAAATCCGCTTGCTAATATAGAATTAGGTTAGAGTAAAACTTGTAAGTTCCTGCTTGTAACTGCTTGCTCAAGTCCTTGCTTCTGTAATCCTGCTTATGCTCAATTTGCTTTAATGTTAAAAGTTGTTTTGATCTAAGAGCCTGGTTTGCTGTTAAAAATTGTTTTAAGGGACCTGGAAGGACCCCGTGGTCCGGCCCCTGGCCCCGACCCTGGGCGGGTGGGCAGGCGCTGGCGGGGCGCCCCTAGGTGAACCCCCTCTCCACCCAGAAGGACCCTGTAAAAAAGGAAAAGAAAAAGAAAAAAGGAAAATATCGGAGAGGGGTCAAGGAGGTGGCAGATGCCAGGATACTGGAGATGCAGACAAAACTTATCCAAACGAACTGGAATTATTGGAAAAATTCCCTGCTAAGGAGGACTGCTTCTTCTCTACATTGTTAAGAATCTTGGACATCACCTGTAAGGAGAGAGACATCACCTGTAAGAGAGAGATATCACCAAGGAGAAAGGCGGTGCTGAAAGCGGTCTCCGCGTTGGCGGTGGAGACTTGTATTCAGGAGAAGCAGAAATTGGAGCCTACCAACCTTATTTTATTATATTTTTTTGGAGAAATTACACCAAAGGTTGAGTGCTACCATCGTGCATGCTTAGGAAGACTGGACAACATTCAGAGTGGAAAAAGAGCTTGGGAAAGATTTGAAATGGTGGAGGCAGTGGCAATGGCAGTGGCCAGTACTCAGGGGAGTCAGAGATCTGATGCATTACACCTGGAACCTTTGAAGTAATGACCCCAGAGGCAGAATGCTACCACCACCACGAACCCTCGAGAACGTGAGACAAATAGTTGGGCGAAGAGGGTGCTCGGATTAAAGCCTGCCGAGGGGTGAGGCCGGCGACGGACACAGCAAAGCTGGCCTGCCGTAAGGCAAGGCTGGTGCTGGGGCCTCTGAGGCCAGGATCGGAGCCTGCTGAGGGGTTAGGCTGGTGCCAGGGCCACTGGCCGGCATCGGAGCCTTCCGTGAGGCAAGGCCATTATTGAGGCCTCCAAGGCCGGGATCAGAGCCTGCCGAGGGGTTTGTCTGGTGCTGGGGCCAGCGAGGCTGAGATCAAAGCCTGCCGCAAGGCAAGGCCAGTCCTGGGGCCTCCGAGGCCGGGATCAGAGCCTGCTGAGGGGTTAGGCCGGAGCTGGGGCCAGCAAGGACGGGATCGAAGCCTGCCGCGAGGCAAGGCCAGTGCTAGGGCCTCCGAGGCTGGGATCAGAGCCTGCTGAGGGGTTAGGCCGGAGCTGGGGCCAGCAAGGATGGGATCGAAGCCTGCCGCGAGGCAAGGCCGGTGCTAGGGCCTCCGAGGCTGGGATCAGAGCCTGCTGAGGGGTTAGGCTGGTGCCGGTGCCACTGGCCGGCATCAGAACCTTCTGTGAGGCAAGGCTGCTATTGAGGCCTCTGAGGCCGGGATCAGAGCCTGCCAAGGGGTTAGGTCAGTACTGGGGCCAGCGAGGCTGGGATCAGAGCCTGCCATGAGGCAAGGCCGGTGCTGGGGCCTCCAAGGCTGGGATTGGAGCCTGCCAAAGGGTTAGGCCGGTGTCAGGGCCAACGAGGCCGGGTTCGGAGCATGCTGTGAGGCAAGGCCGGTGCTGGGCCCTCCGAGGCCAGGATCAGAGCGTGCCGAAGGGTTAGGCCGGTGCTGGGGCCAGCGAGGCCAGGATCGGAGCCTGCCGAGGGGTTAGGCCGGTGCTGGGGCCAACAGCCGGCATCGGAGCCTTCTGTGAGGCAAGGCCATTATTGAGGCCTCTGAGGCCGGGATTGGAGCCTGCTGAGTGGTTAGGCTGGTGCTGGGGCCAGCGAGGCCAGGATCGGAGCCTGCCGCAAGGCAAGGCCGGTGCTGGGGCCTCCGAGGCCGGGATCAGAGCCTGCCGAGGGGTTAGGCCGGTGCCGGGGCCAGCGGCTGGCATCGGAGCCTTCTGTGAGGCAAGGCCACTATTGAGGCCTCCGAGGCCGGAATCGGAGCCTGCCGAGGGGTTAGTCCGGTGCTGGGGCCATCGAGGCCGGGATCAGAGCCTGCCGTGAGGCAGGGCCAGTGCCGGGGTCTTGGAGGCCGGGATTGGAGCCTGCCAAGGGGTTAGGCCAGTGCTGGGGCCAGCGGCTGGCATCGGAGACTTCCATGAAGCAAGGCCGCTACTGAGGCCTCCGAGGCCTGGATCAGAGCCTGCCGAGGGGTTAGGCCGATGCCGGGGCCATCGGCTAACATCGGAGCCTGCCATGAGGAAGGCCGGTGCTGGGGCCTCCGAGGCCAGGATCGGAGCCAGCTGAGGGGTTAGGCCAGTGTCGGGGCCAGCGAGGCCAGAACCGGGGTCTCCCATGAGGCAAGGCTGCTGCTTGAGCCAGCGAGGTCTGGATCAGTCCACCGGGTAGCCAGGCCACAACTGGGGCCGTCAAGAGTGGGATCGGTATTTGCAACACAGCATGCACAGAGAAATATCGCAGAAAATTAAAACCAGATGCTTCCCCTAATCAGCAATAACTAGGAGGAAAGGGGCAACAGGAAGAGGTAGAGCTATAGAAAGGGCCCTATAGTGAAGCAATTAAGGTGACCAATCAGAGGGTATGGAATAGGCGAGGATGGAGCCTTTTTAAAAAGCAGGAGGTACATAAACATATGTATCAAAGTTAATCACCAAACAAGCATGGGATCAAGGGAGGGGGAGGGAATGGGATGGGGACTGGATGAGGGCTAATTGGATGATGTGTGCTTGTATATCCTCTCAAGTCTTATATTCAAATGTGATGTATGATTACAATGCACCAATAAAAATTAAAAAAAATTGTTTTAAGGTTAGACTTGTCTTTTAAGATTCTTGTTTTGATGTTAGGAGTCGTTTCTTTAAAGTTTGAAATATTTTTGAAATATTTTAAAGTGTTTTAGAGTGTAAAGCTATTTTTCTTGGAAGTGAGTTCTAAGCCCGCCACAGCCTTATCTATAAGCAAACATCTGACTTTCACAGCCAGGGCTAAAGGTTACCATAGTAACCAAGCATTAGAGAGATAGTCATTCCTTGGCGGGCGGTGACGTAGAAAGGCTGGCCTTTAAAACTATTTGCTGTGATTCAAGTGTGTGTGCTTTCTTTTGAAATCATTGGTTGTACTTGTTTACCTTTTTATTTGATTGGTTGTATCCTACTTTCTGGCAGGCTGTGACGTGTGTAACCACGCCTCCAGGGGCTATAAATATAGAGCCTGAAGTGTGCTCGGGGTCGACTCTGACCACTTGCTCTCTGTTTGTGAGGCTGGACGTTGCTTGGCCAGGGCACTCCCTGGTAGCCACCCGGACTGTTCCTCTAAGGACAGTTAGGCTTGTGAAAGAGTTTCGACCCTGGCTTGACAGTTGGAGCTGCAGCACTATAAACCCTGTGTGTGATTCACATCCTTGGTGTGTTCTTCGTTATTTGGGGAAGGGGCGACTCTCGGACCCTGACATCACTACCTCAGCTAGGGAATTTAAGGAGTCTTCCAGGTGGCGGATAGAAGACTCCATATCTAAGTCCTGATCAACTTGCCTGTTGAGGGCTTTGACGTTAATATCCCAGGTGATGAGCGCCACAGTCCCGATGGCAGTGGACCCGGCTATTCCTAGGCTGACCAGGGCAGGGATGAGGATTGGAGCAGACACTTTTTTCTGTCGAGGTTTAAGTAATCCCAAGTGCTCTCTTCCTGCCTCACCACTAAAATAGTACACTTGAGGAATGACATGAACTGTTATACAGAATTCACCGTAACTCTACATTGAACATTAGAAGCCAGAGACAAGGAGTCAAACCTGACAAGCAAGCAAACCACATGCCCTCAGGGGGCAATGAGAAATCTTTCCTCAGAGGGTGGGTGAAAAACCTCAAGGCAGGACTGGCTATAAGGAGAATCCTGCAATTTAAAGGATTTTGTCATGTAACAAATTCCTTATTCCTAGCCGGGCGCGGTGGCGCACGCTTGTAATCCCAGCATTCGGCAGGCTGAGACAGCCTCGCAGACAGCTTCAGCTACTAAGACCTTCCGTAATTTAATAAAACCCTTTTTCAAAATAAAGAATAAAAAATAGGCCAGGCGTGGTGGCGCCCGCTTATAATCCCAGCATTGGGGAGGCTGAGACCGGAAGATCACGATTTGCGGACAGCCTCAGCTACTTAGTGAGGCCGGCCCCAGCTTAGTGAGACCCTGTTTCAAAATAAAGAATAAAAAATAGGGCAGGGGTTGTAGCTCGGAGATGGAATACCCCTGGGTTCTAACCCCAGACCTGCAAATAATAAAAACAGGGCAGGGGCTGTAGCTTGGAGGTCGAATGCCCCTGGTTGTTTTCATCCCCAGACCTGCAAAAAAAAAAAAAAAAAAAAAAAAAAAAAAAAAATATATATATATATATATATATATATATATATATATATATATATATATATAATTTTCTTGTCCTTGGAGGTCTAGGAGTAGGGGCCTGGATGGGGGTAAGTAGGGCTGCAGTTGCCGGGTTTGGGCCTATGGGATTCTGTGGCCAGGGGTACCATGACAGCCTTTGATGTGTGTGTGTGTGCGCCCGCGAAGAGTACACAGTAAGTACCACAGACTCACTCAAGGGTCGCAGAGACGTGGGAAGTGCAAAGCCTACTCCTTTAGGATGTATCTGGGAAATAATGAAGCTGAAATCATTCCCTACAGAAAAAGAAGCAGATGCTTCCTATAAAAACAGCACAAAATCCAAGCGTGCCCAGAGCTGATCTTATATAGGGTATGGAAAGCATGCTCTTCAGCCATTGGCTGAGTTTCAGAAGCTAGAGTGTTTGCAGATTGGCTGACTTTCAACAATGGAGTTTAGGGATTGGCTGACTTTCAGAAATGGCCTTGCTGGAGTAAGACTGTTGCTGATTGGCTGGCTCTCAGAAGTCTAATCACTGGAGTGAAGCCGGTGCTGGTTGGCTGGTTCTCAGGAGCATAGTCTCTGGAACAAAGCCGGTCTGGAGCGGTTGAATAATGTTTGAATAATGTAGTCGGTGATTGATAGGGCCAGATTTAAAATCAGGCTGTATGACTTGTTCCTGGCCTGGGAATGGTTCCCAAGACAGTCTTTTCCTTTTTTGAATTTAGAAAACAGGAACGTTTTATTTTTACCTTCCAACCACATTGCTGACTTCGCTTCGGATCAGTCGGGCATTAATCTGTACCCCCAACTCCAGCATCAGACCAGGACTGATTCATTCCTTCCTTCCTTCATTCCTTCAGTGACTCCTAAGACCGGGGCTTTAGAAGACAGGCTCTTACTTCACGATGCTTAACATATTCATAGGGAATCTGAGCCCAGAGGTGGGCACCCAAAAGTTGTTCTAGAAGTATTTGTTGGGGGAGATTGGTCAAATGGGGCCCAGTGCTTGCTGGGTGAGAACTCAGCTGAGGGAGGAGACAGTTGAGGGGTCTTGGGCCCCTGGTGGGTGGTAGAAGTTCAGAGCAAAGTTTGGAGTTGCGGCTCGCACACCGCACTCACGCACTGGCTCTGAGCCAGCTTCTGGGCTTGGGCTTGGCTCCCACCGCCTAGGAGGGGGCTGCCATTAAAAACAGCAGAAGAAGGCCCGGCGTGGTGGCGCACGCTTGTAATCCCAGCGCTTGGGAGGCCAAGACAGGAAGATCGCACAGGTTCGAAGCCAGCCTCAGCTACTTAGGCTCTCAGCAACTTAGTGAGACCCTGTTTCCAAATAAAGTATAAAATAGGTCTGGGAGTATAGCCTGGAGGTAGAAAGCCCCTGGGCTCTACCCCCCAAGACGAAAGAGAAAGAAAGAGAAAGAAGAGGCTGCCCCTGTGAGTCTCTGTCCAGTGCAGGAAGCTAGCTGACCCTCTGATTTCTTCCTTCCATATTAGAGTTGGACTTTCTTCCAGACGAATTCAACATGAAGACCCTGAGTGCGCAGAGGGGCTGTGTGAACCCCAGTGAGGAGGCAGAAGACTAGAACCTTAGGTGTTCTCCTGGTCACATCCCTTGCTTACTGGATGGATAAATGGCTGTAAGGAGGTTGTGTGGTATACGGCAGAATGGATATAAACCATGCCTTTCCTTTTCTGGGCCTTTCAAAATCCAGAATCAACCTTTTCCTCCAGTATATACACATTGGGTGTGGAATGCCCACAGCTTACCAGTTCCGCGTTTCTGGACCCAGTTTGAGTTCCTTTGACCAATATGGCCACAATCCGCCTTGGATGTTAGGGTTTCTGGTTAGTCAGCTTAAACTACTCTAGAAAATGGTAGAGTACCTTTGAGAAAAACAAAATACATTAATTGGGTCCTAAGTCAGAAAAACAAATTTATATTTGGCTTTGGTCTGGGTTAGTTTTGGCCTGTGGCCATTGGTCAGAAGAGAGAGGGCTGGTAGGGTTGGCTTGGCTCTAATGCAAGAAAAGTGAGTTGAAGCCCAGCTCTGGCTAAAATCCTGTAGAGATCTGAGCCAGGCCTTCCCCAACCTGGACTGTTCATTTCAACACATATTTAACTGAGAAACTACTGTGTTTACTAGAGAGTACTAGACTCTGTCCTATCCCTGAAGCAGCTCGGTTTGTAGTGGGGAGACAGGTGAGTAAAAGTGCACAATTTAAAAAAAATTTTATTGGTGCATTATATTCATACGTCATATTGGGGTAAAAACTTGTGTGGACATACATGTACACATCACCGATTTAACCCCTACCCAATTCCCACCCCATTCCCTCCCCAGCCCTCCTTCCCTTGCTTGGCTTAGTGGTTGACTTTGATGTTTAAGTACATTGTGTGTTTAGAGAATTTCCTTCTTCCCCCCTCCCATCCCCTCATTTAGGCTGTCTTGTTTGCTCCTCTATAGGATTTCCTTTTTCATCTAGACTTCCTCCTATGACCCATTTCTCCTTAGCTTTCACATATTAGGGAAAGCATCTGATTTCTTATTTTTTGTGACTGACTAATCTCGCGTAGCATAATGTCCTCCAGTTTCATCCATTTCCCTGAAAATGATGTAACTGAGTTTTGTTTTTTTATGGCTGAGTAAAATTCCATTGTGTACATATCCCACAGTTTTGTAATCCATTCATCTGTTGATGGACATCTTGGCTGGTTCCATAGTTTGGCAATGGTGAGTTGTGCAGCTATGAACATAGATACACGTGCATTAGTTTGGCAGAAAAGTGCACAATTTAAAGAAATGAAGGCAAAGCCGGGTGTGGTGGCTCGTGCCTATAACCCCAGTACTTGGGAGGCTGAGACAGGAGAAGATTGTGGGTTCGAGGACAGCCTCAGCAAGCAGTGAGACTCTCACCAACCTAGCGAGACCCTGTTTCCAAATAAGAAATAAAATTGGGCTGATGATGTAGCTTGGAGATAGAATGTCCCTGGGTTCAATCCCCACTGTGGCAAAAAGTAAAGAAGTGAGAAGGCTGTTAGGGAGCAGAGTGTGCAGAGGGGCTGTGTGAACCCAGGGGAGGGTGCAGATTCCGCTTAGGTTGCGGGCACTATCATAAAGATATCACAGAGGCATAATACTTGGCTACATAATTTGGATGGCCCAGTGCAAAATGAAAGGGAAAGCTTCCTAATTCAAATTTATTTTCTCTTTCTTTCTTTCTTTCTTTCTTTCTTTCTTTCTTTCTTTCTTTCTTTCTTCTTCTTTCTTTCTTTCTTTCTTTCTTTCTTTCTTTCTTTCCATCTTTCATTAATTCTGAGATACACTCCCAACCCTGTTTTATTTTTCATTTTGAAACAGGGTCTCAGGAGGTTGCTGAGGGTATCACTAAGTTGCTAAGGATGGCTGCAAACCTGTGACCCTCCTGTGTCAGCCTCCCAAGTACTGGGATTATAACTGTGCATCACCATTCCTAGCTTCCCTGTTCAAATGTCAAGATAGCACTAACAAGCATTAAGTCAAACACAATTAGCTAGGCATGATGGCACACACTTGTAATCCCAGTACTTGGGAGGCTGAAACAGGAGGATCACAGGTTTTCAGCCAGCTTTAGCTATTTAGGCCCCCTACAGCTTAGTGAGACCCTGTTTCCAAATTTAAAAGATAAATAAAATAAGAACCAGGCATCGTAATGCATGCTTGAAATCCCAGTACTTGGAAAGCTGAGACAGGAGGACTATGGATTTGAGACCAGCCTCAGCTATTTAGTAAGGCCCTTTACAACTTAGTGAGACCCTGTTTCCAAACAAAAAATAAAATAGGAGCCAGGCATGGTGGTCCATTCTTTTAATCCCAGTACTTGGGAGGTTGAGACAAGAGGATTCCTCAGCCAATCTCAGCAATTTAGTAAGGCCCTTCACAACTTAATGAAATCATGTTTCAAACTAAAAAATAAAATAGGGCTGGGGGTGTAGCTCAGAGGTAGGATACCTCTGTCTTCAATCCTCAGCAACACACACACACACACACACACACACACACACACACACACACACACAAAAAAACCAAAGCTGGGCATGGTGGCACATGCTTGTAATCTCAGCATTTGGGAGGCTGACACAGGAGGATCGCAGTTCGAGGACAGCCTTAGCTACTACTTAGTGAGGCCCTTTGCAACTCAGATGTAGAATGCTCCTGGGTTCCATCCACAGTACCACAAACAAAACAAAACCCCCAAAACACAAAGCCAGGTATGGTGGAGCATACTTGTAATCCCAATACTTGGAGGCTGAGACAGGAGGATCGCAAGTACGAGACCAGCCTCAGCAACTTAGCAAGACCCCGAATAGGGAGAAAAAAAAAACAAAACAGGCTAGGGGTGTAGCTTGGAGATAGGACGCCCCTGAGTTAAATACCCAGTACTGATGTAGGATACAATAAATAAATAGGTAAAAAGGAGACAGGAACAGAAAGGAAAAATAAAATGTAACTTTAATATAAGAACCTGGTCCTAAATGGCTTCAATCTTTACTCCCCAAACCACTTGTCTTTCCTTAGACCCATCTCTCCCAAATTTCTGGGAAGTCTGTAGACCTTAGAGTTAATTGAAAGAAACTATAATTGCCCTGTGCATTGTTAATGAGACATATACGATACCTTGAGAAAGTGTAATTTAGGACACTCTCCAGCTTATCTGTTAATCAGATAATAAAGACCTTGATCAGCCTGAGGACCCTAAAGATGACCGGACCACCATAAACGGCTTCGGGACTACTGGACTGAGTCCATCCTCCCAAAAGCTGACCAGACCAGCAGACCACCCTAAACTGCCTTGGAACTACCAGAGTGAGCTCGTCCTCACCACCTCCTCTAGCCACCCTCATGAAACTGCCCTAGAAGCAAAGAGTCCTGCACTCCCCCATAGGTCACTCTCCCTCTTGAGATGGGCCACATTCCCCCTTGAATGTGTATTTCCTACTTTCCTAAATAAACCTCTGTTCATATCTTTGGCAGGTGCTCAAATTCTTTTCCGTCATCATGTTAGTCAAGGGCCCCGCAGATCCTGAGTTCCTTAATTGAGGAATGGACCCATCACCCAACAGTACCACCAACCAACCAACCAACCAACCAACCAACCAACCAACCAGGGCCCTTCTGAGCACAGGCCCAGCGCAACTGCCCAGCTCTCAGCCCTGCTGCAAGTGAGCCCAGGCCGGTGGGCCCTCGTGCTACCCTCAGAAGAACCAGGCTGGCACAGCTGCGGTGGGAACAGACTTTTTTTAATTTTAATTTTTTTGTTGTTGTTGTTGTACTGGGGTTCCTGGAAGCCCTTCTACCTCCGGGCTACACTCTCAGACCTATTTTTACATTTTTATTTAGAAACAGGGTCTCCTAAGCCAGCTCACGCGGCTGGCTTCGAACCTGCGTGATCCTCCTGTCTCTGCCTCCCAAGCACGGGGATTACAAGCGTGTGCCACCACGCCCAGTGGGAACAGACTTTTTAAAAATTTAAGAGAGAGAGAGAGAGAAAGAGAGAGAGAGAGAGAGAGAGAGAGAGAGAGAGAGAGAGAGAGATATTGGGGATTGAATTCAGGGGCATTCTACCTTCGAGCTACATCCCCAGCCCTATTTTATATTTTATTTTGAAACAGGGCTTCACTAAGTAGCTGAGGCTGGCCCTGAACCACGATCCCTCTGTCTCAGCCTCCCAAGTACTGGGATTATAAGCATGCACCACCACGCCTGGCCTGTTATCATAAGTCTTGACACAGTTCAGGGAAACAGAGGCATAAAGGCACATAGCACTCACTGAGCCCTCTCAGTTCCCACCCCACTCCCTCTCCTTCCCACACTCCTGAGCTCAGCACAGCGATTGGCTTTGAGAAGCCGGTGTGTGTGCATCTGTCCACTGAGGAATTTCCCCTTCAAGTCTTCCTCCCCCGCCCGTCTCTCTTAGTTAGGTCCCTCCTTCACTCCACTAAGGTTTCTCCTTTGCCTGGAGTCCCTCCTGTGTCCAAATTTCTCCTTAGTTTCCACATATGAGGGAGAACACTCAACCCTTCATTTCTTGTGATTGACTAATCTCAGCATAATATCCTCCAGTTCCATTCATTTCCCTGCAAATGGCGTAGTTTTATTCTTCTTTAGGGATGAATGGAATTCCATTGTGTATCTATCCCATAATTTCATAATCCATTCAGCCTGTTCTGGCCTGTTGAGCTGTGCTTCCTGTACCCCCATATTCCACAACAGTTTGGCAATTACGAATCGTGCAACTACAGACATCGATATGCCTGCATTTAAACCCAGGAGTGGTAGAGCTGCTTCATATGGTAGGTTCATTCCCACTCTTCTGAGGATCCTCCACACTTTTTCCAAAGCGTTTGCACTAATTTGTAATCCCACCAATAGTGTATCAGAGTTTCTATTTCTCTATATCCGCTCAAGATTTTTTTTTTTTTTTTTCGGTACTGGGAGTGGAACACAGGGGCATTCTACCTCTGAGTTATACCCCCAGCCCTATTTTTTATTCTTTATTTTGAAACAGGGTCTCACTTAGTTACAAAGGGCCTCAATAAGTAGAAGAGGCTGTCTGCAAACTGCAATCCTTCTCTCTCAGCCTCCCCAATGGCGGGATTAAAGCATGCCCCGTCATGCCCGGCTCTCTCCAGCATTTATTATTGTTTGGAACAAGACTCTTTATTGGGACTTTGTTGTCTGAGCAGGAGGCACAGCACTGACCAAGGAGAGTATCAGACTGGCTCCCAGGACAAAGGAGAGAACGAGTTTTTATTCCTATTAGCAAGGCTGTTAGCAAGGAGGACTAATGATTCAGGAACGTGAACCAGAGATCCTCTCTTCTCAGCCTCCCAAGTACTGGGATTACAGGCGTGCTCCACTGCACCCAGCTAAAACGTCCTTCTTTTTAATGAAATAACAGAAGTTTCCCTTTGTACTATAATTTTCAAACAAGTAAACACATAAATGCCAAGTGAGAAGCCCATGCTGATTGCCCTAATTTTATTTTATTTTATTTTTCAAAATTTTTATTGAACATAAATGGTATACATTTAAACTATATTTGGTGCCCTCTCCCCCTCACCCCCGTTTTCCCGTCCCCCCTCCCACCAATGGTTGCCCAGGTTAACCATGTCATATTCATAATTTTACACATATTCAGATGTAGACCCTCATTAATCAAGATCAGCCTTCCTCCTCTCCTATCTTTCCATTCAAACTTTGCTGATATTTCCCCTCCATTATCTGGAGTCCCGCTGGTATCCTCTGTGTTTCCTAGTTTGATTGCCCTAATTTTAAAGAGTGGCTAGCTGGGCATGGTGGAGGCACGTGCCTATAATTCTAGTACTTAGAAGACTGAGGCAGGAGGATTGAAGGTTGGAGGCCAGTTTCAGCAATTTAGTGAGACTCTCAGCAATTTATTGAGACGTGTTTCAAAATAAAATAATAAACCTGAGCAAAAATAAAATAAATAAGATAAAAAAGAGTGGCTGCTCTGTGAACTCCTCACATTTAGGCTTTATGAGACCCTTCCTCCTCCTCTTCCTCCTCCATCTCTCCTCCTCTTCCTTCTCCTCCTCCTCTCCTCCCCTCCTCCTCCTTCTTCTTTCCTCCTCCTCCTTCTTCTCTCCTCCTCCTCCTCCTCCTTTTTCTCCTTCTTCTCCTTCTTCTTCTCCTTCTTCTTCTCCTTCTTCTTCTTCTTCTCCTCCTCCTCCTCCTCCTCCTCCTCCTCCTCCTCCTCCTCCTCCTCCTCCTCCTCCTTCTTCTTCTTCTTCTTCTTCTTCTTCTTCTTCTTCTTTTCCATACATAACATATTCATTGGGAATCTAGGGATTGAACCCAGAGGCATTCCACCTCTGAGCTATACCTCCAGCTCTATTTTGTATTTTTTATTTTGAAACAGGTCTCCCTAAATTGCAGGGGCCTCCCTAAATTGCTGAGGCTGGACTCAAACCTTCAGTTTCCCTATCTTAGCCTCCCAAGTACTGGATTACAAGTGTGCACCTCCACACCTGGACTATTTTTTATTTCGGAACAGGATCTTTGTTAGTTGCGGAGGGCCTTGCTAAGTTGCTGAGGGTGGCCTCGAATCTATTGAGGTAGGGCAGAGGACCTGGGAACAGGAGATATTAAAAAGGCTGTGTGCATCACCTTCTGTGAGGTGGGGGAAGTGAGCAGGGAGGTGAGAGACACAGCAGATGAGGGCCCAGCCAGCTCACGAGACATCAGATTAAGGATTGAAATTGTGCAAAAGACATTGGTTCCCCAAAATGCAATGCTGACCAATCATAAAAGAGCAGATGGGGAACCTCAGTAAAGTTTAAAAGCTCACCTCCTGCGCCGGGCATGGTGGCGCACGCTTGTAATCCCCGCGCTTGGGAGGCGGAGACAGGAGGATCGCGCAGGTTCGAAGCCAGCTTCATTGGCTTAGGAGACCCTGTTTCCAAAAAATAAAATAGGTCTGGGAGTGTAGCCCTGAGGCAGAAGGGCTTCCAGGAACCCCAGCACCACCAAAAAAAAAAAAAAAAAACAAAAAAAAAAACTCACCTCCTAAGAGTTTTGGTGATTACTCCCCCCAAAAAAGGGGGGAGCAATTTTTGTCTTCTGTCTTTTCCTGTTTTAAAATAAGCTTTTATATTTCTATGCCATTCACTAATCCTTGGATTTTATTTGTCGAAACCCACTGGACATAAACCCAAAGAGGAGATACTCCTGTTTCACTGTGGTCCTCCTGTCTCAGGTGTACATCAATGTGCCCAGATGAGACTTTCTTTTCTTCCTTTTTTTTTAATGTGGCACTGGAGATTGAATCCAGGGGTAGTCTACCTCTGAGTTAGACCTCCACCCCTAATTTTAAATTTCATTTTATTTTAAATAATTTTATTTTTATTTTGAAACAGGGTCTTGCTAGATTGAGGAGAACCTTACTACTTGCTGAGGCTATCCTCCAACCTGCGATCCTCCTGTCTCAGCCTCCCAAGTACTGGGATTACAGGAGTATGCCACTGTGCCCAGCTTGACACCCTCTCTATATTATTTATTTATTTGTTTGTTTGTTTGTTTATTATATTTTGCAGTACTGAGAATTGAACCCAGGGGCATTCTACTTCCAAGCTACACCCCGAGCCCTATTTTTCATTCTTTATTTTGAAACAAGGTCTCACTAAACTGCAAAGGGCCTCACTAAGTAGATGCAGCTGGCTGGGAACCTGCGATCGTCCTGTCTCAGCCTTCCAAATGCTAGGATTACAAGCCTGCGCCACCACGCCTGGCTTGAGTTATATCTCCCTCTTCCTTGACGTTATATGTTCCACATATGGCCCCAGCCATATAAACGCCTCTTCCTTGACGTTATATGTTCCACATATGGCCCCAGCCAGCCTTGAGGATGACCAAGGCAAGAGAGGGCCAGGCACGTTCTAGGAGCTGGGAATGGCTGCTCAGGAGACTGGGGAGGCTCTGGCACTACGTTGGCCTGCTCCAGCTTTGTCTCTAGCAGAGTAAAACCAGAGAGCACTGAGAGGGCAGCTTTGAAGCCAGAAGGGAGATAAAGGCAGAAACCAAATGCTCCCTTGATAACCCCCTACAAGACAACAAAGAACAAAGCAGAAAGATAAGGGGCTCAGCACCTCTCTCAAGGCCAAGGCATCTGAAAAAGAGATTCCCTGCCTGGACCTTGGGTTCTGAGCAGGCAGCCTCGGCCAGATAGGGAGTCCTTTGATGGGGGCTGAGAAGATAATTGAGACTCCACTTCTGAGTCTGATGGCCTCCAACAGGACTGGGCTGGCCCTGCATGGCCCTTCCTCCCTCAGTGTTAGTTCAGGCCTCATCCTCAGGTGAAGGCCAGGCCCTCCAGCTCCCTCTTTAGCTTAGGGGTATTATAGTTTGGGAGTTGTTTTTGTTTTGCCATACAGGGATTAATCCCTAGGGCCGCTCTACCACTGACCTCCATCCCCAGCCCTTTTTATTTTTAATTTTGACCCATTCACGAAATTCTACAGTTCTAGAATTTGTGCTCCTCCTGCTTCAGCCTCATAAGTTTCTGGGAATGCAGGTGTGTGCTACTGATGGGGAATGTGCGCGTATTGGAAAACTGCTTTGGTATTAATTTTAAAATGTAAAAAGTAGTCAGGGCCTGGGTGTTGCACAGGCACTCTGGCAGGGAGGGGAGGCAGCTGATACAATGCAAAATTCAGTACACAAAAGAGTTGTAGCCATCTGGGCGTGGTGGCAAATGCTTTTAAGCCCAGCATTTGGGAGGCCGAGACCAGAGGATCGCAGTTTGCGGTTGGAGGACAGCCTCAGCTACTTAGTGAGGCCCTTCGCAACTCAGTGAGACCCTGTTTCAAAATAAAGAATAAAAATACAGGGCTGGGGGTGTAGCTCAAAGGTAGGATGTCCCTGGGTTCCATCCCCAGTACCACAGGGGTGGGGGGGAGAGAGAGAGAGAGAGAGAGAGAGAGAGAGAGAGAGAGAGAGAGAGAGAGAAGAGGAGAGGAGAGGAGAGGAGAGGAGAGGAGAGGAGAGGAGAGGAGAGGAGAGGAGAGGAGAGGAGAGAGTGAGTTGTAGCCCAGGGCCTTCTTTTTTTTTTTTTGCCATACTGGGGATGGAACCCAGGGGCATTTGACCTCCAAGCTATACCCCCTGCCCTAATTGTTATTCTTTTATTTTGAAACTGGGTCTCACTGAGTTGCAGAGGGCCTCACTAAGTAGCTGAGGCTGTCCTCAAATCGTGATCCTTCTGTCTCAGCCTCTCAAATGCTGGGATTATAAGCATGCGCCACCACACCTGGCTTAGGGCCTTCATAGTTTAAAGACAAGTTTATATAATAAATAACTTCTAGCAGATAGGCTAAAACTCTCAAGGACACTGAAGGATGGTGCAGACTTTCCTCAAAGAGGGCATATACCATGTGACCCCTGACTTTGTTAACCAAGTAACACATCTTGGTCATAACAAAGGTTTGGGCTTGCACCAGAGATGATGGGTGGGCCTACACCTGGATCAGGGCAGGAAAAAGGCTTTTGGTCAAGCAGGATGGGAGATAGTAAATCCAGAGATAATGGGCAGCCCACACCTAGTCAGGTCAGGAGCAGATAGAAAACCTATTGGTTAAGCAATGGGAAATAATATATCTATAAAAACTGTTCTATGTTCAAAAACTCCAGTGTCTTAGTTTCAAGGCACTCCACTACATCCCTCTCTCTGATGTAGTGCTTTATAATTCTGTCTCTTCTTTCTACCTTTGCAATAATAAAATTGCTTAAGCTTATAGCAGTATAGTTCTGGCTATTTTTTCTAAATTAGCTAAAGAACAAGAACCCATGGGCGGCTTGACATCTTGCACTGTTACACTACTCCCCACTCACAGCCCCTCATCCCCAGGCTTGACTTCCACCCCCTTCTTCCCCCCATATTGGGGTATTGGAGCTTGAACTCAGGGGCAGTCTACCATTGAACTACATCCCCAGCTGTGTGTGTGTGTGTGTGTGTGTGTGTGTGTGTGTGTGTGGTGTGACTAAGGATTGGACCCAGGGGCAGTCCAACACTGAGCTGTACCCCAACACTATTTTTCTTTTTATTTTGAAACATGGTCTCACTAAGTGGCAGAGGGCCTCACTAAGTTGCTGAGGCTGGCTGCAAATCTGCGATCCTTCTGTCTCAGCCTCCCAAGTACTATATTACAGGTGTGTGCCACCTTACTGGGCTGAGCCTGGGGCAAATTAACCCAGGACTCATGCTGTCTCTGCCCAGCTTCTCCAAGAGACAGGCTAGAGGCTGGGGCTGCCTTCCCTAAACCTCTTTTCTATGGAAGCTAGGGGTGGGAGAGAGGTCAGATTTGAGCTGGACCATATGGTCTTGCAGGAAGCATCTTCAGTTAGTGGAATAGTGACACCATGCTCTGAGCATAATAAGGTGGAATCTGTTCTCTTCACAGGGAAGAGGGTCAAGGTTCTGGGAAGAGGGGAACGAGCGCCTCTGGCAAGCGGGAGGATGCTATCACACACACACACACACACACACACACACACACACACACACTTGGAGGCCTTTGGAAAAAGGACATCTTTCCAGAGAGGAGGAGAGTTTGCCTCCAGGTCCTTAAAAGGAGAAGACCTAAGGGAGCTGTGGTAGAGGGCAGTTGGCTGGGAGGGAGAACTTATCCCCAGGCCTCTGCCAGGTATAGCTGAGTTTCAGTCTCTGCAGAAGGAGGAGCTGCAGAGAGCCAGCCCCTGGAGCTTAGAGGGAGCCCTGAGTAGGGTGGGGGCAGGGAAAGGAAGTGGGTCGAGGATGGAAGCTGGGAGCCCATAGGTATCCCAAGAAGGTCTGGCTGTAAGAAATTCTCTTTTGTGGGAAGAGTAGTTACCCAAAGACACAGCCCAAACTCCAGTAGCCATCTCAGCCCACAGTTTGCTGCTGTTCTGAGCCTGGCAGCTTAGGGACAGAAAGGCTTGCTCAGAAGGCTGTGTAAGCGTCCCCCAGAGGCGGTAAGCTCTTGCCTGGGCAGGTACAAGGGATGTAGAAGGAGCCTAATGTGCTTGGGGGTGACGGATGAGTAGTAATGGCTGGCCTAGAGTTACCAGATTTAGGCAATAAAAATGTGGGATTCACAGGCACATTTGAATTTCAGGTAAACAATGAATCATTTTTCATTATAAATATGTCCTGTCCCATGCAATTTGTGGAATACCCTTAGACTAAAAAAATTATTTAGTGGGTGTAGTGGTGCATGCCTGTAATCCCAGCATTCGGGAAGCTAAGATCTGGTTTGAGGACAGCTTCAGCTATTTAGTGAAGCCCTTTGCAACTCAGTGAGACCCTGTTTTAAAGTAAAGAATAAAAAATAGTGCTGGGAGGCCGGGCATGGTGGCGCACGCTTGTAATTCCCGCGCTTGGGAGGCTGAGACAGGAGGATCGCGCAGGTTCGAAGCCAGCCTCAACTACTGAGTGAGGCTCTCAGCAACTTAGTGAGACTCTGTTTCCAAATAAAGTATAAAATAGGTCTGGGAGTATAGCCCAGAGGTAGAAAAGCCCTTGGGTTCCATTCCACTTCTAGTACCACCAATAAAATAAAATAAAATAAAATAAAATAAAATAAAATAAAAGAGTGCTGGGAGTGTAGGTTGGAGATAGAATTTCCTGGGGTTCCATCCCTAGTACTGCCAAAAAAAGGGGGGGATGGGAATGCATTTTGGAGGTAGACTGCCCCTGAGTTCAATCCCCAGTACCACATACACGTAAAATTATTTTTGTTTATCTTAAATCCAATTGCAATTTTTTGTGGTATTGGGGATTGGACTCAAGGGCATTCTTCCTCCAAGCTACATCTCCAGCTTTCTTTTCCTTTTCTTTCCTTCTTTCCTTTCTTTCTTTCTTTCTTTCTTTCTTTCTTTCTTTCTTTCTTTCTTTCTTTCTTTCTTTCTTTCTTTCTTTCTTTCTTTCACAGTACTGGAGATTTAACCCAGGGGCATTCTGTTAAGTTGGGTCCTGCACTCATGTGACTTTGTGTCACATGACCTCTGCAGGGCAAGGGAGGGGCTGAAACCCCCGCGAGAATTGGGCGTTCCCGCGAGTAAACCCTCATCTCGCAAGATGCATACCTTGAAAAGGAGAACCAGGTCCAACTTCATCCATTATCCCTACCATCAAAAGGCTGGAATGTTAAGTTGGGTCCTGCACTCATGTGACTTTGTGTCACATGACCTCTGCAGGGCAAGGGAGGGGCTGACCCCCGTGAGAATTGGGCGTTCCCGCGAGTAAACCCTCATCTCGCAAGATGCATACCTTGAAAAGGAGAGCCCGCGTCCTCAAGCTTCGGACAGGCGCGCGGGCCCCACAGTGCCTCACTCTGATCCCCGGGAGAGCCGTGCCATTAAAACTTTACATGCCACGTGTACCGGACCTCTCTCGTGTTTTTCACACTCCGCCGTACGCACATTATTTTTATTTTACTCGCATTAATTTTTTATTTTACTTATCATTTGGTGCCGAACCGGGAGAACTCTTGGGTCCCTCCCCATTTTTTTCCTTTTTTTTTCTGTTTTCTCTTTTTATTTTTACTCTCTTTTTGAGCCCCGGACTCTCCGATCCACCAGCAGCTCGACTGTGAGGTCCCACACCAGCGCTCCGCTTGCAGGCGTTGCTCCCACCACTGCCGCCACTGCCGCCCCGTGCCTGCCCGGACCGTAAGCCTTCTTCCCCAGCCCCACGCTCTCCAGGAGAGCCGGCGGCCTTCTTCCCGCCCCGGGCTCTGCTGAGAGTCCGCGGCCATCTTTCCAGCCCCGAGCTCTGCTGAGAGCTCACGGCCATCTTTTCGGCCCCACACTCTGCTGAGAGCCGGTGGCCATCTTTCCGGCCCCGCGCTCTGCTGAGAGCCGGTGGCCATCTTCCAGCTCTGAGCTCTGCTGAGAGCTCGCGGCCATCTTTCCGGCCCCGCGCTCTGCTGAGAGCCGGTGGCCATCTTCCAGCTCTGAGCTCTGCTGAGAGCTCGCGGCCATCTTTCCGGCCCCGCGCTCTGTTGAGAGCCAGTGGCCATCTTTCCAGCTCCGAGCTCTGCTGAGAGCTCGCGGCCATCTTTTCGGCCCCACGCTCTGCTGAGAGCCGGTGGCCATCTTTCCAGCCCCGCGCTCTGCTGAGAGCCGGTGGCCATCTTTCTGATCCCGCACTCTGCTGAGAGTCTGTGGCCATCATTCCGGCCCTGCGCTCTGCTGAGAGCCAGTGGCCATCTTTTCCTGCCCACGTGCTCTCTTCTGGAGCGCCGATGGCCATCTTCCACTGCCACCGCGGCCGCAGCCACCACTGCCGGGGCGTGCAGGCTCCACCAGCCGCCAGGCTGCCAGTTCCACCCGCCCGGAGCCAGGCTCCTTGGGTGATGCTGGCACCTGCTCTGCTTGCCGACCTCCTGCACGGGCCAGGACCTCTGCCTGCTGCTTGGACCTCCTAAAAACGCTGTTCCAGCTCAGCGCTCCAGTCACCGCCGGGACCTCTGGCCGATTTGCCCCGCCCGCCCCGAGCCAGGCTCATTGGGCGGCGCACAGCCGACTTCGGTGTCTGCCACAGTCACCCGCGCCAGGCGTAGCTCTACTTGCTGCTGCTGCTCCGTTTCGCCCGCCCAAGCCAGGCTCACTGGCGGTGCTTCTTGGGGCCCAGCCTCAGCGACTGCCGCATGCCTGGAAGCCATTTTGTCTCCACGCCGCAAACTGGACAAGCCATGCTGCCTGCGTGCCACCGTTTGATCCCGCCTGCGCCAGCCGCCAGTGCCATCCACACCAGACACCAGCATCTGCGTGCCCCAGCTCCACCACGCTCCCAGCAGCTTCTCAGCGTTTCTGTCGCAGCCAGCACTGGCTGTCAACACTTCACTCCGGTAAACTGCCTCCTTCCCTTGGTTAGCGGGTTCCGGACTTGGGTCTTCCGGTCCACTGGGACCCCAAAATCCAAGCGCTTGGTGACCCATTGTCCCCTGGTCCACTGGGACCACCCTGCGGATGACCAGGTCATCCTCCGGTTTTGAGAAGGAATGAAGACGTTCTTCCCTATCTCTTAACCTCCGTTTCCGAACGATTGAGCAGGGAAATCGGGGACGCCCATTTCCTGTTCTTCGTTTCCGCCCATGAACCAATTATGGGAAGTCGAACCTTTATACTAGCAGATGCCCTGAGCGCCTGTCTGCCTTGATACGAGTTGGGAAATGGGTTGCAGTGGCCCAGGAATAGTTAAGAACTTTTATAAGCAGTCTGGTATCCCTCCAAATGCTCTCCCCTATCAGCTGCCATTTATTTTCCCGCCAGCTGCTATTTTGTGATGGCGCATAGTCGCTGCCTGGTGATGTCACAGTCGCCATCTTGGCCCGCGCCAGACTGCAATTTTGCTGGGCGGCCTGCGTGGGCGCGCCCTAGGTGCTGTGGGAAATGCCGGGCCGGGGCTGGGGCAACACCCTCTGCCCATGGGGAGTCTGTGTTGCCATTCTTGCCGGACACCAGCCCCGGGACGCGCTCTTTGTGAGTATAGGTCCGTCACAGCTGACAGAACCTTAACATGGCATCTAAGTTTTAATTCCAGAGAGAAACAGGTGGAAATGGAGCGTACACTCCGACTTTGCCAAAAAGCAGATCCCTGGTAGCTGCCCTTTGGCTGGTGGTGGCGGCTCAGCCCTTTGGAGCGCCACCTAGATGTGGAGGACTGCAACGATGACTACCTCCAGGAGCCTGCCTGAAGTGGGGTGAAGCCACGCCCACCAATCAGACTGTGCCCGGCGTGCGGCCAGGAGGGTCACTGGAACAGTGCCCTTGGAAAAGGGTGAGCCCCAGGTGCCTCAACACAGGGGGAGCACCTTTCCAGACCCAGCCCCGCCTCTGGCCCTACTCAGCCTGGCTGAAGACTGACGGCTCCTGGATCCCTCAACCTCCATCCTCTTTGCCAGCTCAGGGTAGCTCTCCAGGTACTTAGTAAGCCAGTCTCCTTTTTGGTCACCTGCTCAATCTCATGATTTGTTTTTTGTTTTTTTTCTTTAATAGCCCTTGCCTTTTCAAGCCTCCTCAAGCGCACATCACTAAGCTGTTCAGGGTAACCTCCAATTCGCACTGCAGCTATGCACCCACCTGCACCCCCTTCTGGGGGACGACTGGACTCCCAACTCCTCCCGGCCTGGGGCCCCTGACGACGCCCCTTGACAGCAGGAAGAAGCTAGAGGGTCCAACTTCATCCATTATCCCTACCATCAAAAGGCCGGAATGTTAAGTTGGGTCCTGCACTCATGTGACTTTGTGTCACATGACCTCTGCAGGGCAAGGGAGGGGCTGAAACCCCCGCGAGAATTGGGCGTTCCCACGAGTAAACCCTCATCTCGCAAGATGCATACCTTGAAAAGGAGAGCCCGCGTCCTCAAGCTTCGGACAGGCGCGCGGGCCCCACGGTGCCTCGCTCTGATCCCCGGGAGAGCCATGCCATTAAAACTTTACATGCCACGTGTACCGGACCTCTCTCGTGTTTTTCACACTCCGCCGTACGCACATTATTTTTATTTTACTCGCATTAATTTTTTATTTTACTTATCACATTCTACCTCTGATCTCCAACCCATCATTTTCTTTCTCTCTTTCTTTCTTTCTTTCTTTCTTTCTTTCTTTCTTTCTTTCTTTCTTCTTCTCTCCTCACAGTATTGGAGATTTAACCCAGGGGCATTCTACCTCTGATCTCCAACCCATCATTTTCTTTCTTTCTTTCTTTCTTTCTTTCTTTCTTTCTTTCTTTCTTTCTTTCTTTCTTTCTTTCTTTCTTTTGCAGTACTGGAGATTTAACCCAGGGGCATTCTACCTCTTATCTCCAACCCATCCTATTCTTTCTTTCTTTTTCTTTTTCTTTCTTCCTTTGGTACTGGGGATGGAACCCAGGGGCATTCTACCTCCGAGCTACATCCCCAGCCCTATTTTTTTTTTTAATTCTTTATTTTGAAACAGGGTCTCACTGAGTTGCAAGGGGCCTCACTAAGTAGTAGCTGAGGCTGTCTGTGAACCGTGGTCCTCAGGTCTCTGCCTCCCGAATGCTGGTTTTTACAAGTATGTGCCACCTTGCCTGGCTATTTTTTGTTGTTGTTTGTTTGTTTGTTTTGTGTGTGTGGTACAGGGGAGTTCTACCTCTGAGCCACACTTCCATACCTATTTTACTTTTTAGTTTGAAACAGTCTCACTAGGTTGCTCAGAATCACTACATTATCCTATGATTCTCCTGTTTCAGCCTCCCAAGTACTGAGATCACAAGTGTGTGCCATGCTTGGCTTATTCTCTATTTTTGAAATAAGGTCTCTCACTAAGTTGCAGAGGTCTTCACTAAGTAGCTGAGGCTGGCTTCAAACCTATGATCCTCCTGTCTCAGCCTCCCAAGTGCTGGGATTGCAAGCGTGCACTACCACACCCAGTTTATTTTTATTTTGAAATAGTGTCTCCCTAGGTTAATGAGAGTTGCACTATTTGCTGAGGGTGTCCTTGAATCTGTAATCCTTCTTTCTATCTCAGTCTCCCAGGTACTGGATTAGAGGCATGCTCCACCACACAAGGCCAATTATAATTTTTTGGTTGTTTTTGTTCTGGGGACTGAACCCAGGAGCATTCTACCTGTGAGATACAGTCCTAGCTCTTTTTATTTACTTGTTTGTTTGTTTATTTGTTTTAAAACAGGATCTAGGTTGCTGATGATCTTGCTAAGTTGCTGAAGAGGTCCTTGAACCTCTGATCCTCCTGTCTCTTAGTTTCCCAAGTAATGGGATTTTAGGGATATCCCTCCAGGCACAGCTCTGAGCGTTCTGTATTTTTTTTTTTTTTGAGGGTCTGGGGATGGAACCCAGAGGCATTTGACCTCTGAGCTACACCCCCTGCCCAATTTTTTAATCTTTATTTTGAAACAGGGTCTCACTAAGTAGCTGAGGCTGCCCGAGACCGCGATCCTCCAGTCTCAGCCTCCCAAATCCTGGGATGACAAGCGTGCACCACCACGCCCAGCAGCGGTCTGTATTTTATAAGGCATCCCTTTGCTTGCCCTACTAGGGTCTCCAGTGGCCACTCACAAGTCTCTCTCTGGACATGCCTGCCCTGAAACAGAGCCAGGATCTTGACAACAGAAAGCTGTGACTCTTGGTGGTGCACAATAGAACTTTCCAGGATCTGGTCCATTTCCCTATCCCTTGGAAGGAGTCCTGAGGAGGTCCACTAAAAGGGAGGAGGCCCTCCACTCAGGCCAGGAGAGTCCTTGACATAGTTGCAGAAAGGAATTTAAGAATGAGTCACAGCCAGGCATGGTGGCACGTGCCTGTAATCCCACTACTTGGAAGGCTGAGATAGGAAGATCCCCTCAGCAACTTAGCGAGACCTTGTTTTCAAATAAAAAAAATAGGTACCAGTGGTGGGAGTGTAGCTTGGAGGTAGAAAACCCCTGGGATCAATCTCCTGCAACACACACACACACACACACACACACACACACACACACACACACACGGGCTGGGTGATAGAGCCCAGAGGTAGTATGCTCCTGGGTTCAATCCCAGCACTACACAAACACACACCCACACGCGTTTGGGGGAAACAGGGTGTGGGGGCATAGGTTTATAATTCCAGTACTTGGGAGGCTGAAACAGGAGAATTGCAGACACACACACACACACACACACACACACAGTCATAGTGGCGCAAGATTAACTTTATTATTAAGAGGAGGAAGGAAGTACGTGTTCTAAGAGCAGGGTAGAGGGGCTTTGGAGAGGAACTGGCTAGCTACATCTTAGCCATGCATACTTATACCTGTAAAATCAATAGCATAGGGATAATGCTAAGAGGCTATTGTTGGGTATATTAATTATTGACTGCTGAGGGTTCTTTTCTTTGTTCTTGGCAAAATATCTCTAACGATTTCCCCAACAATGGGTTCTGTCGTTCTGCTCTGTGAACTTAAACAGTGCTACTCTGGTGCAAGGTTGAGGGCATGACACACAGGTAGGTAATTGGATGGCCTGCTGATAAAGTCTAATAATTAATTTAATAGTGCTGTTTGTGATCAAAGTATGTGAAAGTGGACTTTGAACCTGGACTTTTTTTCCTTTTTTTTTTTTTTTTTGGTACTGGGGATTGAATCCAAGGGCATTCTACCTCTGTGCTATACCCCCAGCCCTATTTGCTTTTTGATTTTGAAACAAGGTCTCAGCGCCGGATAATGGTGGCACACACTTGTAATCCCAACGCTTGGGAAGCTGAGACAGGAGGATCGCACAGGTTCGAAGCCAGCCTATGCTACCCACTGAGGCTCTCAGCAACTTAGTGAAACCCTGTTTCCAAATAAAGTATAAAAATAGGTCTGGGAGTATAGCACGGAGGTAGAAAAGCCCCTGGGTTCCAACCACAGTATCACATACAAAAAAATGGAAACAAGGTCTCTCTAGGTTGCTGAGGGCCTTGCTAAATTGCTGAGGCTGGCTTTAAACATCAGATCCTTCTGTCTCAGCCTCCCAATCAATACTGTGTGTGTCACCAGCGAATCTGGACTTTTAAACATTGCTACTCCTGTTCCTCATGTCTCCTTTCTCCTTATCCTTGTGTCTTCTATCCTATCTTTTGTCTGCAAAAAATTTTAGATCTGACTCAGGAGATTCTACAGCAAAGTAAGCCTCAGGAGGACTCTCAGTTAATTGGGCTGCGTTGGGCCCGCTGTGTGCACACCGTAGCTCCCTGACCCCTGTTCGGCCAGCCTTGTCTTGAAGAATCAGCAAGATGATCGTGGGGTTAAAGAACGCTGGGAGTCAGGGACGTGGCACCTGCCTGTCATCCCAGTACTTGGGAGGCTGAGACAGGAGGATTGTAGGGTTGAAGCCAGCCTCAGCTACTCAGTGAGGTCCTCCGCAACTTAGTGAAACTCTGTTTACAAATAAAAAGTAAAATAGGAGCCGGGCGTGGTGGCGTACGTTTGTAATCCCCGCTCTTGGGAGGCTGAGACAGGAGGATCGCACAGATTCAAAGCCAGCCTCAGCTACTTAGTGAGGCTCTCAGCAACTTAGCCAGACCCTGTTTCCAAATAAAGTATAAAATAGGTCTGGGAGTATAGCCCGGAGGTAGATGTCCCCTGGGTTCCATCCCCAGTACCACCAAAAAAAAAAAAAAAAAGTAAAACAGGGTTTGGGGCGGGTGTAGTTTAGAGTTAGAATGCCCCTGGGTTCAATCCCAGTACCACACACACACACACACACACACACACACACACACACACACAATGTGAAGTTCTGGTTTCAATCCCTAGCACCAAAGAAAGAAAGTTTGGGAGAGATGGAGAATGGATGAGAGCACAGGCAGAAACACATGCCACCACACTCTGGGACTGTCAAGAACCCTTGGAGCATGGCTGGCTGGTGTTGGAGACTGGGTGAGGAGCACAGGAGGCAGGCAGAACAAGGCCAGGTTCTTAGGGCCTTGAATCTTAGGCCAAGATATTTGTGCTTTTTGTCAGAAGTGGGAAGCTACAAAAGGGATGCTTTAAACATCTCATCCTCCGGTCTCATGTAAAATAATACATTTGTGGCCAGGCGTGGTGGCACACATCTGTAATCCTAGTACTTGGGAGGCTGAGACAGGAGGATCACAGGTTTGAGGCCAACCTTAACAACTTAGTGAGACCCTATTTCAAATTTAAAAATAAAAATAAAAAGTGTATAGCTTGGAAGTAGGATGCCCTGGATTCAAACTCCAGTACCCCCCTCAAAAAATTACATTTGTTGGTTAGAGTAAATAGTAATACAGTAAAGAGAGTTGTGTTCCCACAGTGGCCCCTAGAAGTCCCCAAGATGCCATGAGAATGTCTGCAAGGTCAAAACTATTTTTATCATAATACAAAGACATCATATGCCGTTTCTGCTCTGTCATCATTTGACTGCTCTAAACCCCCAGTGAGGGAAGCGTTAGCATCCAAAGGGGATGGATACTGCCCCCCGCACGTGCGCCATGATCCTTTTGGCAATGAGGATTATTTTGAGCTTCAGGTGATAGAGAATTGGGTGCTGCAGGAGGAGTTCTTGGCCCTTTTCTTATATGTCCAAACAAAAGCTACTCAGCACAGGCGTAGAGAGTGGACACCAAGATAAGTCTGTACTAAAATAGCCCTTATCTTCTGTTAATTCCCCCATATATTTCCTAAGCCGCTTCCCCATAATTTATCAACCTTGAAGCCCAAATCCATTTTTTCCTTGGTTAAAATAGTATATAATGCCCCAAGTCTAAACACTGTGTGTGTGTGTGTGTGTGTGTGTGTGTGTGTGTGTGTGTGTGTGTGTGTTACTGGGGAGAGAATCCAGGGGCTTTCTACCTTTGAGCTACATTCTCAGCCCTGTTTTCTTTTTTATTTGGAAACACGGCCTCACTAAGTTGTAAAGGGCCTCAATGAGTTGCTGAGTCTGGCTACAAACATGATTCCCCTCTCTCAGCCTCTCAAATTCTGGGATTATAGATGTGCACAACCACACCCAGCTATCTCCTGCCATTTTTATTTTTTTTAATTTTCTTATATATTTTTTTTATTGGTGCACTGTATTCATACATCTTATTGGGATAAAAAAAAAAAACTTGTGTAGACATACATGCACACATTACCCAGTTAGCCCCTACCCAATCCCCACCCCATTTCTTACCCATCCCTCCTTCCCATGCTTGGCTTAGTGGTTGATATCTAATATTATAGCAATTTATCCAAAATTAACAATAATAATCTCATGTAACAGATTTATTTGTCTGATATCAAGCTTTCGATGACTTAGAGATAACATTTCAATATTTCTTTTTGCTTTCTTTCTTACCAGAGGATTTTTTTTTCTTTTTTTTTTTAAGGTGAAAAATTTATTTATTTTTCAGAAAAAATCTATCCTAACATGAAATATGAACTCTAAATACCCAAAACAATCTCAAAAAAGAACAAAGCTAGAAGATGTACATTTTCTGATTTCAAACCTTATAAAGCTACATTAATTGGAACAGTGTAGCAGTGCTATAAAGGCAGACATATAAACCAGTGGAGTAAAATAAAAAGCCTAGAAATAAATTCTTCCATATATGGTCAAGTTATTTTTGACAAGGTTTCCAAGAACATTTGGTGAAGGAAATAATAATATTTTCACTAAATACTGTTGAAAAAGAATGACTACGTGAAAAAGAATAAAATTGGACCCTTACCTAACACCATATACAAATAATAACTCAAAATAGAAAAAAGACCTAAATGTAAATCTTAAGACTATAAACTTTTAGAAGAAAACCTGGGTCATAAAACTTTACAACACTGAAGCCAGGCATGGTGGAGCACGCTTGTAATCCCCGTGCTTGGGAGGCGGAGACAGGAGGATCTTGCAGGTTCAAAGCCAGCTGCACTGGCTTAAGAGACCCTGTTTCCAAATAAAAATATAAAATAGGTCTGGGAGTGTAGCCCTGAGGTAGATGGGCTTCCAGGAACCCCAGTACCACCCAAAACAAACACACACACACACACACACACACACACACACACACACACACACACACAAACTTCACAACATTGAAATTGGCAGTATTTCTTGGATATGATTTCAAAGGCATAGGCAAGAAAAGAATAAACTTCTTAAAAAATATAAACATATTGTACATCCAATGACAATCTAAATAGAGTTAAAAGTTACTGATAGAATGGGATAAAATATTTCCAAATACTGTATCTGAAGGTATATTAATATTCCAACTAGAAATCCTAAAAATTAGCAACACTAAAAGCAAACAATACAATTTAGAAATAGGTAAAATACGAACATAAATAATGAATCTCCAAAGATAACCAATCTTAGTTGTCTGTTGGATGGAAAATCTTGTTTCTCTGGTTCTGGTGTATATTACCTATTTCTTCTTTGTAGTTAATCTCTTTGAGTATTTTCTCCAGTGCTGGTTTTGAAGATATAAATTCCTTCAGTTTCTGTTTGTCATGGAAGCTTTTGATTTCCCCATCTAATTTGATAGATAGTTTTGCTGGGTAGGAAATTTTTGGCTGGAAGTTGTTTTCTTTCAGAGTTTGGAATATGTGACTCCAAGCCCTTCTGGCTCTCATGACTTGGTTTGGGAAGTCTGGAGTGACTCTAATTGGTTTGCCTCTGAATGTCACTTGGCCTTTTTTTTTTTGTTGTTGCCTTTAAGATTCTCTGCTTGGCTTCCACATTGGTCATTTTGACAGTTATGTGGCATGGGGAACGTCTTCTCTGATCCTGTCTAAAGGGAGTTCTATAAGTTTCCTGGACCTGTGTATCGACTTCTTGCTCTACGTTTGGAAATTTTTCTGCTATTACTTCCTTGAAGAGATTGTTGATCCCTTTGGTTTCACCTTCTTTTCCCTCCTCTATTCCAATTATTTTTAGGTTAGCTATCTTAAAACGGGCCCATATTTCTTCAATGTCAGATTCCTGCTGTCTGATTTTTTTTCTAAGTTATAAATTATGCGTTCATTTTTGGAGTGATCATCTTCTAGGAGTGAGATTCTATTCTCCATGTGGTCTAATCTATTGTTTATACTTTGAATTGAGGCCTTTACCTCAATGATTGCATCCTTTATTTCTTTTAGACTCTCTCTAAATTCTTTTCAAAGGTCCTGTATTATTTCTACAGTTATATTCCTGATTTGATCTTCTGGAGATCTCTGAATTTCTGTGTTATCAGGTTCTGATAATATGGGGTTGTGGGCATTCATTGCTCTATTGTTGTTCCTCTTTCCCATGATTTCAGAATTTTGTGCCTTCCCTGGGTCACTACAACTTCACTTAGGGTGCTCTGTATCTCGAGTCTGTGGTAATCTCAGCCGCCACTACTCCTTTACTGTGTTGTATCGCAAAGTCTCAGACCCAGGGAGTTAATAGAGGCTGCGCAAGACTGTGGGGGAGCCAGGCTGGGCGTTTTCCCATGGGGAGCTGTGACTAGGGTGTGGTATGTCTGACACTGCTACTCCTTCACTGGGTTGGATTGCAAAATCTCAGACCCAAGGAGATTATCAAAGCTGCGCAAGTCCCTGGGAGTGCAGTATAGGGATTTCTCCCTTAGGGGCCGCAATTTCACTCACGGTTATTGTGCGTGCTGATCAGGAACTGTTGCAGGGCTCAGTAAACTCACTGCCGCTGCTGGCAATATGGTGCCGCTGTTATGCCCTCGGCCGTGAAGCTGGTGCTGCCAGCAATATGGCACTGCCGCCATGCCCTCAGCTGTGAGGCTGATGCTGCCGGCAATATGGCACTGCTGCCATGCTCTCGGCTGTGAGGCTGGCGTATTTCTTTTCTGGTTTTAAGCTCTGTTCTGAGTCCCTGGAAGGCATGATGAGCTTGGCCACTGGGAGTTTTAGGCGTTCTTTGTGCTGAAAGAACTACTGAATTACACCCGAATGATCCGCAGCTGCGCACTTCAGCGCCTTGTTTACCTTTCCTCTCCGGAGCCTGGTGCTGTGAGGGAAGATGGTTCTGGCTTGGCTCTGCCGCTGCATTGCAGGTTTGATTTCTTTTCTGGTCTCTGGTTGTTCTTCTAGTCTTTTTTTCTCTGTCCCTTGTGTTTAAATTTTTTATTTCTCTGTTGCTAGTGTTTTCTGGCTTAGAAAAGCGCTAATTTTGTGGCAATAGAGATCGAGTTTTAGCAGGACTTGTAAACGCTGCTTTTCTCCGCCGCCATCTTCCTGGAAGTCCTCTCCTGTCCTTTTTGAATGAAGTCATTCATTCATTCATTTCCTTTGTGACGTTGGGAATTGAACACAGAGGCATTCTACTTCCAAACCTCACTCCAGCCCTTTTTATTTTTGTTTTGAAACAGAATCTTGCTAGGTTGCTGAGCGTCTCACTAGATTCCTGAGGTTGGCTTCAAACCTGCAATCCTCCTGTTTC
Organism: Muscardinus avellanarius; assembly: GCF_963383645.1. Classification (NCBI taxonomy): domain Eukaryota; kingdom Metazoa; phylum Chordata; class Mammalia; order Rodentia; family Gliridae; genus Muscardinus; species Muscardinus avellanarius. Next base: position 139,787,823 of record NC_137788.1, on the reverse strand, counting down.
AGCCTCCCAAACACTAGCATTACAAGCCACCATTCCTAGCAAAAAACATTAATTTTATTAACTCCCAATGTATATACATATTTGTCATTTCAATTTTTTTTTTTACTTTATTTTTTTCTATACTAGGGATGGAACCCAGGGGCATTCTACTTTCAAGATACACACCCAGCCTTGTTTTATTTTTATTCTTTTTTTAATTTTATTTTTATTTTGGTACTGGGGTTCTTGGAAGCCCTTCTACCTCCGGGATACACTCCCAGACCTATTTTATACTTTTTATTTGGAAACGGAGTCTCTTAAGCCAGCACGGCTGGCTTAGAACCTGCCTCCCAAGCGCGGGGATTAAAGCGTGTGCCACCACGCCAGGCCTTATTCTTTATTTTGAAACATGATCTCACTGAGTTGCAAAGGGCCTCACTAAGTAGCTGAGGCTGTCCTGGAACCATGATCCTCCTGTCTCAGCCTCCCAAATGCTGGGTTTACAAGCGTGTGCCACCACGCCCGGCGTGTGTGTGTGTGTGTGTGTGTGTGTGTGTGTGTGTGTGTGTGGTTGTTTTTTGTTTTTTTACTACTTTGTGTGGAAAAAAAAAGCAGTATGCACAAAGCACTCCTGCTTGCCCAAGCTGGCTCAGAGGACTCGCTGTGTGATGGGCTAAGCTGCCAACCCACTGGCTGCTTTCTTTTGGATGCTGTGGCTTGGATTTGGAATGCCCTCCAAACCTCGCGAGGCCTGCAGCTGGGCTCGGAGGTGGGGCGTGCTGGAGGCCACCGGTCACGGACTTGAGAGCAGGCCCCTGTCGCTCACTGCTTCTGCTCTCAGGCTGCCCTGCGCATGCTCCTCCGCCATCCCCTGCCTCCGTGGAGTTTCAGCCCTGGAACCGTTTGGCCAGGGGCTGAACTTCAGAAATCATGGACGCACATAAACCTTTCTTCCTGTAAGTTGTTCTTGTCAGGTGTTTGCGTCACGGCGACAAAAAGATAACTAATACAATGCCGGGCGTGGTGGCGCACGCTTGTAATCCTCGCGCTTGGGAGGCGGAGACAGGAGGATCGCGCAGGTTCGAAGCCAGCCGTGCGCGCTGGTTTAGGAGACCCTGTTTCTAAATAAAAATGTAAAAATAGGTCTGGGAGTGTATCCCGGAGGTAGAAGGTCTTCCAGGAACCCCAGTACCACACACACACACACAAAAAGATAACTAATACAATGAAAGACCATTTTGACCTAAAAGGAAGACTGACAAAATGTGGTTATTCAGTTATTTAGCTGATATTTTCTCACAATGGAGGAAATGAGTCTGTCTCTCCAAGGGACACAACTGGTAGCACACGTCGCCAATGGCAAAAGAAGAGCCTTCAAGCAAAAAGCGGGCTATCAGGACTTGTATCCAGTATCTACCACTGTGGCCTTGACAAGGTTCCTGGTACTGAAATTATTTATTTATTTTGGTGCTTGGGGATTGAACCCAGAGGCAGAAATTCTACCTCTGAGCTACACCCCTAGACCTATTTTACTTTTTAGTTTGAAACAGAGTCTCTCTAAATTGCTTGAACCTATGATCCTCCTGTCTCAGCCTTCCGAGTACTGGGATTATAGGTGTGTGCCACCACGCTCAGTTTATGAACACTGTCTTTATTTATTAATCATTATTATTATTATTTTTTGTAGTGCTGAGGATGGAACCCAGGGCTTCATGCATGCCAGGCAACAATTGCTGTACCACTGAACGACATCTCCAGTCCACCTGCAACACTTTGTGATGAAATTAGTAGCAAGACAACACACATGAGTTTTCAATATAATATAATATGTCAGAATGTGGACGATCTATATCACTCCATCAGTACCTTCCAAATGACAAGGATATGATGTTACAAAATCATATACACATAAGAGTCATTAAAAATATAGACAGACAGGAGATACGTGGTTGCTTTTTTGTTTGTTTGTTTTGTTTTTGTGGTGCTAGTGATCAAACCCAGGTCCTGCAACACAATAGACAAGTGTTCTAACACCAAGTTAAACCCCCAACCCCCAGAAAATAGATGTTGGTTTTGTTTCCATACTGGGGATGAGCCCTACAGGCATTGTACCTCAGAGTTATACCTCCAGCCCTTTTTATTTTTTATTTTGAAACAGGGCCTTCCTAAGTTGTTGAGAGCCTCGCTATATTTCTGAGGCTGGCCTGGAACCTGCGATCCTCCTGTCTCAGCCTCCCAAGCACTGGGATTACAGGCGTGTGCCATCATGCCCAACCGACATTCATCCTCTCTTACATTAAAAACTATTGTCAGTTGGGCCTGGGGGCACACGCTTGTAATCCCAGTACTTGGGAGACTGAGACAGGAGGATCACAGAGGTTCAAAGTCAGCCTCAGCTAGTTAATGAGGCTCTCAGCAACTTATTGAGACCCTGTTTCCAAATAAAATATAAAAGCCGGGCGTGGTGGCGCACGCTTGTAATCCCTGCTCTTGGGAGGCTGAGACAGGAGGATTGCGCAGGTTCGAAGCCAGCCTCAGCTAGTTTAAGAGACCCTGTTTCCAAATAAAATATAAAATAGATCTGGGAGTGTATCCTGGAGGCAGAAGGCCCCTGGGTTCCACCCCCAGTACCACCAAAAAAATAAATAAAAATAAAAAATAAAATAAAATATAAAAATAGGTCTGGGAGTGTGGACTTGAGGTAGAAGGCTCCTGGGTTCCATCCCCAGTACCACCAAAAAAAAAAAAAAAAACAAAACCAACTATTGTCAGCTGGGTATGATGGCACACGCCATCATACGCCCAGTACTTGGGAGGCTGAGACAAGAGGATCGTAGGTTCCAGGCCAGCCTCAGCAACTTAGCAAGACCCTGTTTCAAAATAATTTTTTTTTTCTTGTGGGTCTAGGAATGAAACCCAGAGGAATTTGACCTCCAAGCTACATCGCCTGCCCTATTTTTTTTTTTTATTCTTTATTTTGAGACAGGGTCTCACTAAGTTGCAGAGAGCCTCAATAAGTAGCTGAGGCTGTCCGTGAACCTCCTGTCTCAGCCTCCCGAATGCTGGGATTGCAAGCGTGTGCCACCATGCCCGGCAAAATAAAATATTTTTTAAAAAGCTGGGGTGTAGCTCAAAGTTAGAATGTTCCTAGATTCAATACCTAGTGCCAAAAGAGAGAGAGGGAGGGAGAGAGCGAGGAAGAAAGAAAGAAATAATATGATGGCCATTATCATGGTTTTAGTGCTCACCTTTAAGAAACTACCACTTGTCAGCCAGGTGTGGTGGCGCACACTTGGGAGGCTGAGACAGGAGGGTCACAGGTTTGAGGCCAGTCTCAGTTACTTAGCGAGGCCCTCTACAATGTAGTGAGACCTATTTCAAAAATAAAAAATAGACCTAGGGGTGTAGCTCAGAGGTAGAATGTCCCTACCAATATTATAAAAAAATTATAATACTCCTACAAGTATTATAAAAAAGGAAGAAACTGTGACTTTTTGAATTCTGATGTGTTATCAGAGAAGAATATCTCCAAGGAATTTTTTAAATTCTTCTTTTTCTAACTATGTATCCTAGCGACACTAAATTTTCTTCACATAATTTGACAGAATGAATGCAAAAGCGGATATGAATATCAAGATGTTTTCTATTAAGCCAAATATTAAAAAGTGAAAAAAAATTTCCCCACTATGGGGAAAAATACTTTATAAAACTGTATCAATTATATTAAAATATATTTAACCATACTTGTTATGTTATACTACTAGTAATATTATTATTATAGTCCTGAAGATTGAACCCAAGGGCATTCTACCACAGAGCTATACCCCTAGCCATAATTTTATATTTATTTATTTATTTATTTATTTATTTATTTATTTTGTGTAGTACTGAGAATCGAACCCATGAACATTCTATGTTCTGAGCTACACCCCCAGCCTTATTTTATTTTTCACTTTTGAAACAGGGTCTTGCTAGGTTGATGAGAGTCTCTGTACTTGCTGAGGCTGTGACCCTCCTGTCTCAGCCTCCCTAGTACTTGGATTATAAGGGTGTACTACTGTCTTGGGCAACACGATAACTTCTATGGGTTCTTGGCTTCTGTGGTGAAAAAAATTTCAACACGGGCCAGTCAGAGATAAAGGCAGAGGTTTTAAGTCAAGTAAAGTAAGGATACACGTTCAGGGGAAAGGCGGGCCATGGCAAAAGAGCGCGAGAATAGTGGCAGGGAGAGGGGCGAGAGCTGCAGAAGCTGCCCCAGAGCTGCTCCAAATTGGCCCCAAATGGCCCCAAATAGCAAAATGGCCCAATAACTCTTCTGAGCTCTACTTTTCTCCTCCTCCACCTCCTCCTCCTCCTCCTCCTCATCCTCCTCCTCCTCCTCCTCCTCCTCCTCCTCCTCCTCCTCCTCCTCGTCCTCCTCCTCCTTTTTGCGGTACTGGGAATGGAACTCAGGGGCATTCTACCTCCAAGCTATACCCCCAGCCCTATTTTTTGTTCTTTATTTTAAAACAGGGTCTCACTAAGTAGCTGAGGCTGGCTGTGAACCCAGATCCTCCTGTCTCCGCCTCCCAAATGCTGGGATTACAAGCATGCACCACCATGCTCGGGTTTCTCTCCCTTTCTTTCTAATTCAAACAATAATACAATGCACATCCTTGGGAAAGTTTTACGCAGGTATGTGATGTGATCAGAACTGTTTGTTCAAAGGTCACTCTGAATGTGTAAATTACTGAAATCTGAACGAGATCTGTGGGTTGCATCAATGTCGACTTCCAGGTTGTGGATATTGTACTATTGCAAGATGTTACCTTTGGGGCAAATAAGAAGGGTACGCAGGATATCTCTGTGTTATTTCTTATAACTGCGTGAGAAGTTTAATTTGAAAAAACAAACACCCATTAAGATGGTTACTATCAAAATAACAAGTGTCGGTGAGAAAGTGGAGAGACTGGAACGTGCCTGCCCTGTTGATGAGAATGCCAAAGGGTGCAGGCCTTAGTGGCAGTTCCTCTAAAAACTAAATGCAGATCATCATATGATCCAGCAATCTTACTTCTGGTTATATATCCAGAAGAACTGAAGGCAGGAACTCAGAGATACTTGCACACAATGTTCACAACAGCACTATTTACAACAGCTAAGAGGTAGAAAGCAATCCAAGTGTCCATCAAGGGATAAATGGATAAATAAATGTGATAGATACATACAGTGGAATATTATTCAGCCTTAGCAAGGAAAGAAATTCTGATGCATGGCACCGCCTAAATTGCCGGAGCCAGCTGGCAAAAGTACGGGTTCCGAAGAGAGGCGTGAGGATGAAGAATTCAACTCTTAAGAATTTAATTCCAAGAATTTTTTAATTCTAACATAGGGGGACCGCTAGCCTACTATCTCTACTGGCCAACCCCTGCTCCTGGGTCAATATCTCTACTGGTTGACAACGGGTTCATTTCTCTTGAGATATTTATAGTTTCAGGTCAATCAATACCCTTGTGCCATCACCACCTGAATACAATAAAGACAGATCCCAAACACATACATCCCGGGCAGGTCAATCAATACCCTCGTGCCGTCACCACCTGATCTTCTCTCAGACCTTTTACTTTGAACTTTCCATGACCCCAAACCTTGTTGACTCTGGGTGAAGGACAGTCAGCTAAATCAGAAATACCCTTTAAGGGGAAAACCTTAATGGCTCCCCACAATTCCCCCTGTCTTATTATATTCAAAGAAGATTGTGCCTGTCTTAGGTTGTTTCCTTCAGGTATCAAGGATTACCTGTCTTTGGATAATACAATGCTAAGCTGTATATCCTGTCTTAGGTTTCCTTGTCCCAAGGAAATCTTACTCGTCATTGACTACCAGCCTCTTAAATGGGAGTACCCTTCAAATGTAAATTGTGCACTTCTGCTGAAAAAATGTTTTCACTTTGTCCTAAGACTACACTTTGTCCCAAGTCTCCAATAAACAAGGTATTGGGAGTATCATGTAAAATAGGCATTTCAGTAAGACATTTCCTGCAATTAATACTATGATTTTTACATGTTAAATCAGTTTAACAGAGTAAACAAGTTATTAGTGGGCTAACGTTTTTATCTTCTTTCCCTGGGTAACCAGGGCCCCACAAGACCAAACCTTCAATAGCACAGTTACTACTTGTCTATAATACCACGGGTGTCAACTGCAGACATCCCATCTTCTTGACATCCCTAGAAAAACATAAGAGTGTATCAGTTCTTTGTCCAGAATAACCAAAAGTACCAATTCTTTGTCCAAAATACAGTTACTATCAGTCTTTGTACTTGTCTGCAACACCACGGGCATCAACTGTAGACATCTCATCTTTTTGACATTTAAAAAAAAATATATATATATATATATGTGTGTGTGTGTGTGTGTGTGTGTGTGTGTACCAGTTACCAGTTCTTTGTCGAGAATAACCAAAAGTTTCTGCAATGGGTGTAAAATTCAAAGCAAGAAGTCTCAGCAATCGTGAGTTGTTACTGAAGACTCTGATCTCCCGCTGCTCCCAAACAGCTGGATGAAGTATGGGATGATCTGGAACATAAGCCCATGTTTCAGTCATCAGCATTAATCTGAGAGTCTTCTATTTTTCTTTGATCCATGTGTTGCAGCAGCCACTCAGATATCCACCGTACATTATCTTCATCCTGTGAAAATACACAAACATGCCCTTTCCCCATATTAGTATGGGGTCGGGACCTTTCCAAATTCCTGTACAAGTATCTTTCCATTTTACTAGAGCAAAATTGTTTTTGGAGGATGGATGCCAATATCTATCTGCTGCTGTATGACCAGTTTTGTCAGCATTCAAGAAATTAAGAATAAAAAGAGCATGAATTAAAGAGTTCTGTGGTGAATGGGGATATAACTCCCCCTTTTTATTTTCTTTTCTTTCTTGTTTTTTTTTGTTTGTTTGTTTTTTGTTTTTTGTTTTTGTTTTTGTTTTTGGTGGTACTGGGGATGGAACCCAGAGGCTTTCTACCTCCAGGCTATACTCCCAGACGTTTTCTATATTTTATTTGGAAACAGGGTCTCACTAAGTTGCTGAAAGCCTCACTAAGTAGCTGAGGCTGGCTTCGAACCCGTGTGATCCTCCTGTCTCAGCCTCCCAAGCGTGGGGATTACAAGTGTGCGCCACCACGCCTGGCTTCACCCTTTTTATTTTCAAAAGAGTTTTTTTCAGAGAATTATGGGCTCATTCTACAATGCCTGTCCTTGAGGATTATAGGGTATACCTATAATATGTTGAATACTATATGTATTGCAAAATCGTTTAAAAGCCATACTAGTATATCCTGAATCATTATCAGTTTTAATGCAGGTAGGAAGACCTGAGAAAGAAAAACACTTCAAACAATGGGAAATCATATGTTTAGCAGCCTCCCCAGTTTGGGCTGTAGCCATAAAAAACCTGAAAAAGTGTCAATAGACACATGAACATACTTTTGCTTACCAAAGGCAGAAATGTAACATCCATTTGCCATAGATTATTGGGAACCAATCCCTGTGGATTTACACCTAAATGAGGAACAGGCAAATACTTTGGACATATAGGACATTGTTTAACAATTTGTCATGCTGCTTCTCTAGTAATTTGAAACTGTTTACGCAGACCAGCACTATTTTGATGATGTAAAGAATGTGATCGTTGAGCTTGTTCTGAGAGGGGCAGACAAATTTTGTAGCATCGTCAGCAATCTGATTACCTTCTGCCAAAGGCCCAGGTAAGGCAGAATGTGCTCTTATGTGCCCAATAAAACAAGGATGCTGGCGTGATAAGATCTGAGTTTGAATTTGAAGAAATAAATTACATATCAATTTATTATGTGTATCAATATATGGTACAGTTTCCAATGCTTGAAGGGCATTAGCTATATATAAATTATCAGTATATAAATTAAAAGGTATATCAGATAGATGTTGAAAAACAGCCACTACTGCATGCAATTCTACAACCTGAGCAGACGTAAAAGATGTTTGAATTATAGTACTATGTTTATTAATTACATAAGACGCCTTACCATTTGAGGAGTCATCGGTAAATACCAAGACTCAAGGGAGTGGCATGAATTATTTTAGGAAATATAAGAGCATGTTTATTAAGAAACCATAAGCCAGGCATTGTGATGCATGCTTGTAATCCCCGTGCTTGGGAGGCGGAGACAGGAGGATCGCGCAGGTTCGAAGCCAGCCATGCTGGCTTAAGAGACCCTGTTTCCAAATTTAAAAAGTATAAAAATAGGTCTGGGAGCGTAGCCCAGAGGTATAAGGGTTTCCAGGAACCCCAGTACCAACAAACAAAGAAACAAGAAAAAAACCAAAAAACCAAACCATAATAGTTTATCATGAGGTAAATGACTGTCAATATCTCCAATAAAGGATGCAAAAGCAATAGCCCATGAATCAGCATTCTGAAAAAGCCATTGTACTTGTTGTTTAGTAAAAGGAACACTAATAAGTGAAGGCTCTTTACCAAAATATTTTAAAGATTCTGATCTGACAGAACACACCAAGCAGCCAACTAATTCCCAGTACGGCATTAAAACTCTGCTTGGAGTAGTGGGTAAATGTATCCACATTAATGGTCCATCCTGCCACAAAACAGCAGTGGGTGTATGTGCCAATGTTAATATATAAGCAGCCCATTCTTTAGTATAATCAATGTACTATTTTCTTTGACATTCAATAGCCAATTCAACTTTTTTAAGAGCAGCAGAGAAAGTTGGGTCTGAGTTACCTTTCAAGATATCAAATAAAGGTTTTAATTCTCCAGTAGTAGTTTTTAAAGATGGTCTTAGACAATATCTCCTAAAAGTTTTTGAAAATCATTTAAGGTTTTTAAATTATCTTTACGTAATTAAATTTTTTGTGGCTTAATAGTCTTGGGATAAAGAATATTTCCCAAGTAAGTATACGGTGGTACGGTGGTTCTCTTTGTACTTTTTCTGGAGCTATAATCAAATCATTATTTTGTAATGTAGTTTGTAAGGTAGCATAAGCTGATAACAAAATTCATTCATCTGTATGTGCTAATAAAATATCATCCATATAATGTATCATATATACAGATTTATGGAATCTTCTGACAGTAACTATAGCCTTCAAAACAAATTTTTGACACAGAGCTGGACTATTGGCCATTCCCTGAGGTAGCACTTTCCACTGATACCTTTGCATAGGAGCTCTATAATCTGTAGATGGAACACTAAAGGCAAATCTCTTACAATCTTGTCATGCTAAAGGTACCATATAAAAGCAGTCTTTTAAATCTAAAATTATTTTATAAGTATCTTTGGGGATAGCTGATGGATTGGGTAATCCAGGCTGTAAAGCTCCCATTAATTCCATAGTTTTATTAACTTGCCTTAAATCCTGTAACAGTCTTCACTTAACAGATTTTTTCTTAATGACAAATATGGGTGAATTCCAAGGGGAGTTAGAACTTTCTATATGGCCGTAGTCAAGCTGTTCTTGTACTAGCTGCTCTGTGGCTTTTATTTTTTCTAAGGTTAGGGGCCATTGATCAATCCAAACTGACCGTTTTTCCAAGTAATAGGATCGGCATGGAGTACAGGCTGATCAACAGCCCCTTCTAAAAATACCTTAGACCTGCTCACCTGCTCAAGGGGGGTGTAAATGAAGCTTTAAAGGCTCTATAATACCCTGATTATTTATCCCTAGACCTTCCCCCGGTAAAAGTCCTTGACCTAACATTTGCTGTGTCACTATAGGGCTGAGGCATTAAAGATACACACCCATGTTCTGCATAACATCTCGGCCCCATAAGTTGACAGGAAGTCCTGGAACAATATAGGGCTGAAAAACTCCAGTATGGCCTTCCTCATCTCTCCAAGTAAGCCAATCACTGCTTTGTTCGGGGTTTTGTGTCTGTCCTATGCCTTTAAGGTGAGTGAGGGAAGAATGCTTAGGCCATTTGTTAGGCCATAGATCAGCTATTATGACAGAAACATCTGCTCCCGTGTCTAATAACCCTGAAAATTCTTTCCCATTAATAAACAATTTTAATTCTGGTCTTTGTGTTCCAATCGCTTGGACCCAAAAAGCATCTGATGAGCCAAATCCCCTTTTACCTCATTTAGGTCTCTGAGCACTATTATTAGTTTGCACCTGAGGTGGTAATACTAATTGTGCCAGTGGTTGACCTGCATTAATAACAGCTATACCTTGAGGAGAATGCGTCATAATTTTTATTTCTCCTTCATAGTCAGAATCAGCTACTCCAGGGGCTACTATAATTCCCTTCATGGTGACACTACTTCATCCTAACAACAACCCTACTGTCCCTTTAGGTAACAGACCATAAACACCAGTAGGAAGGGCTTGCATTCCCATTTCGGAAGTTAATACTGTATAAGTAGAGGCACAGAGGTCCAATCCTGTGCTGCCTGGGGTTGCTCTGAGTAAGTCCTGAATGGACTGTTTTGTTGAGGGTAGCCCTGCTGTGGTACAAATGTCTGGAGTGCCCCATAACATTGTTGTTGCGGGGCCTGGGGCGGGCCCCTCCTCCTATTTCCTGAGAGGAGCTGATTTCCTTGCACATCAGTCCTTGATTTACATTCCTTAGCCCAATGCTTCCCTCTTTTACATTGAGATCATAAGCCTGGCTCTTGTTTATTAATAGCACTCTGCCTCTGTGAACAGTTCTTAACTAAATGACCATTTTGTCCACACCCATAGCATTTAACCATATTATTCTTAGGTCCTGATTTTTTTATGTTGTTGGAAAAGGATTTCTTGTACAGTTTTCCCTTGTAATGCTGCAGCCATAGCTAATCCCTGTGTATATGCAGGTCCTATATCAGAACATAGCCAAATATAATCAGACAGGTCTCCTTTCTTTCTAAAAGGGCATAAGGCAGCTTGACAAACAGTATTAGCATTATCAATGGCTAATTGCTTTATGAGCAACAGCCCTGCTTCACTGTCGCCTATAAGTCAGCTAGCAATTTATAACAGCCTAGCTACAAAATCCTGATATGGCTCGTCTGGTCCTTGTCTTATTTTTGAAAGATCTTCAGTTTACTTTCCTGAAGAAGGCAACTTGTTCCATGCTCGACGCACAGCAGCATTGGTCTGAGCATAAGAAGCTAGACTAAATTTTAATTGCTGAGCAGTCTCCCAAAATTGTCCTTCTCCTGCTAACATATCAAAATTTATGGGTATTCCCTGAGCTATGTTCAAATCTGCTGTGGATTGGCATTGTTCTGCAAATTCAGACTTCCATAATAAAAAATCACCCCCTGATAAACAAGCTCGGGCTATCTGTTTCCAATCAGAAGGACACAAAGCCTCCATGGAGAAAGATTCTAACATGGCCTGAGTAAAAGGTGCCATTGGCTCATATTGAGCACAAGCCATTTTTAATTCTTTTAATTGTTTGAAAGGAAAGAGTCTATGTCCTCTAATAACACCTCCCTGGCCATCAGGGTCTTCAGTAAGCAGAAATACTCTGAATCCTCTAGTATCTTTTCTGTTTTCTGCAGCCCGATTTATAGCTGCTTGAAGCGGTGATATTAAAATAAGGGTCTGTGTTTTTCAATGCTTTGTTTAGCCAATGCTACAGCGGGAGAATTTTGAAGGCTCGTATTGCTGATAATAGGAAAATATTGTTGAGATCCTTCTTTATCACTATTTGAAGGAGCTATCTGATCTAATCATTTAATTAAAGTCTCTACGACTACTTGTAATTGTTTTATACAAAAATCAGGCTCCAGTGATTCCGTTTTTGGAGTGTCTGGATAAGCCCCTAACTCATTTCTATAGCACTGAGCAGCAGTTTCCTCAAGCTGCTCCTCTTCTTCAGTATTTAAGTATCCTCATCTTCCTTAGGAAGTGAAGGCAAAGTGCCTTCATGTTCTCTCTTAGCCCCATAGGTTTAGACCTATGGACCAAAACAAAAAACTAATCTTCTGACCCATTGTATATTACAACTCCCATGTTTTTCACCGCCACCACAAGTCTTTGAGCGTGCTCCTTTTTTATTCAGCAGTGTCCTTCACTAGATCCTCAGTTTCAGAATTTCCCTATATGGGCCACCACCTGCCGGAGCCAGCTGGCAAAAGAACGGGTTCCAAAGAGAGGCGTGAGGATGAAGAATTCAACTCTTAAGAATTTGATTCCAATAATTTTTAAATTCTAACATGGGGGAACCGCCAGCCTACTATTTCTACTGGCTGAACCCTGCTCCTGAGTCAACATTTCCTACTAGCCGACAACGGGTTCATTTCTCTTGAGGTATTTATAGTTTCAGGTCAATCAATACCCTTGTGCCATCACCACCTGAATACAATAAAGACAGATCCCAAACACATACATCCCGGGCAGGTCAATCAGTACCCTCGTGCCATCACCACCTGATCTTCTCTCAGACCTTTTACTTTGAACTTTCCATGACCCCAAACCTTGTTGACTCTGGGCGAAGGACAGTCAGCTAAATCAGAAATATCCTTTTAGGGGAAAACCTTAATGGCCCCCCAAACTAGATGAACTTTGAGGGCATTTTTCTAAGTGAAATAAGCCAGTCACAAAAAGACAAACACTATATGGTTCTATTTATATCTAAAATAAATTCATAGAAACAGAATACTGAATAGTGATTGCCAGCAAGCATGGTGATCACTCCTGTAATCCCAGTACTTGGGAAGCTGAGACAGGAGGATTGCAAGCTCAAGGCCAGCCTCAAAGATTTAGTGAGTTCTATAGCAACTTCAAGAGATTCTGTTTCAAAATTTAAAAAAGAGGAGAATACGCCTGGGTTCAATGCCCAGTACAAAACACAAAATAGTGGTTGCCAGAGACTAGAGGAGGGGGAAATGGAGAGTTGTTTAACAAGTTCAGAGTTGGTCACTTTTTTTGTTTGTTTTGTTTTGTTACTGTGGATTAACCTGAGGCGTTTTACCCGCAAGGTACACTTCCAGCTCTATTTTTAAAATTTATTTATTTATTTATTTATTTATTTATTTATTTATTTATTCTGGCACTAGGGATGGAACCTATGGGCATTCTACCTCTGAGCTATTCCCCTAAATGTTTTTTTTTTTTTTTTTTTTTTTGGTGGGTTTGGGGATGGAACCCAGAGGCATTTGACCTCCGAGTTATACCCCCTGCCCAATTTTTTCTTCTTTATTTTGAAACAGGGTCTCACTAAGTTGTGGAGGGCCTCACAAATTGCTGAGGCCAGCCTCAAACCTGTAATCTTCCTGCCTCAGTCTCCTAAGTACTAAGATTACAAGTGTGTCCCACCACACTCAGCTCTGTTTTATTTATTTATTTATTTATTTATTTATTTATTTATTTATTTTTATTTATTTATTTCCTTTTTCTTTTTCCTTTTCTTTCTTTCTTTCTTTCTTTCTTTCTTTCTTTCTTTCTTTCTTTTTTTTTGTATATGGTGCTGGGGATTGAACCCAGGGGCATTCTACCTCTGAGCTACACCCCCAGTTGTTTTTTATTTTTTTGAGACAGGGTCTCACTAAGTTGCAGAGAGCCTAAGTAGCTGAGGCTGGCCGCAAACCCCGATCCTCCTGTCTCAGTCTCCCAAGTACTGGGATTACAAGTGTTACGCCATCATGCCCAGCTTATTTATTTATTTATTTATTTATTTATTTATTTATTTATGGTATTGGGGGTGTAACCCAGGAGCTTTCTACCTCTGGGCTATAATCCCAGACCTATTTTATATTTTATTTGGAAACAGGGTCTCACTAAGTTGCTGAGAGCCTCACTAAGTAGATGAGGCTGGCTTCAAACCTGTGTGATCCTCCTGTCTCAGCCTCCCAAGCGCTGAGATTACAAGCATGCGCCACTACGTCCTGCTTATTTTATTTTATTTTTAAACAGGATATCATTAAATTGCTGAGGGCCTAAGCTAAATTGCTGAGGTTGTTTTTGAACTTGCTATCCTTCTATCTCAGCTGTCAAGTACTGGGATTATAGTAGTGTGTCATCTCACAGTGCCCAGGCTTTCTGCTTTTTGAAACATACACACAAGCTGGGCATGGTGGCTCACACTTGTAATTCCAACATTTGGGAGGCTGAGACTGGAGGACTGCAGTTCGCAGACAGCCTCAGCTACTTAGTGAGGTCCTCTGCAACTTAGTGAGACCCTGTTTCAAAATAAAGAATAAAAAGCCAGGCATGTTGGCACACACTTGCAATCCTTGCGCTTGGGAGGTGGAGACAGGAGGATTGCGCAGGTTCGAAGCTAGTCACGCTGGCTTAAGAGGCCCTGTTTCCAAATAAAAAAATATAAAATAGGTCTGGGAGTGTAACCCGGAGGTAGAAGGGTTTCCAGGAACCCCAGTACCACCAATAAATAAATAAATAAATAAATAAATAAATAAATAAATAAATAATATAAAATAGGGCAGGGGGTGTAGCTCTGAGGTAGAATGCCCCGGGGTTCCTTCCCCCACCCCCCACCCCCCCACCCAGCTAGGTGTGGTGGTGCACACTTGTACCAACATTTGGGAGGCTGAGACAGGAGGCTCATGGTTTGCAGACAGCCTCAGCTACTTAGTGAGAACCTTTGAAACTCAGTGAGACCCTGTTTCAAAATAAAAAGAATAAAAAATAGGGTTGGGGTGTGGCTGGAAGGCAAATGCCCCTGGGTTCCACCTCCAGTACTGCAAAAAATAAATAAAATAAAACACACACACACACACACACACACACACACACACACACACACACAGAAAGAAGGGTGTGGTACTCCCAGGACTTGGTTGAGACAGGAGGATCATAGTTTGAGGCCAACCTCAGCAATTTAGTGAGACTTTGTCTCAAAATAAACATGAGGCCAGGTGTGGGGGCACATGTTTGTGATCCCAGTACTTGGGAAGCTGAGATAAGAGGATTGCAGGTTTGAGGTCAGCCTCAGCAAATAGTGAGACTTTTATTGACCTAATGAGACCCTGTTTCAAAATAAAATAGGATTGGGGACATAGCTCAGAGGTAAAATGACCCTGGGCTCAATCCCCATTACCATCCATATATATATATATATATATAATATATTATATACATATATATATAATAAGATAGGGCAGGGTGTGTAGCACAGGGTAGAATGTCCCTGGGTTCAATCTCCAGTAAGAACATAACATACATACACACATGGAGGAGAGCTAGTAAAAAAGAAGACAGAAAGAGAGAGAGAAAGAGAAAGAAAGAAAGAAAGAGAGAGAGAGAAAGAAAAAAGAAAGAAAGGAGGGAGGGAGGAAAGAAAGAAAGAAAGAAAGAAAGAAAGAAAGAAAGAAAGAAAGGAGGGAGGGAGGGAGGGAGGAAAGAAAGAAGAAAGGAAAGAAAGAAAGAGAGGGAGGGAGGGAGGAAGGAAAGAAAGAAGAAAGGAAAGAAAGAAAGAAAGAAAGAAAGAAAGAAAGAAAGAAAGAAAGAAAGAAAGAATGGAAGCGAGCCATTACGGTTGCAGCAAGGGTCCAGACTAGCGATGGAGAGGTTCCCAAGAACGATGTTCTTATTGACTGGCTGGCAGAGTGTGGTGGCGCACGCCTGCAATCCCAGGCCTAGGGAGACTGGGACACGTTTGAGGACAGTCTCAGCAATTTTGAGACTCTATAATGCAAACTAGTTCAGCCACTATGGATATCTGTGTGGAGATTCCTAAGAAAGGTGGGAATAGATCCACCATATGATCCAGCTCTACCACTCCTGGGTATCTTTCCAAAGGGCTGAATTCAGAGAAATACAGCAACATATGCATACCTATGTTCATAGCAGCACAATTCGTAATAGCCAAAATATGGAACCAACCCAGATCTCCATCAACAGATGAATGGATAGCAAAACTCTGGGAAATACACACAATGGAATTCTATTCAGCCATAAAGAACAAAATTATATCATTTGCAAGAAGATGGAAAGTCCTGGAGAACATTATATTAAGTGAGATCAGCCAAGCACAGAAGGAGAAGGTACATATGTTTCCTCTAATATGCCCAAACTAGGGAACACAGAGGATACCAGTGGGACTCCAGATAATGGAGGGGAAATATCAGCAAAGTTTGAATGGAAAGATAGGAGAGGAGGAAGGCTGATCTTGATTAATGAGGGTCTACATCTGAATGTGTGTAAAATTATGAATATGACATGCTTACCCTGGACAACCATTGGTGGGAGGGGGGAAGGGAAAACGGGGACAGGGGGGAGAGGGCACCAAATGTAGTTTAAATGTATACCATTTATGTTCAATAAAAAATTGTTTTAAAAAAAAAGAGCCGGGTGTTGTGGAGCACGCTTGTAAACCCAGTACTCAGGAGGCTGAGACAGAGGATTGCAGGTTCAGAACTAGCCTAGGCAACTTACAAGGCTCTCAGCAACCTAGTGAGACCCTGTTTCAAAATAAGAAATAAACCCAGTCTAGGGTGTAGCTTGGAGGTAGAATAACCCTGAGTTTAAGCCCTAGTACCCAAAACACAACAACAACAACAACACACCTCAAAACAATCCAAACCAAAATAAATAAAAAGGGCTGGGGATGTAGCTCAGAGGTGGAATCTCTCTGGGTTCAATCTCCAATACCACGCACACATGTACACACACACATGTACACACACACACACACACACACACACACACACACACAATGCAGGGGCTTGAACCAAGGCAGTGGCGTGGGTCTGAAAAGGCTGCCATAGATTAATTTATTGGTCAGATTCTTTGCTTCTCTGTAATAGAATTATCCATCCATGCCCTTACCCTTACCATGACAGACAGAAACCTGTCCTACTTTTTGACTTTGCATTTGGCCATGAGACCTGGCTTGGCCCATAGGATCTTGTAAACCTGACAGGTAAGTTTTGAAGTGTACTTGCTCCATCAGAGAGGCCTCTTGCCCTCCAGCAGTCTCCGTGAGGAGAACTGCCCACACGCTCCTGCTCCTTCAGTCTGGGCCCTGGAATGAGTCTCCAGGAACAGGCCAGATGCCCTGAGGAGTCACAGATATACAAGTACTGGAAATCCTCTTTCTTTCTTTCTTTCTTTCTTTCTTTCTTTTTCTTTTTTTGGTGGTGGTTGGGGGTTACTAGGGATTGAACCCAAGGACATTCTACCTCCGAGCTACACCTCAGCCCTGTTTTTTTTTTTTTTTTAATTTGGATATAGGGTCTTGCTAAGAAACCTGTGATTCTCCTGTCTCAGCCTCCCAAGTACTGAGATTGCAGGCAAATGTCACTATGACCAGCTGAAACCTTTTTCTTATGGAAATATCAGACATATAAAGAAGTAGAGAGAATAGTTTAATGAATCTCTGGGTACCTGTCTGGGTACTCTGTTTCAAAACAAAAATCAAAAGGAGCTGGGGGTTTGGGTCAGCGGTATCCCCAGTACAACACATACACACACACACACACACACACACACACACACACACACACACACACCTTCTCCCCTCCTGCAAATTCCAGACTTCTCAGAAGTCAGTGCCCTTGCCAGGTGTGGTGGTGCCCACTTGTAATCCCAGTACTTGGAAGGCTGAGAGAGAAGGATTTCAGTTTCGAGGAAAGCCTCAGCAAAGTGTGACTCTGATTAACTTAGAGAGACCCTGTTTCAAAATAAAAATAAAATAGGACTGGCGGTATAGCTTGGAGGTAGAACACCCCTGGGTTCAATCCCCAGTGCCACACACAAAGGAAAAATAAATCCAAAAGTCTTGCAAAATTTCTGAAACAATGAAACAATGAAACCCACATGTGTACACAAGGAAGCCCCAAATCACATTCTCTGTGTGAATGGGAAAAACTCAGCCAAAAAAAAAAAAAAACCAACTTTTTTTTAAAGTGGTGCTGGTTTGGAAATATCCCAGGCGCCTGGCAAGAGCAAACAAAAATCCTTGGTGGGAGAATAGATTTTAAACACAGTTTCAAAGAATTCTCACAAAGAATTCCAATGAACATGAGCTCATAAAAAAAAAAAAAGCTCATGAAGAAACAAACCACAAGAAACATGAGTTAGCAGAAACAACACATTACAAGACCCATAAATACCACAGAAAATAGAGGGATGAGCCAGAAGAGAAAAACAAAGTGTTTAAATATATTTAAGGAAGTGAAAGAGGGTAGTAAAAATAGAAAGACAGAAAAAGAAACTAAGAAAGTTACAGAGGCTGGACACGGGGCGCACACCTGTAATGCCACTTAGGAGGCTAGGACAGGAGGATCACAGGTTCATGGCCAGCCTCAGCAAGTAGTAAGACTGCGTAGCAAGACCTTGTTTCAAAACAAAAAATAAAAGGGGCTGGGGATGTACCTCAAAGATAGAATGCCTCTGGGTTCAATCCCTACTACCACCACCAATCATAAAAAGTAGGCCTGGGGGTGTAGCTCAGAGGTAGAACATCCCTGGGCTCAATCCACAGTAAGCAACAGAGAGAGAGAGAGAGAGAGAGAGAGAGAGAGAGAGAGAGAGAGAGAGAGAACGAGCACTAAGAATTCAGAAAAGAAAGGTCAAAAGATGAAATGTTAAAGAATTTAAAACATGCAAGAAATTCAACATTTAGTCATAATAAAACCTCTCAGCAAAGCTGGGCCTGGTGTTATACGCCCATAATCCTAGCACTTGGGAGGTTGAGACACAGACGAGGGCAGCCTCAGCACGTAGAGTGACTCTCATCAACCTAGTGAGACCCCATTTCAAAATACAACTAAAATAAAATAGGGCTGGGGGTGTAGCTCAGAGGTAGAATGCTCCTGGGTTCAATCCCCAGCACCACAAAACAAAAAATATCTCTCAGCAAACTAGAAATTAAATAGACCTCCCTCAACTAAATGGAAGAAAGCCACAAATAACCTACATCTACTGCCATATATTTAGTAAAAGACTGACTGCTAAGCCGGGCGTGGTGGCGCATGCTTGTAATCCCCGCGCTTGGGAGGCTGAGACAGGAGGATCACGCAGATTCGAAGCCAGCCGCACTGGCCTAAGAGACCCTGTTTCAAAAAATATAAAATAGGTCTGGGAGTGTAGCCCGGAGGTAGAAGGACTTCCAAGAACCCCAGTACCGGGACTTCCGGGAAGATGGTGACCAAGAAAAGCGGGGCTTAAGAGCCCAGCTAACAACCAATCTCTGTGACCACAAAATCAGCGCCTTTCATAGCCAGAAAACACCATCACAACAGAAACAAAAAAATCACCAGCCCCAGAAAGGAGGGGGTCTTATAACGGAGCTCAGAGCCATAGAGGAGATACGCCAGCCTCACGGCCGAGGATGCAGCAGCAGCACCTTACTGCCGGCGGCAGCGGCGAGCTCACCGGACGGCTCCAGACCAATGCACTCAACAGCCCACCAGGCTCCAGAGAGGAGTGGCGGGCAGCAAGCCGAGGTGAGCCGCTGCGGAAGAGCCCGGACAGCGAGCCGAGGTGAGCCGCTGCAGAAGAGTCCAGCGGGATTCGGCAGATTTTTCGGAGCAGGGAGAATCTACAGCTCCCAGTGGCTAGGCTCAGCACACGCTGCAGGGACTCAGAGCGGAGCTCAAAATCAGAGAAGAAATACGCCAGCCTCACGGCTGAGGGCGTGACAGTGGCGCCATATTGCCACCAGCGGCAGCAGCAGCAGCAGCGAATTCACCAAGTCCACTACAGCTCCATCTGCGTATTCAACAACAGTGAGTCAAATTGCGGGACCCAGAGGAGAAATCCCAGGACTGACTCCCAGGGACTTGACCCAGTGGGGGAGTGGCAGTGGCAGAGATATCACACCATAGGAGAACGCGCAACCTGGCATCCCCCATAGTCTAAAGCAGCCTCTATTGACTCCCTGGGTCTGAGACTTTGCGATACAACCCAGTAAAGGAGTAGTGGTGACTGAGATACCACAGATTCGAGATCCAGAGCACCTTAAGTGAAGTCGTAGTGACCCAAGGGAAGAACCCAGAGAAGGCACAAACCCCCGAAATCATGGGAAAGAGGAATAACAATGGAGCAATGAATGCCCACAATCCCACAACATCAGAACCCAATAAAACAGAAATTCAGAGATTTCTAGAAGATCAAATCAGGAAAATAACTGTAGAAATAATAGAGGTATTTCTAAAAGAATTCAGAGAGATCCAAAAAGAGATAAAGGATGCAATTAATGAAGTAAAGGCCTCAATTCAAAGTACAAACAACCAATTAGACCACATGGAGAAAAGAATCTCACTCTTAGAAGATGAGCAATCCACGCCGGGCGTGGTGGCGCACGCTTGTAATCCCCGTGCTTGGGAGGCAGAGACAGGAGGATCGCGCAGGTTCGAAGCTAGCCGCGTGCGCTGGCTTAGGGGACCCTGTTTCCAAATAAAAATGTAAAAATAGGTCTGGGAGTGTAGCCCGGAGATAGAAGGGCTTCCAGGAACCCCAGTACCACCAAAAAAAAAAAAAAAAAAAAGATGAGCAATCCAAAAATGAACGCATAGTTTCTAATCTAGAAAAAAATATCTGATAGCAGGAATCTGACATTGAAGAAATATGGGCCCATTTTAAGAGAGCTAACCTAAAAATAATTGGAATAGAGGAGGGAAAAGAAGGTGAAACCAAAGGGATCAACAATCTCTTCAAGGAAGTAATAGCAGAAAATTTTCCAAACATAGAGCAAGAGGTCGATACACAGGTCCAGGAAACTTATAGAATTCCCTTTAGACAGGATGGGAGAAGAGGATCCCCACGCCACATAATTGTCAAAATGACCAATGTGGAAGCCAAGCAGAGAATCTTAAAGGCAACAAAAAAAGGGGGGGGCCAAGTGACATTCAGAGGCAAACCAATTAGAATCACTCCAGACTTCCCAAACCAAGTCATGAGAGCCAGAAGGGCTTGAGTAACATATTCCAAACTCTGAAAGAAAACAACTTCCAGCCAAAAATTTCCTACCCAGCAAAACTTTCTATCAAATTAGATGGAGAAATAAGAAGCTTCCATGACAAACAGAAACTGAAGGAATTTATGTCTTCAAAACCAGCACTAGAGAAAATACTCAAAGAGATTAACTACAAAGAAGAAATAGGTAACACACACCAGAACCAGAGAAACAAGATTTTCCATCCAACAGACAAATAAGATTAGTTATCTGTGGAGATTCATTATTTATGTTAGTTTTATACCTATCTCTAAATTATATTGTTTGCTTTTATTGTTAATTTTTAGGATTTCTAGTTGGAATATTAATATACCTTCAGATATAGCATTTGGAAATATTTTATCCCATTCTATCAGTAACTTTTAACTCTGTTTACATTGTCTTTGGATATACAATATTTTATTTTTTAGGGAGTTTGTATACCCTTCTGTTGCCTGTGCCATTGAAATCATATCCAAGAAATCACTGCCAATTTCAATGTTGTGAGGTTTTATGACCCAGATTTTCTTCTAAAAGTTTATAGTCTTAAGATTTATATTTAGGTCTTTTATCTACTTTGAGTTAATATTTGTATATGGGATTAGGTAAGGGTCCAATTTTATTCTTTTTCATGTAATTATTATTTTTTAACAATATTTAGTTAAAAGAATATTATTTCCTCCACCAAATGTTCATGGAAACCTTGTCAAAAATAACTTGACAATATATGGAAGAATTTATCTCTAGGCTTTTATTTAACTCCAATGGTTTATAATATATCTGCCTTTAGAACAGTACTACACTGTTTCAATTATTGTAGCTTTATATGGTTTGAAATTAGAAAATATATATACCTTCTAGCTTTGTTCTTTTTTGAGATCATTTTGGGTATCTGGAGTCTATATTCCATATTAGGATAGATTTTTTCCTGAAAAATAAATATATAAATATATGATAGTTTCACCTAAAAAAAAAAAAGAAAAAAATATTCTCTGGTAAGAAATAAAGCAAAAAGAAATATTGAAATGTTATCTTTAAGTTATCAAAAGTTTGGTATCAGACAAATGAAACTGTTATGTGAGATTATCATTTTTAATTTTGGATAAATTGCTATAATACTAGATGTCAACCACTAAGCCAAGCATGGGAAGGAGGGATGGGGAGGGAATGGGGTGGGGATCGGGTGGGGGCTGACTGGGCGATGTGTGCATGTATGTCTACAAAAGTTTTTTTGTATCCCACTATGATGTATGAATATAGTGCACCAATAAAAAATTAAAAAAAAAGAACCCCAGTACCACCAAAAAAAAAAAAAAATTAGAGCTAGGGGTGTGTCATGGAGGTAGAATGCCCCTGGGTTCAGAACCCCATAAAACACACATACACATGCACACAGTGATTGGTACAGATATAACAAAATACAAAATAATGCGGGCGTGGTGGCGCATGCTTGTAATCCCAGTACTTGGTAGACTTAGACAGGAGGATGACTGTTTCGAGAGCAGCTTTAGCAACTGATGGAGACGCTCATTGATTACTGAAGCCCTGTTTCCAAAAATAAATAAGTAAAAGGGCTGGGCGTGGAGCTCAGAGGCAGAATGCCTTTGGGTCCAATCCCCAGAACCAATAATTAATTGATTAAGGGCTGGGGATGTAGCTCAGAGGTAGAATGCCCCTGGGTTCAATCCTCAGCAGTAAATAAGTAAATAAATAAGTAAGTAAATAATTAAAAGTAGGGCTAGGGATATAGCTTGGAGGTAGAACACCCCTGGATTCAATCCCTAATACCAAAAAAAGAAGTGGGGGAGAGAGAGACAGAGAGACAGAGAGAGAAAAGTGGTCCTAGCACAATAGTTGGCTCAGCTATGACCCCCCATTACTGATTGTGCAAGGGTGTCACAATAGGAAGGTCAAGGACAGTATTTGAATTTATCTCACTGCAGATGCAATAACAGCAATGACTGCTTTATTCAGGAGAGAAAACCCAGAAGAAAGGACAGAGTCGAATCGCTTGTTTCTGGAGAGCAGGTTGGAAGGAGGCAG